>NC_142444.1:127785500-128097000 GCF_059453495.1 Arachis ipaensis | reverse complement strand
TTAACATTTATTATCTAAAACGAAAAGAATTTCATGTGTATACTTTTACAATCGATTAGATATTAAATTTATTGCACAAATAAAATAATTAATTTTTATACTTGTTATTTAAAAATAATTTTTTTATTTATATAAAAATATAATTACATATTAGTATAAAAAAATTTATATTGATAGTTATAAAATTAACTCAAAATTTAATTTTTTTAAACAATTAAATCTTGATTCTAATTATTAATCACAATATTAATATTCTCTCTAAATTATATGAAATCAATAGTTGAAGAAAGAGAAATAAAAATATAGATTAAAAAGATAAGCGATAAAAATTTAAAATTTAATTAAAAAACTAAAAAATATTCATATAATAATTTTTTATGTGAATAATATTATAGGATATTATTTAATTATAAATTTAATATATTTTTTATAATTTTATGAATTTATTAAAATTATATTATTTTATTAATTTTATTTTTTTAGAACAAAATGGTAAAGAGAAATAGAGATTGAAAGAGAAACAAGAGAGAAAGATAAAAAAAGAAAGAGAGAGGGAGTTTTTTAATTTTAGAGAAAAAATTATTTTAATTGTAATAAAAGAATATCTCGTGACACATTTTAGTTTGTTAAATTAGTAATATAAAATATAAATTATAATTTATATATAGAACGAGAAGGATAGAGAAAAATAAAGAAAGGGAGAGAGATAGACAAGAGGATGTAGGAAGAAAATTTATTAATTTTAAATAAAAATATTTTTCTTAATTTTAATGAGAGAGTGTTATGTGATATATTTTAATTATTAAATTAGTAATATAATATAATTATATTTTAATTTTAATATTTTAATTTTTAATTTTAATTGCAATTAGAGAATATCATATTGCATATTTTAATTGTTAAATTTGTAATTTAATTATTGATAATGATATATAAGAAATAAAACGAGCGAAATAATGAAAGAGATAAAGAAATGAAAATAAAGAAGAAGAGATGACTTTTTAATTTTAGATAAAAAAAAATTTAATTTCAATTATAATGAAAAGATAATATAAAACATATTTTAGTTATAAAATTAATAATAGATAATAAATTATAAATAAACTAATTTGCATATAATATATTTTTGCCAGACTATCTACATTTTAATTTAGGAAGATTTGGTGTGGCCTTTGCTTGGTCAGGTTATAATTGTTCGATTTCAGGGAGAAGAAGCAGGAACTGTATCAATATGGACAAAAATTAAACTTCATACTTGGGAGACTTGGGAAGCAGATCACGCTCTGTAGGCATGAGATTGGTCAGTAGTGAAATTGTGCCAAGCTTTATCTTTTTTGTCATTTTCTCTTTCTTTAGAAAATGTTTTTGAATAATAATAAAGTGTTTGCTATGATGTCTAAAAAATATTGTCTAATTAATAAAATAAGTAAAATAATTAATTTTAAATTTAAAAATATAAAAGTTAAAAAATTTTAAATATTTTAAAGTTATTATAAAAAATAATTTAGATAAAAGTTAGACACTAAACAAAACACACTATAAAATTAGTCTAATAATAAAGATATTTTTTAGTCCAAGTACATATAAAATAGGAGAAACTGTTGCATTTAAAGCTTAAATTGCAGGGACAAAAGTACATCAAGCAAACTAAATAAGTTCTCTATTATGATTTATTTTCAGAGGAAGCAGAGTATTGTCGTAAGCTTAGGAAACTTTTCCAAACTCCAACGGAGATAATGGAGGTGTTTAAGGTCCTCGTTTTCTCAAAGGATGCACCACAGCCATTGTTCGATTGTGCTACTAAAACAACGGTTTGTATATACCTTTTCTTACTAAAATAAGCGTAGTGATAAAAGCACAAATAAACGTATATTAGTTGATATCGTCATAAAAAAATTAATTAAAACAAGAATATTAGCTTTTACAGAAATGATAATTAAAATAAATTTTTTAATTTTTTTCATTTTTTATCAATTACTAATTTTATTATCAAAAGTAAAAAATACACAAACAAAATATACACACAGTGATACATATAATACTTTTCTAATTTTTACTAGGGCTTTTTTTATACGAAAATATATATTAAAGTTGGGCTCAAGCCCAGCCCATTAACGAGAGAACAGTTTGCAAGTCGATGATTTTCTTTTTTTGTTTTTGTTTTTCACTTCCCATGATAGATTGACATTGAAGTGTTAAAAAGGAAGCATGTATACCTTTTCATTTCAACTCTAGACATCACAGAGGAAGAGATTTCAGTACTCAGAGCAGTTCATGAATCCATCAAGACAGATGAACAATATAAGATTGTTTGGGTTCCAATAGTTGAAGAATGGACCGAGAATCTTCGAAAGAAATTCGAGGTTCTGAAGGCTAAGATGCAATGGTATGTGGTTCAACACTTGGGAAGCATAGCAGGCTACAAGTACATCAAGGAGGAATGGCACTTCAAGAAGAGTCCCATGGTTGTGGTTTTGAACCCTCAAGGCAAGGTTCAGCATACAAATGCATTCCATTTGATTCAGGCTTATGGAATGAAGGCCTTTCCCTTTACCTCTGTGGAAGAGGAGAGAATTCACAATGAAATTCATTGGGTTGGTCCTGTGGTTGGTGATATTCACTCCAACATTGACACTTGGGTAAGCATATATTTATATATTGGTCACAATAATAGCATTGATAATTTTTATAGTATAAATATCAACAACCTACTATATTATCCTTCCTAAGTTTATTTTTCAACGTTTTTTCCCAAGTAAGAAGTGTTTTATTTTTTGTCAGTTAAACAAATCTTAATTCTCTTTTTAATATATTTTATTTCAGTGACTTAGATACTTTCTATATTCCTTATTTTTCTGGGAGTGCATTACTGCATTAGCATTCGCCTCTTTCTAGTTTAAAGATAATATATAAAAAGAAACAAAAAGAGAATAATATAGGAGTCACTACCTTAGGAGTTAGGACTAATTTTCTGTTTTCTCTAAGATTTGCCATGAAATCAATATTGGTAATAATGTATTGCTAATCACTCTGTGAATGAATCAACAGATAAGAGAGCAGAAATACATATTCTTCTATGGAGGCAAAGACAAAGAATGGATCCAACAATTCAGCAAGACTGCTGCAGCGCTTGCAAATGATCCTGTCATAAAGGACTTAAGAATTTCCATAGAACTCTTCTGTGTGGAAAAGGAAGACAAGAACCTGTTCAGCCGCTTCTGGAACCGTATAGAGAGCTTGTTTGTGACGAAGGCTCATAAGGCAGTTGATAGTGCGAAACAAGAAGTGCAGAGAATGCTGTGTTACAAGTACGAGAGCGGATGGGCCCTGCTCAGCAAAGGGTCGTCGGTGGTGGCGAGCGGCCACGGAAGCACAATCCTGAAGACTGTGACGGAGTTTGAGAAGTGGAAAGAGGTTGTGAGGAAGAAGGGGTTTGAGACTTCATTCAGAGAGTATCATGAGAGGATTGTGCGCTCCACTCACAGGTGCGCACAGTTTGAGATTCAAAACATTGCTGGCAAGTTACCTGAGGCCATAAAATGCCCTGATTGTCCCAGGATTATGGACATTTTCATAACTTATAAGTGCTGCCACAATGACAATAATAATGTTGTTATCAGTAGTAATGATGCACATTAGAAACTTTCATTTTGTTAATTATGAGATGCAACTCTGAGGGAAATTGTTCCTAGTGTGTCCATTAAAATAAGAGCAATTGTGTGTTTTTTCATGTATTCTGTACGTTGCTGCTTATCTTGAGTGTTGGAACTGAATTGAATTAAGGTTGATCTTTATCTTACTACACTAAAGTTGCAAATATCTTTATACTATATCTTAATAGGTACTTATTTGCTGTTAATTCAGCCTTTTGTTTAATAAATGTGTATTAGAATTTATATTTTAAGTCTTGAAAATAATAAATTTGTTTTTATGAATAAAAGTTTTTATGATAAATTCTTTTCAATACACATTATATATTACATAGGAAGTATTTCAAGCGTATGATAATTTTAAATATTCTAGTATTTTTAGTCATTAATCTCAATCATAATACCTAAAACTGTAGAATACTTGAAAACGTTTTCTATTACATAAAGTAGATATTACCTTGTTTTTTTCATATTATTAATTATACTGTTATGAGATGTGTGTCTACAAATCAAGATCCTAATCAGAAACAGTACTTCATTTACTTTTGTGTCATAGCTTTTTTTTAATTTCATAAAATTATTGTGTTTCAGAAAGAAAAGATTGCTTGGTCTCGCCTCCGCTGCTGGAACCAGCTTAAGGAGGCTCTGGAAAAAGGATTCATAAATAATGAACCCATGAAGAGTCACAAGACAGTAACTAATAAAATTTCCTTTGCACATGCATGAAGATTCCACCAACTTTTGTTTATTTATTTACGGTGGTAGTGGAGCAAGTGTAAATATATATTTATTATGTGGAGGTCTTAGATGCAACATAAGCTAGAAGGTACAAGCTAGGCACATAAAGCCAAGGACATAAGCTAGGACTACTCCACAAGACATTGTAATTTGTAAACCAGGGGATGGAAGTAGGTAACTTCACCGATTTATATAGTCTATAAATAGGCGTTGTGATTTGTGACATTGTTTATTAATGTGTCAAGTATAGATTTGTGACTTCATATATACGTAGTAATTAAGAGTAAATATATAGTGTAAGAGATTATAATCTGTCCACTTATTAGTTAAGTATTTTCCGTTTTCTGATGCATGCAACTTATATTATCATTCAGATCTTTCCAAGAGTATTATTCCATTCCTCTGCTACCTAATACATTGGCGTTAATGATTTCATCAAAAAGTAAGGCTGCTAGAGCCTTCATTCAAAATCCTCGTTCTTGAATCTTCAGCATAGTACCATTTAAAATGGTCTAAAATTTTCAAACACACGAGTAATGACACAAGAACATACGTTAAGAGACCACAAAAGACAAGAAAAAGGAAACTAAGCCAAACACATAAACTAGCAATGACAGCCTATATAATCACTGATAATCATAATTTCCTAAAAATTTCATCGCAACCCACTTGAAACCTACCCCCAACAAATTCCTGGTTTATGCCCCTCAGAAAATAGGAAAACAATATATAAATAAAATAAGATAATTGCAATTTGCAAAGCCTATGTTTTTTACTAATGCTTGGTCATCAATGACTTCAGAATTCCATTAAACTTCTTGTTATACGTTTCTTATGTGCTTCGTATTGGGGCAGTTTCATACATTTATTTATTTTTATTGAATGTTATTGTTGTTGAGATCAAGTCTCAGAGTTGAAGTTTACCATAAATATATAATATTAACAACATTTAAACTCATTATCTGAAAATATTAAGAATCTACACTTCTAGTTATAAAGAAGAGAATTAGCTAGAATTAATTCAAATGTAAAACAAAAATAGAAAAAAAGTATTGGCTATCTAAAATTTTGCATGCATCAATATTCAATGGTCGAAACTCAGGTGCAGTCGACTTTACGTGAAGTTGATAGTTGAGAACCGTTAAATGAAAATTTAGTCAAATTAATAAAATCATTTAACCGCTCTCAGTTACCAATTTTACGTAAAATCGATTGCACATGAGTTTCCGGCATATTCAATACACAATTGAATGTCTGTGAATTTTTTTTATGAAAATTGAATTATACTTATTATTGTAAATATTTACTTAAGTAATTGATTGAAGATTTTTCTCCTAAGTTGATCCACAGAATTTCTTTTCCAAAGGCCAAAAGTAAAGTTTTTAACAAATGACTTTGAATTAAAGATAAAGAAAAAAAATCAATCAAGAATGTTTGAATGAATTAATCATATCATTTTACTAATTAATAAATGAAATAAAAATATATTTCTAAAACTTTGTTACCTTGCTCAAGCATATCTTTCATGCTATAAATAAGCTAATAAGGGAGTACAATCATCAAGTATAAGCAGGGTGCAGCAAGAAATCAATCAAGCTAAGGAGGACCATAATGGCTCATCATCATCATAAGCTGTCACTGAAGTCTCTACTCCATCATCACAATCACAAAGAGGAGAAGGAGCATAATCCATTAGCCATGTCGGACGAGCACATCTTGGAATTAATCTACTCAACTCATGTTCATAGTGACACTAAGTTTGAGGTCGATCCTCTCTTCACTCTTGTCCACAATACCCTTATCCGTTCAACCTCCATTTTGGACGACCTTGTGCAGGTTCATTATATTTTCTTCTTTCTAATTAGATTTCATTATCTATTTCCCAATGTTTCCGTTTATTTTATGCTACGTTCTTTGATTGTCCTATATATAATATATGTATATCCACTTGTGATAAATCCTCTGGCAGGGTTCCAAATCAAGCATGGAGGAGATTGATGAAAAGATTCTCCAACCCAATTTCAATTCACCTTATTGCACACTCAAGCAAATTTCATTTGAGGTAATAATTCACTTTTTTTTTTCTTTAATTGGATGTTGAATCAACTAAGTCACTTACTCTTATTTATATTTATATATATCATAAAACTATTTTTCTACAAAATTTATAGTTATATCTATAATATTTTATTTCACACAAGATCTCTTTTGAATTAACATAAATTTTTTGGATATATTTTCTTTTTTTAAACTTGCAAAAGCAATTACATGAATAGTTATATGTCTCTAGTAATATTATTATGACGTGGCAGATGTGTTGCAAGGCTGCCGGTGAGGAAACTGCTCACGAAACTGCAGTGGCCATTCTCCATAAGCTCTCACACTACGAATGGGATGCGAAAGCAGTGCTCACACTTGCTGCTTTGGCAGTTGAATATGGTGATTTCTGGCTGCTATCTCAGCATCTACAAACAGATGTTTTGGCGAAATCAGTGGCAGTGATGAAGAGAGTTCCACTGCTCATACGGCCTGCGAATTTGCAGAAGCACCGTGAAGCCATCACTGAGGTCAACAATCTGGTGAAAGCGACATTGCAAGTGATTGAGTTGATAGTTGAGTTGGAGAAGCTCTCTTCTTATGACACTAAAGATGTGCCTGCTTTGCTTCCTGCTAGGGAGCATATCCCAATTGATGTGTATTGGTGTATCATCACTCTTGTTACTATTGTCACTCAGATTGAATGTCTCACAACTGATTCGTAAGTTAAATTCTTCCACTAATTACTGGTTACACATATTTTGTCATCAACAGCAACAAAATTGTTGGTTGATTTCAGGGAGGAGAAACAGGAATTATACCATTACGGTCAAAAGATCAACGTGGTACTCAGCAAACTGAGGAAGCACATCGCGCTCTGCAGACACCAAATTGGTCAGTAGTAACAGAATACTACTAGACTAGTCACTAGTTAATAATGATCCTAGTACATACTCTATATATATGGATGTGTTACAAACGGAGAGTTATTATTATTCATCGAAACCGGTGAAATGCAATAATAAGTAATAAAGTTACTATTAAATTTTAGTGAAGAACTCATGGACACACTTTAATTCCTCCTTAGCTAACATGATTTTTTCACTACTATTTAATAAATGATCGAATAGGACGTGTTAATTCTCGAGTTTGATCGACACAAAAATGCTAGGTATTATTATTTTGAGAAATGAATTTTTTTTTTGTCTAAATCACATTCTCCTTTTTTCTATTTAAAAAATATATATATAGTGTCTTTTTTTCTAAGAATTAAATACATACATTCTTATCTATTTGATTAAAATATTTTTTAATAATTATTTTTATATATAAATTAGTGATAATTATTTGATTATTTCAAAAAATATATAAAATATATACTTATTATTATTATTATTATTATAGTTTTTATTTATTTATTTTTATATATTTTATGATTAATAAAAAATTTTAAAAATAATTAAAATTTACTACATTAATAGGAATATATATATTTTATATTATTATTAATATTATTATAGTAGTAAAAATATAAAATAAAAAACATTTATTATTATAATATATTTATTTATTTTTAATTTTTATCATTAATCATGAAATATATAAAAATTTTAGACTAAATATTTTATATTACGTAGTAATAATAATAATAATAATAATAATAATAATATATTTATTATTAAAATAATAAGTTTTATTTATTTTTAATTATTTATCATTAATCATAAAATATATAAAAAATTTAAATTAAATATATATTAATAATTATTAAAAAATATTTAATCAAATGGATTAAATTAAAGTGTATGTTATTTAATTATTGCAGAAAAATATATATTTTAAAAATGGAAAAAAAGAGAATGTCATTTAAACAGCAGGAGAAGAGAGTATCTTTTCTCTTAAACTTTGACTACTTGTGTACCAAGAAGAAAAATATACTTGCATATATATCTTTATATTTTTCTTAATATTTATAATTTGTTTCCCAATAATATAAATTTCTTACTGTATTTCATTTACATATTCTCTTTTTTTTTTCTCTGTCTCTCTCTCCCCTAATTTTCTTAAAGAGTAGAAGTGTAGAACTACTGCTTTGAGGTTAAATGATATTTAAGATGCGAAGGAACTAAATTTGGCTAATTGCAGAGGAGGCAGAATATTATCGTAAGCTAAGGAAGCTTTTCCAAACCCCAACTGAGATAATGGAAGTGTTTAAGGTCTTAATTTTCGCCAAGGATGCCCCGCAGCCACTGTTCGATTGCGCTTCTGAAACTACGGTTTGTATATATTTTTACATTTTCCTATTGCAATATATTTTGATTTACTATTTTATTTATATATTCAAGCAGTTTACTAGCTATGAATTTACGTAGGTTATTCAAGGTAGACATTATTTTATTGGTTTTCATTTTTAACAAGAAACAATAGTACATAGATTTACTATCGTTTGCAAAGCTAAGCGCTTGTCAAACCCTAGTAGTATAAGTATAAGTAATATTAAGAGTGTATATATCATAATGTTGAGACGTTGTATAAATTCATACTTCATTAAGCTGGATGTTACGTTGGAGAAAAAAGATAGTGAAGAGAATGATTTTTTTTTTATGAGTGATTAATAGTTATTACATAAAATATGTTATTTTTTGTTCATTTTTAAAATAAAATTAAATAATTCTCTTCACTCTACTACAAAACTTTTTCATTATAAAATTGGCCTTATATTAAACTGTTAAATAGAATGTGAATCTGATTTAAATAAATATAATATCTTAAATAAGTCAAAATATCAATATTATAATTTTTTCATTTCTTTTGAATATAGTTGATTGAATATTTTGACTTTCATTTCTCGACATGACAGGTTGACATTACAGTGCTGAAAAAGAAACATGTATACCTATTCATTTCAACTCTAGACATCACAGAGGAAGAGATTTCAGTACTGAGACCGGTTCATGAATCCATTAAGTCAGAAGAGCAATATAAGATCGTTTGGGTTCCAATAGTGGAAGAATGGAGCGAGCATCTGCGAAAGAAATTCGAGGTTCTAAAGGCCAAGATGCAATGGTATGTGGTTCAACACTTTGGAAGCATAGCAGGCTACAAGTACATCAAGGAGGAGTGGCACTTCAAGAAGAGTCCTATGGTCGTGCTGCTAAACCCTCAAGGCAAGGTGCTCCATCAAAACGCATTCCATTTGATTGAGGCCTATGGAATGAAAGCCTTTCCCTTTACCACTGTTGAAGAAGAGACAATTCACAAAGAAAAACATTGGGTTGGCTCAGTTGTTGGTGGCATTCACTCCAACATTGACATTTGGGTAAGCATATTTATATATTGCACAGTACACTAATTTGATACACACTTATGCTTGTTTGGTTGATAAAAGAGATTTTTTTTTAATGAAAAATATCTTTTTTTATTTTTTAGCGTATTTGGCAAATTTTTAGTAGTAAAAGTAAAAGTACTAGAAAAATAAAAAAAAAATATCTTTTTTGAAAAGTTGTAATTTACATCTTTTTTTTTTAAATTTTTTTTTTAATTTTTTTTATATAATAAATAAATAAATAATACTTTTATATTGTTATACCCAAATATAATTAATAGATAAAAAAATTTTTTTAATTTGCATGATATACCCAAACATAAAATTATTTTTATTTTTCCATAAAATCTTTTAAAAAAAGATAACTCAAAAAAAAAAATTCTTTTTTTAGAAGCTTATCCAAACAAGCTCTTAATTTGTACTAATTGCATATTCTCACACTTTAAGAAATTCAATATATTTGGATAGAATAAACACCAAATTCATTCTCAAAAAATTTTAAATAAGACACTTTATTTTCTAATAAATTTTTATTAAAAATATTATTTATACACCAAAATTAATTATTATATATTTATATATAAATATATAATATAGTTTAACTTATTTGTAATGTGTATTTTATATTGATTGTTGATTTTATAGTATATTTATCATGATTGATTTTTATTTATTAAAAATTATTTAGAATTATTTTGGTCAAACAGATTGGTTCGTCTATCATTTAAAAAAAAAACTAATTTATTCTATAATGTATTTTTTAAAAAACTTAATTATATTATAATAAATTTATTAAAAACTTGTTTGTCTAGCTCATATTAAAAAATTTGATTAACAGCGATGACAGAAGACCAATCTCTTCAATGAAAATAATTCTAAAAAATTTTCAGCAAATAAAAAATTTGTTTGGACTAAAATATTCTATATATATAAAATCCTTTGAGACTAATTTGGATGGCGTGTATCATTTGGATACTATTATCACAATTCAATATATATATATATATATATATATATATATATATATATATTTGAGTTTGGGTGTGAATTGAAGCAGATAAAAGAGGAGAAGTACATATTGTTCTATGGAGGCAAAGACAAAGAGTGGATCCAAGAATTCAGCAAGAGTGCTGCATCCCTTGCAAATGAGACCATAATAAAAGAGTTAAAGATATCCATAGAGCTATTCTGTGTGGAAAAGGAAAACAGAAACATCTTCAAACGCTTCTGGAAGCGGGTAGAGAGCTTGTTTGTGACAAAGGCTCACAAGGCTGCCGATGCAGTGAAACAAGAAGTGCAGAGGTTGCTGTGTTACAAGGACGAAACCGGTTGGGCCCTGCTGAGCAAAGGCTCCTCTGTGGTTCTTAGTGGCCACGGAACCACAATGTTGAAGGCGGTGGCAGAGTTTGAGAGGTGGAAGGAGGTTGTGGTAAAGAAGGGGTTCGAATTGTCATTCAAAGAATACCATGAGAGGGTTGCACATGAAACGCACCGTTGCGCACAATTTGAAATCCCTGATGTTGCTGGAAAGTTGCCAGAGGCTATAAAGTGTCCTGATTGTCCTAGAGTTATGGACATTTTCATAACTTACAAGTGCTGCCACAATGATAATACTAGTACTACTACTAATGCAAATTCTACATACTATTAGGATTCATGTTATCATGTCCTTGTGTGCGTGCTATCTTAATAAGTTTTTTCTCTTCTAAATGAAATAAGAATGTCTGTCATGGTTATGTCTTGCCATGTAATGTACTCTCTTGCTGCTAATATTCATTCCTTGAGTCATGGAATTGATGAATTAAGTTTTCCTATATATATGAAAAGAAAATTGAGGTAGCAACAATTATCAAGAAGACAAGCCAGTGAGATCTCACTTGAAATAATTTACATGTCTTGGAAAAGGCTACTGAAGTCTGAAAGTTTCAGTTAAAAGAGTAGATCAAAATGAGAATAATAGAGACCAAGAGTAAGGGTTTGTTTTGGTGAATTTCTAAGAAAAGATGTTTTTGAGTTATCTTTTTTTAAAAGATCTTATGAAAAAATAAAAGTAATTTTATGTTTGGGTATCTCATCCAAAAAGATCTTTTTTATCTATTGATTATGTTTGGGTATAACAATATAGAAGTACTTTTTTGTTTATTTATTACATGAAAAACATCTTTTTTTAAGGAAAAAGATCTTTTAAAAAAAGATATAAATTACAGCCTCTCAAAAAAGATGTTTTTTTTATTATTTTTCTAGTGCTTTTACTTTTACTGCTAGAAATTTGTCAAATACGCTAAAAACTAAAAAAAGATATTTTTTCATTGAAAAAAAATTTTTTTATCAAAATAATGGCGCCCAAATAAGTACTAAAAAAAGCCTATGTCGCCATAATGGTTCTGGGTTTGGGTTTAATTTTGGTGGATCTATATAATGGTTGCCAAGCCCAAGGTCTATCGGCCTATTCGGTATTTGACTCTCTTTAACTCATTTGTGTTTAAAAAGATCTATAACCCAACCCAACTCACCGCAAATGCAAAAAAGTAAAAAAAAAAAAAACCATGAATACCTCTAGAGTTCCCTTTTTAATAAATTTGCGTGTAAATCTTTAGTTTAAAAAGAGATATTAGGCTTAGGGTTGATATTATTAGGAGCGGTTGGTAACCAAAATAAATAGATCTGCTATATATACAAGTCTTTTTGACAAATAAGTCTAAACAAGTTTGTCCAAACCCAACAAAAACAACCCTCAGGTTAGAGTGCGTGTAAACACGGCTTGCCCAACTATCGAATAGTGCAAATGTCATTATGAAAAATGGTTCTTCTCCCTCGATCAAAACCACAACGCTCAAAATTTAAATAAGGATCAAAATCTCTAAAAATCGTCACGAAAAGTCAAAGAAGTTTCAAAGTTGAATTCGAAATCTTCACCAACAAAGACAGAAAGCAAAGACGAACAATTATTGAAGGTAATGTTCACTAATCTTGTAGTTTTCTCACTTTTCTCTTTCTCATTTTGATCGCAAAATGCTATATAGTCATATTTCTGTTTATTTAGTAGATTCATTTTGTGTTCTTGCGTTGAAGTATGTATTACTGTTCTCATATACGCTTCATTTGGTGATAACTGTGTTAGGTCGGTGTAAAAATGTTACATAGTATTTCTTGTGTAGTTTAACTTATATTTGCATGTGTTTGAGGGATTTGAATGTGTTTTAATTGTGCATGTTTGAGTTTTGCATGTTTCGAAATGAGTTTGTCTGTAGTGCTTCTGGTATCATTGTATTCATGTTTGTGATGTTTTGGTGTATTTGATTTCTCTTTCGGTGTATTTGGCTTGTCTTTCCATGTATTTCATCAGAATTAAGGTATACTTGGTGTTGTTGTACTTTTTATGCTATAACTACACAACAGAATATTGTTCTTGATGCTTCTGATGTTATTATGTACATATTTGAGTGATTTGCAACTGGTTTTGTCTATTTTTAAGGAATTTTATTCATCAATTTGTTGTAACAACCCATAGAATTTTGTTGTAGTGCTTCTCCTATCATTTTAAGTATGTTTGATTGAGTTGCATATCTTTTTTATCTCACATTGTATGATGTAAAAAAAAAAAAATCAATATAGCGGTGTGTTTGGTTTGTGTTTTGGTGTATTTGGTTTCTCTTTCGGTGTATTAACCCTTTTTGTATTTCTTACAGAAAAATTGGCACCAAAAGTAGCACCAAAATATAATGTAAGCATATATATATTTGAATAACGCAATTTACTTTGAATAAATCTAATTTATTTACAGAAAAATCATGATTTGAGATGCTCCACAAGATCAATTCATAAAAAATTTCAAAACATGAGCAAGAACAAGAAAGCAATTGTTCGAGAACTGAGATTTGGTGGTTTGATGAATATCCCTGCCATGAATGTGCCACATAAGTTATTGAAACAATTAGCATATTCATTTGATTTGTCCCATAATAGACTGTACACACGGTATGGTATAATCAACATCACCCAAGAAAATATAGCAACTGTCCTTGGGTTGAGTATATCTGGTAAAAATCAATTTCCTAATATATTCTGTGAATCAAATTTTGGTGTATTATCAAATTATTTCTGTGTCATTGAAATATTTTTTGCTGCTTTTGTAGGGCCACTCTATCCAGCCAAAATTAACTTTCAAGAACTTAGTGAGGAGAATAAGAAAGTTGTTAGAAGCTTCCAAGGCAAGACCTTGTCACAATTATCAACCTCTATGATGGAGATGGATGTCGATAGGGAGAAAAATTAGATGAAATTCAAGAGGACATTCATCCTAGACATTTAGATGTTCTTCTTGTTGCCGACAGCGGTAAACAAACTTTCTCCAGTTCACATGCCGCCCATTCTTCACGTGGACGCCATATGTCAACGAAATTGGGGTGGTCATGTGCTCAACTTCCTAATAAGGGCATTAAAGAGCACATATTAGAAAAGAAATATGCTATTAGAAATATGTTCTACAACTTCATATACCGTATAACTTAGAGCAGAGTGCGTTGATCTTGTGATGAAATTCACCTTTTCTTTGAATTGTGCTTGGACTTTCCTGAACTTCTCATGAGTATAAACATGTTGAAATTGAGCTTCTATTGAGGAATTTGTTTCACACGGTATGGCGACATAAAAATCTGCAGCATCCGATTCTCTCTCTCTTTACTTCCTAGACAATTATCATACTGCCTGACAAATTGGATAAGTGAGTTGTTGTGCATAATAAACTTGTTAAAAAAAGTATGCACACTTTTTTTCCTTTGAGTCCTTCTCATCCCGAGCCAGAAATGGTGATCAAGATAAACTAGAACCCATAAATAACAATATTCGAAAAGCTTTGAAAAAACACCTAAATCAGAACTAAAATATACTAAAAAACATACAGTTTGACACCTTTACTGCACAAGCAAAACACATAAATATTCACACACTAAAATTAACATCATCAGTTAATTCTAATAAAGACAACATTACCTGAAAGCCACTTATTGTACCCAAGAGGATGTCCGAAAAAAAGTTCCAAACAACATGACTCATCTCGTGTTTTAATTTCTTTGTGTCACTTGTAGCCATTTAGTTTACTTGAGATCTTCTTCATGATATGCCAAATACACTACCGGTGTTGTGGGAATACAAGCCTTAATAGCCCTTTGCATCGATGTGCCTTGATCGGTAAGAATGCCTTTCGGAGTATTTTCTCCCATGCAACGAGGCCAACATTTAAATAACCATTTGAATGATTGAGTATCCTCGTTTTTCATCAAAGCACATCCCAGAATTATTTACTGACCATGGTGATTCACCCTAACAAAAGAACTAAAAACTAGATTATACCTGAAATACAACGACACAGAAACAAAATCATTGATACACCAAAAGATTCTCTATATACACCGAAAGTGATTTCAAAATACACATAAACCAGAACAACATATTACCTATTTGTATTGTAAGTGGTATCAAATGAAATAACATCTCCAAAATACTCACGGACAATCCTGCTTCTTGCGTCGGCCCAAAAAGCAAGCTTAATTGACTGATCAACCTCAAGTTCAAGCTCAAAAATAAATTATGATTCTTTTCTTTCATTCTTAATAAGTATTTCCCAAATTCTTTTGCACCCTCTAGTTCTGAAACATTCTGCACTTCTCTCGTGATGTAATTTCTCACATCTTTTTCAATAAAACTTATTTCACGATGACCTCTGCTGCTGGACAAATGATTGGTATATTTTTCTTGATCTGATTTCGGCTTTCTCACTATTCTCTATTGTACATCGTACAGACATGTTGAATTCCCTGTGTTGTTTAAGCACCTTTGCTTGATTTAAACAACACGAATGTGAATGATGCAACACAACCTTTGAAATGATCCAAACACCAATATCCTTCAATATATGTATATAAATTCTTGCAGGATAATTTAATCCAGCTGAAGGATTTGTCTTCTCAATTGGAGATATGTTCGATTTCCATTTTCCCTTTCTGATACATGTAATCAATTGGTTCTTAATTTCATTTTCCTTTTTATTTGTGCTTCAAATTTTCGTAGAAAAACCTGCAAGTTTCAAATAGTCTTTGTAGAATTTTCTAACTTCTTCAATCGTGTTAAAAGTCATCCCAACCTTTGAAACAAGTTTCTCATCAACATCACAGAAATTAAAAATATACCAAAATAATTCTACAATACACCATATTAGAACTAAAATACACCGAAACTGGGAACGAAACAGATTCATCAAAATAATAAAATCAGATTCAAAACTCGTACATTACATTCAAATTCAATCCATCAACCATTAATTGATTCGATTCTAAACAATAAAACAATTTCTCCTAGTTCAGTTGAAAGTCTAAACTTATAAATACACCGAAAAAATTCCAAAATAAAACGAAAAAATTCCAAAATCCACCGAAGTTTTTCCTAAATACATTGAAATGAGAATGGAACAAATTCATCAAAATAATAATTCAGATTCAGAACTCTTACATTACATTCAATTTAAACCATCAATGATGAACAACAATTTTTCACAAATAAAAACCACGTTATTCACCTACAGAATCATAAGCTACTAATGAAAACATTAACTAGAATCGAACCATACCTTATCCATTTGATTCGATTCAAAATAATAATCCACTTCACTCTGGTTCAATTGACAGTCTGAACTTGAATTATTCATTATCTTCAAGAACAAAATAGCTGTTCAAAGCTGATTTCATAGCTTGATTTCAAATCTTCAAATCAGATAAAAGAGCATTCAAATTGAACGAAGAGAATGTAGAGAACATAAAGAAGGAAGAGAAACACAGAGATAGAATAGAACGTAGAGAGGTAGAAAACGCTGAGAAAATTAAAAAAAAAAATCCTCAAAAAAAGGTAGTTTTATATTCGCGCGTTGAGTGAAAAGTTAGTTAGAGATAATGGTGCGTAAGGTAAATTAGGTTAAGGCTATTTGTTTGGACTTGTGTGTAAATCACTTGTATGTAGATATGAATTACAAATAAATTAGCCAAAAATAGTCAGAACTTGACTTATTTAGCATTCATTATTTGTTGCAACAAATACATTTTAAAAAATACAATGGTCAACAAATAGCAGCGGTTCATAACCACCGGGAAAATGCCATCGAATTTAAGGTTAGCTAAATAGCATTGGTTTCAACCGACACTATTCAAAGGATTTCATTGCGATTGTGCCAGCGGTTTGGTGGAACCGCCGCAAAATCAAATCTCCATCCCCCATACTGCAATGCTTCTTGAAACGTTGATAATTTGTTTTGCAGCGGTTTAAAATCGCCGCAAATTCCTATAAAAATCGCTGCTAAATCCCGTTTCTGTTGTAGTGGTAGTTGTGAAGTTATTGAATTTTAACATGTTTAATATTTAGGATTAGATACATAAAGACAATGTTGATTAAGATGTTATACATTTTATTATAATATAAAGAAGTTATTATTTATTATAATAGGTTATGAATTACATTTATATTTTAAATAATTTTACTAATATTAAAATTTTTCTTCTAATTAATAATTTATAAAAAAACTATATACATGCATTTCAAAATATTATGGCAGTTTTATTTGTGCAGTGCATCTCAAATTGAGGCGATTTACAACTCCCACAAGTACAAGAAAAACAGTTTTCAGTCAATGTATTTTGCAAGGGTTTAAAACCCCCCACAACCTCAATTAAAACCTTCGCAAAACGTTACAGTTGGAAGCCTTCAGAAGCCAACGCAATATTAAAGAAACCGCCGCAAATAGCGGAGGGTGAAAAATTGCCGCAACTTCAAAATAAAATAGCGTCGGTTTTACAAAATTCCTCGTAATTAAACTGCAGGACTCCTAACTCTGTCAGTTTATCAAACTGCTGTAATGCAACTTGCAGAGGTTAAAAACCGCCACAAATCTAAGAAAAAACTTGCAAATTGGCGTATTTTTTGTAGTGACTGACCACCGCAATATGTCAACTTAGCAGCGATTATGATATAACCGCCACTAAATGCTAAACTAATTGTAACACCGCTCTTTTCCGCTGCATTAACTGCCGCCATTATTTATTTTGTCATGTTTTTTTTAATCGTCGCTGTCTACCAGATTTATTTTTGTGATATATATGTATTTATTAGGATATTATAAGATAATACTATTATATAATTTAATTTTATTTATGGGATAATATCATAATAGAATTTTGTAAATAAAAAATTATTTAAATAATTTAATAGTAACATATAATGCTTGAATGTTTGAGCAAAGAAAATTTTATTATATTGAAAATAATAACGAACTAACAAATATCTAATAGCAGATAGATATTTTTAAATGAGTAATATATATGATCTATTACTAAATTATAATATAAATGAAAGAAATGGTCATAATATTAATTTGTCTTAATTAAAAATTTATTATACATGAAAAAAATAAAAAATCATATTAGTTTGTCATAATTAAAAATTTATAACTGATAAATTTAATGACCAAATCACTACAAGAAAAAGTGTATTTTTCGACGCTAAAAATCAACTGCTATCTCTCCCATCGATATTTTTCGACGGCTTGCTGTCGATATTATTAAAAAAGATAAGTAAAAATAAAATATTAAAATCAACAGCAAAGTCGTCGATTTTTTTGGTAATCCTTTAACCGTTTTTCCATTATCGACACATTGTCGACGGAGTGTGAGGTGAGAATATTTTTATTTTAAAATCGATGAACGTAGCGTCTATTTTATTATTTAAAATATCGACACATTTTGTCGTCGATAAATTTAAACGGTCTTAATCACTTTCCCAAATTAAATGGATGGTACGGATTTAATGTATAAAATCGACGTCTTCGGCGTCGTTGTTTTCCAAATTAAAATCAACATCTATATTGTCGATTTTTATCAATAAAATAAATTTCCTCCCACTCACTCCCCCGTTTCTTTCATTTCCCCAAATTCACCATTTCAATTTTCACCTCGCATACTTCAACCCTTCTTATCCATCGCCGTCGCATCAGGATGATCTCTCCCTCCTCCTTCGCCTCTCCTCCGATGATCTCCACAAATAATCAGGTTTTCTTTCTCTCTCTCTCTCTCTCTCTATATATATATATATATCAATTTCAAATCTTAAATTCACTTCAACTTTTTCTCTGTCTCGCATTTTGAAATTTGTAAACAGAGGAGCTTCGAACATTGATTCCTAAAGGCTTTGAAGTAATTGGAGCGCTTGCTCACGGAGCCAGCGCCGACGCTCAAGCGGCAGTTCATGCTGCTCGCAGACTGAGGAAGCTTCTATACGGTGAAGGGGAAGGGGATAATCGACCGCTGATCTGAGCAGTCGCTGCCGATTTCGGTGAGCTAAAATTTTTCGTGTCAGAAAGTGGAAAATCGAATAGCCTCGAAGAGGTTGATTCAGTTGTTGAAGAAGAACATTCAGAGAAATGTGTGGGAGAATGGTTGCTTGATCCGTTGTGAGCTTCCGATCAAGTTGCCAGTATATTATCCTCTCAAGAATACGAGTGGTTAGTTTTATTCAATTTTTTGTTTCTTCTAATCTCTAAGTGTTTGTTCGGATTGGTGTTAATTTTGCTTTGCATGTTCTGTTGGGGTTGTATTTTGAAATGAACTTCAATCAATTCATTGTTTTTGCATTGCCATGTAATAGAGCAATCTAGGGATTGGAAATTGGGGTTTGTGAGCTAGTAGTGTTAATTGATAATACTTTGATGATGGAAGTTATAGAGCACAGGACTTATGAGATGCTATCACAAGGGAGATAGAAATGAAGCAAGGTATGTTCTGTAATCTGGCATGGATAGGATATTTCTTTTAACATTTACCTGACTCTTTTAGAAAATACTATCACAAGGCTATTTTGTCTGCTGTTGTTAAGTTTCATAGAAGAATTTACATATTCTATCTCCAGTTTAAAGTAGCAAGCCATTAAATCCCTTCCACTCCCCTTTCTAGTGCTACCATATTTAAAGTTGACTTAATCTTTATATGATGGGCTGTATTCTTTTATTGTTACTGTTATATGACTTAATCTTTATATGATGGGCTGTATTCTTTCAGAGAAAAACATGGTTTGGCGAGCACCTTCTAGATCATTGGTAAACACCACCATTTCTTTGTTATACGAAAACATTCATTTATGTACTTGATGACATTATTGTTCTTGATTAGGATGACCGTGCTAGATCCCGGAAGGATGAAGAGGATTTGAACCGAGCAATTGCACTTTCTTTAGGTGAAAATTTCAAGAGACCAAATGGTAGGTAGTAGGTACTGCTATTGTTTTCAATGAAGTTTCTTATTCTGAAATTGATCAAATTCTTGGAATTTAATGATGAGATATTCAGTAATATTATTGGAAAACTTTCCCACTTATATAAAAATATCATATTTTTAAATTATTCAGTCATAATAAATAACAAATTTTTTAATTTTCATGTAGTTATTTATCTATTTTGGTAAAGAGATGTGGCATAAATAAAATCTTTGACATGCAATAATTAGCTGGATAAGATTTAGGATCAAAGTCATCAATTCATAAAGTAATCATTTTCTTTGAAAAAAAAAAGGGGGGGGTACTTATTTACTAGTAGGATTTTCTATTGGTCTATCTGCATTCTGCCATTTATGTAGCTTAATCTCTGCTAAGAAAAATCTAATTTTGAAGTTTTTATTTATCACATATTTTAAGCGAATTCAACACTCAACTAGTTTGCTAATCCACATTCAAGTTAATAGGTGCACAGTGTTTCCATGGGAAGTATTTCTATTTCTGGCTTGAACAATATTATCATACATGGTCCACATATGTTGAAACTTCCATTAGTAACTATTGTTTCAACCTTTGTTTAAAATGCAGGTGATGTTCCTTGTGAAAATTCACTGTTAAGACAAGTGTCAAGTCTCCTGAGAAGATTGCCTGTTATTGAATCTGGGAAATTTCAAGATGATTTCTTAATGGTGAGTAGATTACTTTATCAAATTTGGACTAGGGAGCATGAATTATGTAGTAATAAGCAGTGATAGACCCAATTTTGCCGGATATATTTTGCCTGAGAGCGTCATATAATGGTTGGTCACTAAAATATGCATCTGCTTTGGTCTGCCATAAGAGAAAGGAAGTTGGGTTTATATTATGATGATTAATCAATTCTTTCATGCTAGTTGTGCCAATTTATTTGTTGAAAGAGGTAGAGTTAAGGAAAAGATCAGATATGTATTGGGGTACTATAACGAATACATGAACCCAAGCTTTTATTTAATTTAAAAACAATAAAAAAAGGGAACAGAGTAGTAGTATATAAGGTTGCTTAGCTTCCTTGGTATATATGTGTATTTTCACACCTAAACAAAGGATTTTAATATGACTGAAATAAAAAGATTGAAGATATGCAAATTAAAATGGAAGTAACTAGTTAACACCTATAGCGGCAGTCTTTTCATTTTTGCATCTCCTAGAGCATTGTCGGCGTACTTTTTAGAGAGAGAGAGAGAGAGAGAAACATAAAAGACATAAGAGTTCATGTTTGAATTTGATTACTAAGAATTTTGATTACTATACTAGTCTATAAGCAGTCAAATTTTATTTTCTTGCGTATAAAAAGCTAGTTTTAAGTTTTAATCGACTTGGCTACTGTATTTACTGTTCAATATTTATTAAGCTTGGGTAAATTTGATTACTAAATTTGATTACTGTTCTATACTAGTCTGTATTTACTGTTCAATATTTTGTTGCAGATCCACTTTGTTCTGTTCTTGCAAGATATTTATGAAGCTTGGGTAAATAAGGCAAATGATCTGATGAAAAATTAGCACCGTAAAATCATCGAGAGTCAACTATTTCAATGGCTGTATGTTAGAATAATTAAGCGTAATTGTCCATGCACTGTAATCATTAGATATTCATGATGCTTCTGTTCTATGAAAAATCATAGCCTTTAGTAAACTCATTATTTATTATTTTGATAAATTTGTAAACTCATTATCTAATATTTAATATAATTTTTATTTTTATATTTAAAAGTTTATTTGTCTTGTTATCTATATTCTGTATAAATTTTATTTTTATATTTATTTGCATTAATTATTTACTATTTTTCAAAGAGAAAAAATAATTAAAACATATCTATTAAAATCGACGGAATAGTTGTTGCTTTTTAATAGACAAGAAAATTCAAATATATAGACAGAATTTGTCGGTATATGAATAATAAAATCGACGGCAACCGTGTCGATTTTATTGGATCCAATATCGACGGCAACATTGTCGATTTTAGTAAGCATATTATAGATAAAAATATTGTCGATTTTATTGGATCAAATATCGACAGAAATAGCGTCGATTTTATATAATAATATCGACGGCGATGTTGTCGATTTTAGTAAGAATGTAAAATTCTCAAACTCATATTATAGACAGAAGCGCTGTCGATTTTATTAAATTATTATCGACGATCAGCCAAGCCGTTGATTTTATTAGCATTTTGCAAAATCGACAAGCTTAATAGTGACCAACTCCGTCGTCTATTTTGCCGTCGAATTTTAATATTATCGACGGCTTAGCCGTCGATTTGGCCGTCGATTTTAACGATGTTTCTTGTAGTGAAATGGTCATAATATTAATGTTATTTATCAACTTATAATATTTATATATAATTCTTTTTTTTAGTTGCTCATGATATTTTCTAACTCAATAGGTCAATAATTAATCTGTAATGAATCTGAACTCTATTTAAGAGTTTGTTACTAGTCAATAGATTGCTGCATCCATAAGGCGGGATTTAAATCTCTTGACACTTGCTTAATTGAGCGAGTAAATTAACTACTCGACTAACCTAAATTGGTTCTCAACAAGTATGTTGTAAGTTATAAATTATTTACTATTTTAATATACTTTTTATATTAATTTAAGTATTTGAATGCCTTTTATAGTTATCTTTGTAAGACCCAAAAATTTTGAGAAATCTTATTACGAATTAATTTGAATTTATTTATTCATTAAAGATTTTATTTTCATAAGCTATTTTATTAAAAGTAACTAAATCATGTTTTAATAATTAAAATAGAAATTTTACTTAATTTTTTAATTATTGGATAATTTTTTATATTTAAACTATAGAGCTTAATAGTTATAAAAGAATAAGAATTTTATGTGGCATAGTTTAAATAATTGAGATTTTAAAATTTAATACAAAGAAAATTAATTATATTATTTCTAATTTTAAATTTGATGGGAAGCCAATAAGCAAATTGATAATTAAATAATATTTTTAAAATAATTTTAAAAGATTAAATTAGATTTATAATTAATACTCTATACACCTAATTTTATTAAAATTTCCTAAACTACTTTAACCCTAACCCTTTTTATCCCACCGTCTCACCGCCACTTACCCTAATTCTTAAACCCTTAGATCTCTTAGCTATATAGACATTATGTGTAGCTTTTGAAACAGGCTTCGTTAATAGCCTTCTTGCACCATTGATTTAATCATCATCATCATCATCATCATCATCATCATCATTATCATCATTATTATTTGTAAATATAGGATTACTCCATCCAGTCGCACACACACGCACTAAATTTGGTGTTGATGTTGGTGCTTACGATGATGACGATGAAAGCATCTATTGTGGAAGGGTTTTGATGAACTTTATTGGCTTAGTAGTTGCCTTTGATTATTTATATTTATTATGAGATCTGAGAGAGTGAACAGAAGAGAGAAGAGAGGGCTCGGGAAAAAGAAAGGGAGAAGAGGAAGGAATAGTGTTGCCGGAGGAAAGGGGAAACGCCGCCATTGTTCGTCGCACCTTGCTGCGCCATTGCCACCGTCAGTCATGCCGCCACCGTCACGCCATCTCGCCATTCATGCCCGATAACGTCCAGGGAGCCAGGAGTCCGCGTCGTCGTCACCGCGAAAAGGGAGAAGACGCGAGCTAGAGGAGTTGCGCTAGTCACCGCCGTTGTCGCCGAAGGAGCAGAACGCGATAGAGGGAAAGAAGCTTGCGCCACCGTCACCGATCTGCATGTGTTTTCGCTGTTGAGCTGCTCCACCGCCGCTGCTTCCCGTTCTGAGTTGCTGCATTGCCGCTGCCGCTGTGGTGGTTGCCTCTGCCTTCGGTATAAGCACCTCTGCCGGAGCCCAGCTGCCGTTCTACTCTTCGAAAGTCATCACCGGAGCTGCGGCTGCTCTGCTCTCGATTTCTTTAGTGCAATAAGTTGTTTTCGTTCGAAACCCTTATAGTCGCTGTTTAGTTATATGTTACTGAGCATTTTGCGGTGTTATTTGCCATAAGGTTGAGTGTTGGTGCTTGCATGTCATGTTTGAAGTCACTGTTGTTGCTTCAGAAATGGTCAAATGCTGTGGCTGTTGCAGGACGCAAGGAAGAAGAGGTTTTAACGCGTTTGAGTTTTGTGAGTTTCAACGAGTTGAGGTAGGGGCGATTTCTTAAACTTAATTTACTACTAAGAATTGTTTTAAGTCGATATTAATATGAAAAATATATTTTTATGATTTCGCAAGTTTTCTGAATTGAACTAAGTTGCCTGAAATGAATGTAAATGCTAGTTTGGATGGTTTATTGATTGATTAAAGATGCTTAGTTGGGTTTTGTATTTGGTTTAAGGTTATTATGATGATGAGTGAATTGTGACTGTTTCTAATTATTGAGTTGGAAATTTGGTTTGATTAAATACTATGTAAAATAATTTTCTTGATTTGAGGTTAATTGGATATTGAAAATGAATTGGCATTTGAAACAACTTGGGATATTAATTAAGAATGGACTTTGTTGATTTATTGGAAATGATTTTTAACATTGGGAATTGGTTTGAATTGTTGGTCATGAATTGAGTTTTGAAGATGATTTCTAATATTGGAATTAGTTTGAGTTATTGGAAATGGTTAAAAAGGTTGAGAAATGTTTTGGTTAGGACCCTTGAAGGGTGGCAAAAGTCCCATGTTTAGAGGAAATGCTGTCGAAATTTTTATAAAACTCAAAGACTTTGTTTAAAGCGTTATTTAAAAGTAAATCTGATTTAAGAATATTATTTGTTTTCAATTTATTACAGAAAGAGTGTTGTTTTCAATTTGATTTATTAAGAAAAGTATAATGTTTTAAATTTAATCTTTTGGAGGAGAGATTTTGTTTTAAGTTATGATATGAATTCGGTTTGTTAAGAAGAAGAAAGAAGGGGGAAAGAGAACACGACACGTGTGATTTATGAAATGATTAAAAGGTCACGAGAGGGTGATGGAAAGTAAATAGTTAAGGTGATAATGTGAAAATGTTAAGCCGTGGACTTTATGTGAATGATTGTGCGGGGATGCCCGTCTATATGGAATGGCTTCTAGGAGAAAGGGCCACATGCTTCAGATGGAGAATCAGCGCCTACAAGTACTTGCAGAGGTCATGTTCGGCATACTTGAGCTGGAGAATCAGTGCTTGCAAAGGTTTGGAACCTTGCAAAGGTTATGCCGCTGGAATGCCTTATCTGACTTGCGAGTTAGATTGCGTCGGGTGCGGGTTGAAACCGACAAATGATCTCATTACCTGCGTTAGGGATAGACATGCATCATGTTGCATTTGTGTGCTTTGTTTAGGTGTGCTTAAGTGTTTTAGTTTGCTTATTTGATTAAATCTGTTTAACTAGTAATTGTGATAATTGCTGTAACTGTTCTGTATATGTATTTGCCTTGGATTTGTTTGTGTTTGTGATTGATTCTGTTGAGATTGAGTTTTGATGTTGAATTGTTTTGATTTGGTCCAAAAGTTGAGATTTGATTATGTTTGGGACGGAGGCCATGATTAACTGGATTAGTGATAAGTTTTGGTTAAAATGTTATTTTACATGGAATTTTTGTAAGAGAATACGAATTTTAGATTTAAATAATAAGTTGATAATCACTATGTTTTGAAAATAGTTTTAATTACAATATCTTCTTATGACAATTCTTAAAAATCCTCTACTTAGAACCCTTTCGAGGATGATGTTCTCACCTCCCTACAGACTTCTCTTTTCAGGAAACAGACGAAGACGCTTATGAAGAGTTTTTTTTAGTTTAACTTATGTGATATGGATGTATTAGTTTAGTTATTATTATTCTTCCCTCGCCATTAATATTATAATTTTTGTAAGAGGGATAGGAGTTGTATGATTTTATGTATATAATATATATAAGTTACTTGAGTAAGAAGTTTTGTTTACATATATGCTTGTTTATTTTATTGTAAAAGTATTTTTTCCAGTTTTTCAAATAAAACAGCGACACGGTTTCGAGTCAAAGGCTCATATTTTATTATTAAATACATGAAGCCGTCGTAATACCTCTTGCTATCAGAGTGGCGCAACCAGAAAGTGTGACATTCTGATAGTGAGGATGTTATAATCTACCTAATTTTTTTCTAGAAGACCGAAGTATATATACCTTATCTTAAGGCAAGATGAACATAATTTAATTCCTCTAAAAGTCAAGATATGTATCAGATTAGATTACTACACAAGAACAATATAAAATAATATTATATATTATGTTAAATTAGGAATTAAATTTAACATCCTAAAAAATAATAATTAAGATAGCTGTTTATTAATTATAAATTTAAGCAATTTAAAATAATATAATTATAGATGCATAAAATTATAACAACAGTGTAACATATTACTTCGTAATAAAAAGAAAATATGAACTTAGCAACTGTTAGAGATAAAAGATAATATAGAGTAAAAAAATGTTTAATTATTCTGTCGATCTTTATAGTTTTACTTAATTTTTGATTGGGTTCCTAATTTTTTTTCTTTTCAATTGGGTTCTTATATTATATCCATTTTGTAACTAAGACTCTACTGTGACAAAAATGTTAGAATTAACAGAATATTCTATTGAACAATACAAAATATTTAGTAAGTATTAGGCATATTCGTTTTGTTAAGCAGAATATTTCCTTAATTCTAACGTTTTTTGTTATGGCAGAGACTTAATTATAAAATCTGATAAGGTATAGGAATTCAATAAAAAAAAGTACAGAAATCTTATTAAAAATTCAGTAATATTATAAGGACCGATAAAATAATTAAACGAATAAAATACATGTTGAAATCTAAATGCACATTGAAAATAAATTAAATTACACATATATTTATACACAAATATATTAGTAGCCGATTTTAGTGATTGATTTTAGAGTATTATTTTTGCACTTTTTTATTAGATCCAAATTCCGTAAATACATGTTTTAATCTTTAATGCCCAATTGCCCATAACACATGTTTTACTGTTGACTGTTGAATGAGCCAAACCAAGACCAAAGAAAAAAAAAAAAACTAGCCAAATTTTTATCTTCGTTCAAATATTTCATGACTCAGTAGAAAATATGTGAAGCTACGTATGCTGCCAAAACAAGACAAAAGTAAACCAAATATAATTTCACATACTTATTGTTTAGGAAGGTTATCACATATACCACTGTACGAACATGGAAAATTTTTGTTCCAATCTTTTGCAGCGTACAAATTTAATCTAAATTATGTTAATGGTGTTGATTTGATGGAATAGTTTTTTCGTATACTATTAATGAAACAAGTGTATGCAGTGCAAGCGACCAGTGTGTCCATTTGTCAAGTGCTTAATTTGTAGCTTATTATTATTGTCCCAGTCCTTAATAAGCTGGCTCTTTGTTGGGATTTACGGTAGCCATTCTACAAAATGAGCTAAGCCGTTATGTATCTTGGGCTAATGAGTGCAAAGTAGTCCATTATGAGAATATGGGCTGTTATATTCGACTGCATGAAATTTTTATTTTTTTGGTTATGATGGGTGTAGTAATAGTGATGTGAATTAAAGGGCTGCCGATAAATGAAATGAAAAGTGTTATAAAAAAAATGGCATGAAATGTATGGTGGTTTATTGTGCAGTTAATTTTTTATGCTATGTATTTAATTATTTATTCTGGAGCCGGAGTTTAACATGAGGAGTTGTTTGATTCTAAAAGTTGTTTAAAGATTTATATTTTTAAAACCGATGAAGTTGCATCATAGCTAAAGCTGGTAGAATCGTTAGGGTTCAATATTGTAAATTGAATGTTGTGATCAAATTAGTTAATTGAATTAATTTTAATGTTTAATGTCTTAGTTTACTTATGTTAAACAACTTTAAGGTATGAGTGGAACTCTTGTGTCCTTGGAAGTAAATTTTTAAAGGGTGTGTTTGGGATTTACATTGGGAAAGAGAGAAGTGCGTTTAAGTGTCTTGAATGCTTCATTTTCATGTTTGACAACTTTTGGAACCTCTGAACATAGAAGTTCTTTCACCTCTGAACCCACGTTCACATGAAGCTAAAAATGTAACTTCTGCGTTCACGTTCATGGTGGCTGGTTATCATTGAAAAATTATATGAGAAATTTATTTCTTTTCTACCAACCCTACCTTTCATTTTCTGCTATAAAAAGAATACAAGTAAGCATATACTTTCACATTAGTTCTTTGTAGTTCTTTGTTTCAAAATTTTTTTATCAAGATCTTTCAGATTTGTTTCAATCACTATCAAGGTAAGTATTTTAATTTTTTAGTACTCTCTTTCATATTTTGATTTTTATGTTTTTTTATTGTATTTTTTATTTATATGATAAATAATTTTTATATTATTGTTTAGTGTTCTGATGTTATATTTTTAGAGTTCATACTACTTTCTAGTTCATATGAGCTTTTTTTATTATTTACTAAACTATTTTTTATATGCATATTTTTTATGAAATCTTTTTTTATTTTTATTTGGTTTTTGTTCATATGATTTTTTATTTATTTTTATTATATTATTTTATTCATATGACAAATAATGTTAATATAAATTCTTATTTTTATTACTTTTTATGGTATTTCTTCTTAGTCATGTAATTGCTCTGCCACCTCCTCAAAGGAAGTATAAATCCCAGGTATCCATCCAACAATGATGCAAAAATATTGTTGGTTATCGTTAGTTGTGATCATGGTGTATTATTGCTGATGTAAAGGTGTGTAGAGCAGGTCTTAGTAAAATGTTTATATAGGCAGTTCATATTGGAGTTGTGTCTAGGCATACAAACCTTTATTGGTAATTTCAAGGTTTAGGAGTCTCTTTTGGTGGCAATGTGGAGGCAGGGGAATCGAATTTCCTTGAACATGGTATGGCCGACAATGTGAATGTCGTGAACTTTCTATTGAGAAAATGAAACCCCCAAGAATGTGTATGTGAAAAACCATATTTGACGATCCCGTATTAAAGTATGCATTGTGTGATTTCTCACAACTCCACAAAATATTATACGTGATAAAATAGAACATTACTATACATATTGTATGCATGCATTGGGATTGCCAAATCGTTAAACGAATATTAACCAAGGATTACATAATTCATGTATACTTGAAATTATTATGATACAGCTTTAACAGTGATTGTGCCTTTTAAATTTTAAATAAGTGGGAGTTGAATACATAACAAATGTACATAATTCTATAATGTGGATTCCTATTTTTTTTAAAATTAAGGCATGGAAGATACTTTAAAAAAAATTATATTTTAACATTTTGTTAGAAGTTATTTACGTTAGGTGAATAACCCAAAATTAATTTTTATGCTGTATTGGAAGTATTACATTTTTTTTTTGTCTTTATGTAAGAAATATGAGTAATTATTTTAAATAATTTCGTTTTCAAATGGAAATATTATTTGTTGGGTAAAAAATTAGAGTAAATGAAGTCATGTACACTAGTATCTTCTGAACATGCAAGATTTTAATTAATATTAATTTACTTAAGTCAATTTAGTTCATCATATCGATTATGTTGTATGATCATTATATTGTTTACACCGTGACTTTTTTTTATGATGAAAAATAAAAAAGAAAGAGACTAATTGGAAAGACAATTAAAAAAGAAGTGGTTGTTTTTTGTATTGTTTGAATAAAGAAAAAATAGATGAAAAAAAAAAGAGATAAGTTTTTGTTGTTTGGATAGAGAAAATTGAGAAGGGATGAAATTATAATGAAATAAAATTATATTAATATGCAAATTATAATAAAGAAAAATCATAGTGTGTATTATATGTGAAATATTCAAAACATCCTAATTAAAAAATATAAATATTTTTTTTATAATGTATTTACACATATTATAAATTATTATAATTTTATAAATTTGATTAAAATTATTTTTCTAATACATATAACGTTTAATCTCTATTATACCGGTTGAGTTGTAACACCCTACCATACAAAGTCTTATGCTTAAGTCATAATTCAGAGATGGCAAGGTATTACAACCTCTAAAACAAAAATTTAGTACGTATAGTAGTATGAATAATTGATTATAACTAAGAGCCTTTGTAGAAAAAGGGGTAAACAAAAAAACGTAACTCGAAAACGCAACACTCCGATCGATAACGTAACGAACAAGGATAAGCTAACGCGAGATCATATATATACAAAGAGTGTCAAAAACGGGAATATCTAGACTCAAAATCCGGTTGTGAAGATAACCGGTCCGAGCATAGTAATATATACATATAATAAAATAAGAAAACCCCAAAGGGACACAAATACAGAAACCTATTCTCCAAAATCCCCTCTAGAAGGAGTCATCACAGTTTGTATTATTTAGTGGAGGTAAAAGTATCTAAACAAGATATATAAACCAAGACGGAGTCCCAAGAACAAAGGATCTTCGCTAATCCAGAAGTCTCCAGCGTGCCTCAGCGAGAAACCTCACGTCCTGCATCTGAAACCACAAAATCCGCATGGGTGAGAACCAGAGGTCCCCAGCATGGTAACAGCTTCCACATATATAATACATAATAATAGAGGAAAGCCGAAGGCAATCCTAGAACTTCCTTCAGATAATATCAAAGCTTATAAACAAACTAAACCGTAAGTGGCAACTGACTAAAGATCCTTCAGTCTAACTAATACTTCCCTTTCCAATTCCTTCAGACCTCCCAACCACCAGCAGGAGTATAATATAGCAAACACAGTTATATCAGATAAGAGATTTACAAATAGGAACAGATAAGGCATTTAGACAATTAGCAAGTAATATGCAATCAAATAGGCAATCTCAAACAATTCATATAGTATGCATATGATGAACGCCTGTCCCTAGTGGCTGATGATATCATCTGTCGGTTATAGAGCCAACCCGACAAGTCCTGGTAGCTAACCATTGGACTGTCCCTCTGTCGCGCATCCCCAACTCGAGTTATACTCATCATAAACTTGATCATAATCATGATCCATATCTATCACCCTCACTGGTGAATAATTACGGGGGCGAGCTCATCCGGGCTTTTCACAGTGCCCGGCCACACTTACGACATAGGGTCACAAGAGCTTCGAGTCTCAACCTGGAGCACGTGGTGACTAGCCACTGCTTCCTCCCAGGGAAACCCTCATCTCCGATAGTGGAAGTGCAAACATTCACAATTCATTCAACAGCATATATGAATTTATACTTAGCCATAAACATGGCTCTGCCGTAACACGGCGATAATCTAGCCATCCGGCTCATGGTTAAATCCATAACCAGCCAATTCATTAACAATTACGGCCTTTCGGCCCATGGCATAACAAGCACTTCCACCGCCATCCTCCGCATCTCACATAATCATCTTTGATCCTCATTGATCATTCATTTTTCCCTTGCTTCACTCGCAAGTTACCACATTTACTAGCCCCTTGCCTCATTGCTAGGCATATTATAATGATTTAAGATATAAGTGGTGAGATCGGAGGCTTAGAAGTATGAAATTTGGCTTTTAAAACTCAAAAATCAACTTTGGGATGAAAACAGGGCCATGCGTACGCGCACTCCACGCGCACGTGTGGATGGCCACAAAATCTCATCGACGCGCCAGCGTCATACGCGCGGGTTGAAAATAACCAAACAACGCGCGAGCGTCAGCCACACGTACGCGTGGGTGCTCTTGCGCCCCAGGCCAAAACTGGCACAACTCTGGCACAACTCTCGGGAAAATAGCTGGGCATTTGGTGCAGCGCATCGACGCGCCCGCGCACACCACGCGCACGCGTGGATGGTGCTTTCTTGAAGAACGGCGCGTACGCGCCAAGTGCGCCTACGCGCGGAGGGTCATTCTGCTAAAAAATTTTCTAAGTTAAAAGCTGCAGAATTTACAGATTCAACCCCCAATCTTTCGACGGACATAACTTTCTCATTTTAAATCGTTTTTCACTTGTTTTTCGAACGGCATGGACATCCCGGATCTAATTTCATTTTTAAACAGATTTGGCACAAATCATAGATCCGTAGTCCAAGTTATGTCCCGTCAAAGCATGCCCAAAAACCATGTTTTCATACAAAACCATAAAGTGCCATTTTCAAAACAAGCCACTTTCAACTCTTTTCAAAATCAATCAAAACATGCCAATTTCATCCCTTTTCTTTGAAATCAATCAAAATGTACCAAAATCAACATCAAGCCATCCTCAACTCACACATTGACATTTTACCAAACTTCCCAAAATTACCATCCAACCCTTTTAACACTTCTCAATCAAATGGCTAAAGGATAAACACAATATCATGTCATACATCCTCCCTCATCCCAATTTCCAATAATACCATTTCCAATCAACCATCATTATACATAATCAACATCATTCTCACCATCAATATGGTACCACCCACCAATTCAACCTTAATCATTCATCAAGCATATATCACAACATGCATTTTCTCATATATCACACAATCAAGGCATCAATATTTATAATCACATATATGATCACATCATTTGTCTCAACCATTTAACAACATCAACCATTCAATGCCTATCTTAGGGCCTCTAGCCTAAGTATTTCCTACCACATTACATATTAGATACGAGAAACCGAGACCATACCTTAGCCGATTTCCCAAGCTCAACCGGAACACTTCCAAACCACTTGTTCACAAGCTCTCAAGGTCTCAACACCTCCAAGAACAGATTTTATCACACAAAACCCTCTCCCAAGCTTTCCAAAATCACCAATCAAGCTCCAATATTCACATATAGACAACCTAAGCCACAATCATCATACCCATACACAACATCTCAATATCCAACATCATAGAACAACAAATTACACTAGGGTTGAGAATCTTACCACACCCAAGGTCCAAGGAGACAAGATTAACCTTCTCCTTCAAGAGAGTTGGGTCCTATAACATCAAAGAGCCCAAAATCTCAACATTTCATCCAGGAAGCTCAAAAATAAGGACTGGAATTTCGAAGAGCAAAACGTGGCTTACCTCAAGATTGATTGTATGGGTTTTGTAGAGCTCTCTGCGGTGAACGCATGGCCGCAAACGGTGCGGCAATCGGAGCTCTAGATCAAAAGTTATGGTGGTTTGAAGATCAAGTGAGAGATAGAAGTTTGAGAGAGTGTTCTTCCCCTCGCTTACTCCATTTCAGCGTGTTTGAGTGATAAGTGAGGAGAGAAAGTGCTGAAAACTAGGGTTTTGGTTTAGTTTAGTTGGGCCAAGGGCCCATTTTGGGTCCGGTTGGACCGGTTTGGCCCGTTCGGTCCAATCTTGGTCCGATTTCTATAAAATTGGTACTGAAATTCTCGTCTCAATCTCCTCTATTATATTAAGCCATAAAAATAACATTTTTGGCTTTCTAGAATAAATTCTCATTTATGGGTTAATTAGCCATTAATTAACTGGGTCTTACATGAGTCACCTTTTTATTGAGTTTAAACAACTTTATATATTTTTTTAAATTAAAATTTCAAAATCAATAATTAAAGAATTAATTATAGAAAAAATGTCTTAAGTTATTTAACGTATAGAATGCATAAAATAAATAAATTTGAATTAAAAAGGTAAAGATTAAAAAAAGAATTATATTGTTATTATGTGTAACAATATTAATATAAAAATTTACTTACATTATTTAGAGATTAGTTATGTACAAACGAGATTAACTTTATTTATTTCGTCAATTCTATTTAGTTTGAACAAAATTGAAAAATTTATATTCAAAATACTCTTTGTTTCCATGTATAATTCTAATAAATAATAAAAAAAATATTCCTTCAATCTTATATTGACCATCTATATTTATATTTAATTTTATTATTTTTTAAAATATTAATTTTTATTTTAATTATTATGTCACCATTACTATTATGTTGCATTTTTTTTCATTCTATATTTTCTGCTTCTATTCGCCCCAACCATAATCAGCTACCACCACCATATCATTATCACAACCCTCAGTTTTGTTTATCACTTTTATTTATAATTACTTATTGTGTTAACTTTCATCTAATGAAGACATCATTTCTTCTTTGATTTGAATATCTACATATATAATTATTATATGGATACTTATTTTTTACAATTCCTTGTAAAGTTATTTTCATTATGTTAAGAAGACATTTAAAATATCAAGCATTCAGAGTGTTGATTTAAAATGATCAAAATTTGTCAACAATTACAAAAAATAATATCAAATATATTATATCTTCTTAAAAGGATAATATTATACTGACATCACTATTATGCCTACTATTAATATATACAATTGACTCATAAAATGGTTGACATTATTAAGTAACTCTCCTACTGTTACCAATATTTATAATAATTCTTAATCTTTCTCTAAATGGAATAGGTCAACCTATATTTCTCCAAATGATACAATATTCGAGATTTTGTTAAAGTTTTGTTTTTAAAACAGAATAGTAACTATTAATTTGTTTTTTTTTTTTTTTTTTTTTTTGTAAAATTTTGGAAATTAATTTTTATAATTTTAAGTTACAAATTTGGGATAAAAACTAAATACATTAGTAAACAATAGATAATTATTAGATAAATAAAAAAAAATTTATAGGTGATATAATTTTTTTAAGTGTATACCATAATCAAATTTGAACTAGTTTAGGTATAATACTAAAATTATTACGTTCTGATTTTGCATAACAATAAAGATAAAATTTAATAAAAGTTTGTAAATTTATTTATTTTTTCAATTGTTATGGACCAATCGAATAATTAATTTTGGTTTGTGACCAAAGTGTATAGATCGAAATTTTTTGGGGACTGAAATGAGTAAATACTCTAGAATTTATTCTATTTGTCCATCACTTTTAGTCCTCAATTCAATTCAATTAATTTATCACATTACGTTTCATAAAACTAAAATAATAAAAAAAAATACCAAATAGAAATTTTAACAACAAAACATCTGAAAATTTAAAAAAAAGAACAAATTACAATGCTCTAAAAATATCACTCATTTCACTGTCACTAAAAAATATCACTCATATGACTCCAAAAAATAAATTAGCCCTTCAACAATTACCACTTGCATCGATTTTATTACGATTGATTCAAATTTTCTTAATTAAAGTGATTTACATCACAAGTAGAAGTCCATTAAGAAAAGGATATTAACCATAGTCATTCCTCAACCCTGGACCGTTATTGTGGGATTAACCGATCTATGATTTAGCAAGTCACGAGTATCCAACTGCACGCCCTTTTATATTTTCAGAGCTTTCTCGGTGCATGCGCTGATTTTGCGTGCAAAAGTGATCTTCACGTTAACAGAATGATTAACTAAGACCTATTCAAGTCATAGGGCACTATTCTATAGATTGCAAAGGGTTTATGAAATCTTTCTCTTTGTTCGGGGAGTTTCCAACTGCCATGATCACCTAAAATGTCAAAATACAAATTTTCAATATGCCCATCCTAGATGTTGTGGAGTTAAGGTTGGGGCCTTTAATTTGAATTCGAATGTATAAATAAAAACCATGCATCTGATACCTGTAAACTTCGTTCGAGCAATTTTTCCGAGTATCCTTAAATTTAAATATTGATTTTGTTAATGCGATGGATACAAACGTCCTAAAAATGTATTATATATTAATAATTTTATAACCAAAATGTGTCACATGTTACTCGATCTGTCATTCTAATTGGAATTAAATGTTTTCGTCCAAAATTAAAGAATCTTCCCCTCTTCCGTTCTTTCTTTCCTATTTCTCTCATTCCTTCACCGAGTCTATATGTCTTATATATCATTAATAATGACTAATTACAAACTTGACAATAAAAATATGTAATATGACATTTTTTTTTAGTGTTCCTAAGTAAGTAAAATTAAAATATTAAAATTAACATTAAAATATGCTATATTATGTGTTATATATTTATATATTACTAATAACTAATTTAATAACCAAAATGTGTCCCATGACATTCTATTATTAAAAATACTACTTAAAAATCGTATTTTTTTTGTTTTGGTACGAAGACTGTGATGTTCTCCCTTTGTCGATCTTTTCGTTAAAAAAGTTTGATTCTATCAATTTTTGTACCATACCATATAATGTCAGGACAAAGCTAGCGTAGTTTTAAAATATTAATCTTCCATTGATGTTATTACAGGTGAAAATACTAATATTGAATGAAGTTCATTTCTCTTCAAAGTGAATTTTATAGCGCCTTTTATTATAGTGTCTAAATTGTCTAAGTTGTCTAACTTGCAAACGCATATGAAATTTTGTTATCTAACGGTCTAATCCACGTCCGGTGACGGAACCATCCCCTAATTTGAGTGGGCCATGGTCCCGTCACCCTCTTTAACTTCAACTATACAATATATAAATTTGTTAGTATACTTTTGAAAATTGATATTTCGATGTATGTTATTAAAATTATTAAAATTTGTTAGTGTACTTTTGTGTTCATTAAGTAGCACTGAGTTATTAATTTCAAATATTTAATTTCTTTCTACCAATCATAATATTTATATAAGTTATTATTTTATTTACATATATTTTTTTTGGTTCGACATTCAACCATTGCCAGAGCTTTGTTGGGACAATGGAAGCTTTTGTAAGTAGTTCTACTAGAAATAGAGTTTTTTCAGACAAAAATTTCAGACAAAATTTATTCTGTCTGAATGACTTTTTATTTTCGGACAAATTTGAGACAAATGTTGAACAATTTTTAGTGGAAGTTTTGGAAGAATATATTCTATCCTAAATTTGTCTAAATTTTGTCCCAAATTTTGGCGCCAAATTTTTTCTGGATGGCGCCAAAATTTTCATGCAGATTAGCAATAAATTTTGGAAAAAAACTATAATTCGTCCGTATTCTATCTGAATATGTGCAATAACTTCAGACGGATTTGGGACATATTTTAAAAAATGTTAATTCTATCCCAAATTTGTCTATAATTAGTCTTAAATGCTTTTACTAGTTAACCCTTCGAAATAGCCAAATTCTTTTCCCACAAATTTGGGACAAAAATAACATCATTTGTAAATTCTGTATGAAAGTGCATCAATTTTCAAACGGATTTCATATGTTTATTGAAAAATTATAACATTTAGTATAAAAATATTATTTATATTTTAAATTTGTCTATGATTTGTCCCAAATATTTTTACTATTCTAAAATAAACTTTTTTTTCTCTAAAATAAAGTTTCTTTTTTCACCATAACCTGTGCTTTTGACACATATTTCATAATTCTGAGTTAACTTTCCACTAGTTATGAGATCTTGTGTGAAACTTGAAGCCATTGACTTTGTAGATAGGCCAACATCTAACCATTCTCAAAGGACCCCATGCCAAGGAATGAATATTAAAATTTGTCACATTATTTAAAGGATCATGAATTATATAAACACCATAAAGAATTTGGAGAAACTTTTACTTAGGATCTTAATTGAAACCTATCGACATGTGTATTAGAAGTCTTTAGTACGAGTTGTGAGATGGATCGGAGACTTGCTCTCCGAGAAGGTTGTTGGCTTGTCTGACTGGAACAATAAGAGTGGATACTTGCAAAGACACTCCGATGCTCAAGTCAAAATGAATCTGGAAAGTATAAGTGTATGGAATGAGTAACGTAATTGAAGGGTTTCTCACTCTTATTTATATAATTCGAGGTAGTTATCTTATTTTATTCATTAATATAAAAGGAATATTTAGTTTCGAATATTAATTTTACTAAATATTTATCTTTTAAGATTATTATATAACGAAGATTTAAGAACATAATTTAATTCAAATATTTTAAAATTAATATTAGATATAATTTTTTTTAAATATTTATCTTTTAAATATTAATACTATTACGGCCCAGCCCAAACGTCATGCGGGCCGACCCGACCCAGAGGCCACCCAGCCCGAACGGGCGAGCGCGAGACGCTCAACAACCGACCCAAACACGCGTCCTTTACAACTCACTGCTACAGCTGTATTGGAAAGCTTCGAGGAAGGTGGGTATGCCCTCGCGGGACCCACTCCTGATAGGGTATATATGGGGAGGGTCCTACCCCTCCCCCAAGGTACGTCACCCTACTCCAAATTCTCGCATCACCTATACACTCTACTGACTTGGGCGTCGGAGTGTCATTGCAAGTGACACCCCCCTCACTTCATCAAGAGATCGGCAGATCGGCAGCCAACGCAAACCGTTCCCATAGTCCAGACCGAGGCAGAGACCCATCTTCACACACAACCTCCCACCCGAACCGTCCGGTAGCTTGACTTACCGAACATTGGCGCCGTCTGTGGGGAATCTCCCCAACATGAATTTTGTTTTGGTTTCTGGCGTGGCCGACGGTGGGGCTGAGACCCGCAGAGAGGGGATAGATCCCCGAGGCAGTGGGGTAGCCGCTGGAGCCCTCGTTCACGAAGGCAGCAGATCTCCCCCGCGACACACAGAAGGACGACCCTTTGGAGGAACAGGCAGCGACAGCACCAGGATAATACAAGAGCTGCACCACAGGCTGCAGAACTTGGAGCGAGAAGTAGCCAACCATGAAAGTCGTCAGCCCACTCCTAGTCAGGAGCTTTCCCGATGCACTCAAAGGAGAGAAAGGAGTCTCCAAAGGAGTCGCTCCAGGCGCACCTCGAGCCCCCGGACAGAATCAGAAAGCCAGGAGAGCAGAGAGGTGCCAAGGAGAAGGCGAGACCCACTGGTCTACAACAGATCACCAACGAGAGACACCGAAGAAAAAGACGGGAAAAGCGGCAGAGGACGAAGAAGGAGAAACCGACCACCGCAAGTGCATCGCCGAGAAAGGACGAGGAGAGGCTGGCCTAACAGAGAGCATGGCAGGGAAAGGCAACCGGTGATCATAGGGGAAACCCCTCTCCAACACTCGATCCTTGGAGTACGACTACAAAAGCACTTTGACAAGCCGACAGATATGAGGTACGACGGTACCCAAGATCCCCAGGAACATCTAATGGCCTTCGAGGCTAGGATGAACTTGGAAGGGGTAGGTGACGAAGTGAGATGCTGCGCTTTCCTGGTCACCTAGCAGGATCTGCAATTCCATGGTTCAACAACCTCCCGTAAGGCTCCGTAGTCAAGTTCTTAGACATCAACCGCGCCTTTTTGGCTCAGTTCACTACCCGCATTGCAAAGGTGAAGCACCCAATCAACTTACTCGGGGTGACACAAAGACCCGGAGAGCCGACCGGGAAATAGTTGGATAGGTTCAACGACAAGTGCTTAGAAATTGACAGCCTAACCGACTCGGTGGCCAGTTTATGTTTGACGAATGGACTTCTAAACGAGGATTTTAGGAAGCATCTTACCACCAAGCCAGTGTGGACGATGCAGGAAATCCAGAATGTGGCTAGAGAATATATCAACGATGAAGAAGTTAGTCAAGTGGTGGCGGCCAACAAGCGGCAGCCCGCCTACAACCAACCCCGGCAGCACAATAGCGGGGAAAGAATGAAGGAGCATGCCAAAGACGGAGTGCCGACCAAGACATCCAAGCCGTTTCCCCGAGTAGGAAAATTCACCAACTATACCCCCCTTACAGTCTCCATTGTGGAAGTCTATCAACAGATAGCTGAAAAGGGGATCCTGTTGAAGCCCCGACCTCTGAAGGACAGAACTGGAGGGAACAAGAACCTTTATTGCGATTACCACAAGGGCTATGGGCACAAGACACAGGATTGTTTCGACCTCAAGGATGCACTAGAACAAGCGATCCGGGATGGAAAGCTAGCCAAATTCTCCCACCTCATCAGGGAGCCGAGGAGACGAGACAGGGACCAAGATAGAGACGACAAGAGCCACACGGTAAAGTGACGCCAAGAGCCTGGGGACCACGACCATGGCCTTACAATAGTAAACGTGGTGATAGGAAGAGACGCGACTCCAAGGTCGAGGTCGGCACACAAGAAAGACACCAAAGTCCTAGCGATCTTGTTATCTAGCCCTGCGCCAAGCTCCAAGAGGATTCCGCTAATATCATTCGGTCCGGAGGACCAATGGTTTGATGAGATCGTGGAAAGCCCCCAATGGTCATCACGGCCAGAGTGGGGACCGGTCTGATCAAGTGAATTCTCGTTGACACCAGCGTTGACTCGAATATCATGTTCCGCAACATGTTCGATGCTTTGGGCCTCCGAGACGCCGATCTAAAAACTCACCAGCACGGTGTAGTAGGGCTGGGTAACCACTTCATCAAGACCGATGGGATAATCTCCCTACCAGTATCCATAGGACTTGGACAAGGAAGAAGATCGGTAATGGCGGAGTTCGTGGTTCTACGAGACTCCACGGCCTACAATGTCATCATGGGAAGAAAGACTATCAACGACCTCGGGGCAGTGATCAGTACAAAGATGTTGATGATGAAGTTCATCGCTGATGATGGATCCGTGGGATTCATAAAGGGAGACTTGGAAATGGCGGTCGCCTGCGACAATGCCAGTCTCTCATTAAGAAAGAAATCCAAAGAGGCATCAGGAGTATTCCTCACCGACCTGGATACTAGGGTTGACGACAAGCCTAGACCCGACCCGGAAGGGGACTTAGAAAAGTTCAGAGTTGGCGACTCCGAGGAGAAGTTTACCTTCATGAATAGAAACCTCCCACACCAATTGAAAGAACCTCTAATGGAAATGATCAGGGCCAACGGCGACCTCTTCGCCTGGACTCCAGCTGACATGCCGGGGATAGACCCCCAGCTCATGTCTCATCGCCTGGTCGGCCCAGAAGAGAAGGAAAATGTCGCAAGAAAGGGCAGAGGAGGTGGCCAGGCAGACAGCCAGCCTTCTCGAAGCAGGATTTATACGAGAACTCGATTACTCGACCTGGCTGTCGAACGTAGTCTTGGTTAAAAAGCACAATGGAAAATGGAGAATGTGCGTGGATTACTCCGATCTTAACAAAGCATGTCCCAAAGACTCCTACCCCCTCCCCAACATAGATGCGCTCGTCGACGTGGTGGCGGGATATCGGTACCTGAGCTTCATGGATGCTTACTCAGGCTATTATCAGATACCGATGTACCGCCCAGACGAGGAGAAAACGGCGTTCATAACGCTAGGAGGAACATATTGCTACAAGGTAATGCTGTTCCGGCTGAAGAATACTGGGGCCACGTACCAAAGGTTGATGAATAAGATATTCAGTAGCCTTATAGGCAAACCGGTAGAAGTCTACGTAGACGATGTCCTTATAAAGACCACCCGGCCCGATGACCTCATAAGCGACCTAGAAGATGTATTCGCCTCCCTCCGACGACACGGCATGAGGCTCAATCTGCTTAATTGTGCCTTTTCCATGGAGGCAGGAAAATTCTTGGGGGTCATGATAACCCAGAGAGGGGTGGAAGCCAACCCAGAAAGTGTGAGGCGATACTCCAAATGAAGAGCCCAGGATGCGTCAAAGACGTTCAGAGACTGGCCGGAAGGCTCACCGCACTATCTCGCTTCCTCGGGGCGTCGGCTGCTAAAGCTCTACCATTTTTCAGCTTGATGAGGAAGGGGATAGCATTTGAATGGACCCCGGCGTGTGAAGAGGCGTTCAAGCACTTCAAGGAGATACTCGCGACACCGCCAGTTCTCGGGAAACCCAAGAACAGAGAGCCGCTATACCTGTACTTGGCCATAACTGATGAAGCGATGGCGTCGGTATTAGTACGAGAAGAAGGAAAGACCCAACAACCGATCTATTTTGTGAGCAAAGCACTACAAGGAGCGGAGTTAAGATACAGCAAGTTGGAGAAGCTAGCACTCGCGCTCCTGACCTCTTCCCGCAGGTTGCGGCAATACTTCCAAGGTCACCAGGTAATCGTAAAGATGGACCAAGGAATCTGCCAGGTACTACAAAAACCCGACTTAGCGGGAAGAATGATGACTTGGGCTATTGAGCTGTCCCAGTATGACCTACGATATGAGCCTAGGCATGCGATTAAAGCACAGACCATGGCTGACTTCCTGGTAGAAGTTACAGGAGACCCAACCGAGAAACCGAGTACACGGTGGAAGCTCCACGTGGACGGAGCTTCCAACTAGACATTCGGGGGAGCAGGGATAATCTTAGAAAGCCTGACGGGTGTCGTGTATGAACAATCAATCAAGTTCGAGTTTCCCGTGTCTAACAACCAAGCGGAGTACGAGGCCCTCCTAGCCGGCTTAGCCTTGGCTAAGGAGGTCGGAGCCACAAGGCTGGAGATATGTAGCGATTCACAGGTCGTGACGTCACATCAACGGAACATACCAGGCAAGGGACTCGCTGTTGCAGAAATATCTGGAAAAAGTAAAAGTGTTAACCAGACAGTTTGATGAGGTTTCGGTGCAACACGTCCCAAGGAGAAGGAACACTCGAGCAGACCTCTTGTCAAAACTGGCAAGCACAAAGCCAGGAGCGGAAAATCGGTCTCTCATCCAAGGCTTAGTAAAAGAGCTGACAGTTACCCTCCATTTAACAAAGGTAGACCCCTCTTGGATGGACCCGATCACCGACTTCCTGGAAGGTGGCAAGCTCCCCGAAGACGAGAAGTTGGCAAGAAAGCTAAGAAGGAAGGCAGCCAAGTATGCAATAATACAAGGCCAGTTGTTTAGAAAAGGGCTAAGCCAACCCCTACTGAAGTGCCTGCGTTCCGACCAAACAGACTACGTGTTACGAGAAGTCCACGAGGGATGCTGTGGCCACCATATCAGGGGGACGACTCTAGCTTGTTAGGGCTGGGTATTACTGGCCTTCGATGATGACGGACTCTAAAGCGTTCGTAAAAAAGTGCGAGAAGTGTCAGGAGAACGCCAACTTCCATAAGGCTCTACCAATAGAACTGAGCTTCCTACTGACCTCCCGACCATTCTCACAATGGGGAGTCGACCTGTTGGGTCCGTTCCCGATAGGACCTGTCCAGGTAAAATACCTGATCATTGTCATCGATTACTACACCAAGTGGGTAGAGGCCGAGCCACTAGCAAGCATATCCTTGGCCAACTCTCGAAGGTTTATGTGGAGGTAAGTGATAACCAGGTTTCGAATCCCATAAATCGTTATCTCTGATAACGGGACGCAGTTCACTGATAAGAAGTTCGGAGAGTTCCTCGCCGGCTTGGGCATAAAGCAGAAGTTCTCATCTGTGGAACACCCCCAGACGAATGGCCAAGTTGAGGCCGCAAATAAGGTCATCTTGTTAGGCCTCAAGAAGCGGCTTGACAAGAAAAAGGGAGCATGGGCTGACGAGCTCGCTTCAGTCCTCTGGTCCTACTGCACAACCCAGCAATCATCTACTGGGGAGACCCCTTTTCGCCTAACGTACGGGGTGGATGCTATGATACCTATAGAGGTTGGCGAGCCGAGCCCACGGTTACTTTTGGGAGGAGTGGAAGAAGCTATGGAAAAAGACCTGGTAGACGAGACAAGAGAAATGGCCCATTTGTTGGAAGCAGTGCTGAAGCAAAGAATGGCCTTGCGCTACAATGCTAAAGTACTCAGAAGAGAATTTGAGCAAAATGACCTGGTCCTGCGACGCAACGACCTCGGACTGCCGACTCAAGGAGAAGGTAAGTTGGCGGCGAACTGGGAAGGCCCATACAGGATAAAGGAAGTAATCGGCAGAGGCACCTACAAGTTGGAAAGACTCGACGGCAAGGAAGTCCCGAGAACATGGAACACGAGTAACCTAAGAAGATTCTATTCTTAGAACAGATGCGCTGAAGAGGCGACCTACAAGGCTCTATAAGACCCAGGTTTCGCTTTATCATTAAATAATTTACTTTTGTCAAATACTTATTTGCCATAGATCTAATTAACTGCCGATTAATGTTCACTTGTGATTAAATTTACTTTTTCCCCTTTTACACATCCCATGGCAACAAATTTCTCACGATACGTGGTAAATGAGACGACGATACGGTAGCCCGGGACTGATCACCCCGGGAACCATCCAAATTAATGCCATAATAAACGGCTATAGCAATAATAAAGCCACAACTCAGCTCCGTCGAATTACCAATGCAACGGTAAACAAACACAAGTCACAAGCCAATACCAACAAAACAGTAACAAAATAGAGCAAAAGGCACAACCAAGTAAGAGGGGAAGAACACTAATCATAAGCCGACCAGGCGACTACTAAAGTAGTTTAAAGTTAAGATCCAACATGCACAACAACAAAGTTCACCAAACTACGCGACAAGGTCTACGAAAACTACAAAAATCATACAAATTTACAGAAATCACTTCTTCGGCATATCGACAATTTCGCCGTCCCGAATGGTCTTGAAGACCCCAATTGCCGATGTGTCAAAATCAGGAGCCACAATCTTCACTTGGGCCTTAAGGGCCTCTTCAGTCATCAATATGGCACTTTTTCCCTGTTTCACGGTCTCCTTGAACTTCTTCTTAAACTCAGCAGCCTCGTCCTGGGCAGTCTTAGCCGACGAGACGGCCTCATCATGCTCCTTCTCCAATGCGACCACCCGGCCCTGAGCAGCATTGAGCCGGCCCTCCAAAGTCAGCTTTCGCTCGGTTAACCGGGAAACGGATGCATCAGAAGTCTTCAATTTTTCCTCAGCCACTGTGGCCTTCTCCTCGGCAGCTTTGAGCTTCTCGTCTGCTTTGGACAGCTGCTCCCGAAGTGTTTCAACTTCCTTAAATTGGTTGTTGGCCTTAGCAGAGGATTCGAGCTTCCTCTGCACTGACTGCATTTCCGACAAGGCAAACTCGGCCTTCCTTGCTATGGCGGCACCGCGAAGGAGAGAACGGTACATCCACCTCGCCTGTCCAGGGAGGTCGGAGCCATGGAAATATTCCTCCGTGCCAGGAAGCAACTGGGAGTCTATAAAGTTCCCGGTATCGAAGTTCCTCTCCATCACAGTAAGGGCTCCTTCAGGGCTGGAGGACGACCTCTTCCTCTTCAGGTTGCTTATGACCTTCACATCATCCTCCTCGAATTATGGATTGGAAGTCGAGTCCTCGCCAGTGCCGACCGCCTCGTCTCAAACGGGAGAGACACACGCCCCGTCAGCATTTTGGGCCGACACCTCGGCGGCATTGGGGGGAGGCACCACCTGATTCTCGTTATTTTCAGGTGGAGCTTCCTAGTTCTCGTTGGCCTGCTCCTCATCGCTGTCACCAGCAAGTAAGGTATTGAATAAATTTTCAAGGCTGGCCACTTCGGCAGACATCCCCACTGCAACAAAATAGTGAAACCCGTTAGTCGTGAAATCGGCATAACAAATCAAAGCAACAGTAATGCAAGAAACGCAAGTTAAAGTTACTCACAAATATAATTTCTAGCGACCTCCCGGTCACCCATAAGGAGATGGGGGTTCACATGGTTTTTTCCAAATACAGCCAACAACATGTCAGCAATTCTTTTATCCACAGAGGACATCCCTTTGTATGTTACCTTAGTAAAGGCATTGGACCCTGCCCCGAAACTCTAAGATGTCGGGATGAGGCGCTGCCCTTCCAATGACAACCAGAAGGGATGGCGACCTCTAGCGGGGCGTACCTTGAAGTACTTGTCCTTGAACCCGTGGTAGGAGTCCTCAAACAAGCCAAAAATCCTCCGACCCTGGGTAGACCGGAAGGACATAAACCCCTTTCTCGCCTTCCCTTCTTTAGAAGGATTCATAAGGATAAAGAGGTAAAGAAACACATCGACAGACACCGGCAGCTCTAAATATTCACACACCATCTCAAAGCAGCGGATGGAAGCCCAGCTGTTCGGATGCAACTGCGATGGCGCCACGGAACACCGGTTACGGAGCACCATTTGGAAAGAAGAGAAAGGAAGGCGAACCCCCAACTGGGTAAACATTGCCTTGTAGAACCAGATCCAGTCGGCAATTCGGGGGGAGTGCGGGTTGAGTTCGTATATCTATTCATGAGGGGTGGGGACGAAAACATCATAGTTAGATTCCTCGTCAGTCCCGCCGCACAAGTACTCGGCTTGACGGAACTCGGTCAGCTCCTCCACACCCATTTGGTTAGGGAAATCCTTTATGTCGGAAGTCACCCAGGCATACTGATGCGTGGCAGAAGTTAGACCAATTAAGAGAATATTAATAAGAGAAATGCGTTGCAAGTATAGCCCTTAATCAGCTAAAGTCTGTCTCACCAATTTAAAAAGGGTTGTCACAAAAATTAGAATTAAAAAATACTGGGAGTATGAGTCCCAGGTCGTCTCCCAACGAGTTGCAGGAAAGAGTGCTAATTTATTAATCAGAAATTTTCTAGAAAAGTTGAGTTTTGATAATGAGTAAAAATAATTGTAAATTAAAGCAATAAAAATAAACTAAGAACAATTATTGATATTCTAAATAAAAAGCCTTAACTGGGGGAATGATTAATTGGAAGTTCTATCCTTGTAGGAATCTTCTCAAGTGTAGTGTAAAGAGGTTGTTATTTTCACTTAGTTAACCCTTACTAAATAAAGGAAAGTCAAGTGATTGAGCTAACTCTTACCCGCAAATCCTAGTCCTCTCCCTTGGGAAGGTCTAGCGTTAGTAGGTACAGGATTAGCCAACAACGTCCAATTTAAATAAGCACTTGAGCATTCCAACTCAAGTGTCTCCTCTTAATCAACCCCCATGTCAAGTAGAAAATCTACTCCATTGACATGGAATTAATACTCATAGAAATATAAAAAGACATAATTAAGTGAAATAAAATAGAGATTTAAAATTAATTAAAAATAAAAGTAACTATATATATTAATAAATTCAAAATGCAACATAATTAATTGAATAGGGTCAATGATCAACATGAAAGAGTAAAGGAATAAGGAAACAAACTAAAGTAGTGTCTTCAATGGAGGTAATGACTCTTCAGCATCCAAAATCCAAAGCAAAAGCATAAACTATCAATGTAAAGTTAATCTAGATTCTAATCTAAAACTAAAAGTAATCCTAATATCGATGTATCTGAATGTGTGTGGATGCGTATTGAGTCTCTGCATGTTCCCTAGCTTTACTCTGTGTTTCTGGGCCGAAAACTGGGTCAAAACGCGGCCCGAGATTGCCCCAGCGTATTCTGTTATTTCTGCAGATCGCGCAGGTCACGCGTACGCGTTGTCTATGCGTTCGCGTCATTCGACGAATTTCCTTGTCACGCGTTCGCGTCGTCTACGCGTTTGCATCATTCGTGCAGATTCCACTCCACGCGTTTGCGTCAGGCACGCGTTTGCGTCGCTGCAATTTCTTCATTTCGCACGCTCGCGTGAGCCATGCGATCGCATCAGTGTTCGCTGGTCATCTCCTTGGTTTCTTGTGTTCCTTCTAATTTTGCAAGCTTCCTCTCCATTCTCTGAACCATTCCTGCCCTATGAAGCCTGAAACACTTAACACACGGATCACAGCATCGAATGGGATAAAGGAGAATTAAAATGTACAAATTAAAGATCTCTAGGAAGCAAGTTTTGAACCATAAACAATACTAGGAAGGAATTATAAAATTCATGCAATCTATATGAATAAGTAGGTAAAGACTTGATAAAACCACTCAATTAAACACAATATAAATCAGAAAATAATGGTTTATCACATATCGATTGTAAGCCGTGCCTGAGGCGGAAGCCCGTGCAACGTGACCGGGGGCCATACGCCCATACCTACAGTGGGGGCACCACTAAGTTAGTCTAAGAGACCGGGAGGTCAGAACTAACCTAGAGACTACAGCGTGCTCATCCAATAACTACAACCAAACATGACCAAAGCAAATCCTAGAAAATCTTAAGCAAAGGCTAAAAACCAGTGTATTGGAATGGTAACCCCTCTATTATGTCTACCTAACACTAGTGTCATTCATGCAAGACAATCAGGGGAATAACATGCACACCAAGGCATGAACAATAAATTTAAACCGCATGAAGTAAAAAGTGAAGGATGAAGACTTACCAGGTTAATTGTGATGGTTGGAAAGGAAGCAAGGGGGAACGAATGCACAGGAATGTAAAGATTACAGTAGGGAATTCGAAGATGAAGAAGGTGAAAGCGGAATGAACAAGGAAATGAAATGGGAATGAAATGCAAAAACTGACTAAGGGATTAGAAAACTGACTCAAGAAGCGCGAAAGGCAAGGGCAAAATAGTCTTTGCGCACAGAGTTTTGAAATAACTCATCATAAGCATTAAATGCCTGACGCGAAGAACGAGGCGACGAAAGGTTATCCCCAGCAACGAACAGACACGCGCGCAAGAGGCGCGTCCTCTCTATGAGCGGCTGACCAAACGACAACGCACAAGAGAGAACATAACACACCACCAACGACACTCACGATCATTGCTGGCGCGTTGGGGGCACTGTTACGGCCCAGCCCAAATGTCATGCGGGCTGACCCGACCCATAGGCCACCCGGCCCGAACGGGCAGGCGCGAGATGCTCAACAACCGACCCAGACACGCATCCTTTACAGCTCACTGCTACAGCTGTATTAGGAAGCTTCGAGGAAGGTGGGTCTACCCTCGCAGGACCCACTCCTGACAGGGTATATATGGGGAGGGTCCTACCCCTCCCCCAAGGTACGTCACCCTACTCCAAATTCTCGCATCACCTATACACTCTACTGACTTGGGCGTTGGAGTGTCATTACAGGTGACACCCCTTCACTTCATCAAGAGCTCAGCAGATCGGCAGCCAACGCAAACCATTCCCAGAGTCCAGACTGAGGCAGAGACCCATCTTCACACACAACCTACCATCCGAACCGTCTGATAGCCCGACTTACCGAACAAATACTCCATAATTTATTGAGTATGTTTTCGTTGCAATTTTCTCTTTTTTTAGTTTGTTAAAAAAAATTAGATATAATTTTAATTTTAAAATTTTTATATATAATTATTTCAAAACCATTTATTTACTTTGCGCCAAAAATTCAAACTTTATTCAAAATTGCTCTTTTGGTTTCAGGAAATTTTAGTTTTTGATCTCCTTCTCCCTCCTCCTATCACAGCTAGGTTACAGAGCCAAAAACCCAACCTTTATTCAAAACTGCGTTTTGGTTTCAGTCTCAGTGCTTGATCTCCTTCTCCCTTCTCCTATCACAGCTAGGTTACAGAGCCTCTAACCTAACCTTTATTCAGAACTGCCTTTTGGTTTCAAGGTCAGCTCTTGATCTCCTTCTCCCTCCTCCTGCGTGCTTTGCCTCCTGTCTGTGGCCGCCGCTGATCTTCAGGGTCGAACTCTAGTCAGCCTCGAACCTCACACCTCAGGCAACCTCCATGGTCGTGCTTCGCGCTCAAGGCTACAACCCTCACTCGTTCACACTGCTTTGCCTCCTGCCTGTGGCCACCTTTGAACCTCCGGTCTCAGATCTCTACCACTCCAGCCTCTAATCAAGCACCTTAGACGATCTCCACCATCGTGATTCGCACTCCCAGGTAATATCTCTCACTCACTCACACCGCTCTGCCTCCTGTATGTGCACTGCCTCCTTCGGTCTTAGAACTCGCACCCTCGCCAGCCTCGACATCGCACCTTGAGGCAACCTCCACCCTCGTGCTTCGCTAGATTGCGCTTGCCTCCTTCTTCTCTTTGTGCGTCCTCTGCTAGGTTCTAATTTTTGTGAGTAGTGATTGTTACTCAACTTTATTCATTGTTAATTTGCTTGTTAATGATGGGTCTCTTTCTAAGGAAAAGATTAGGGGCTTATTAAAAAGTTAGGGTTTGTTATTAACTCTTTGGATAGTAAATCTACTGTTATCCATTTTCCATATATGATAAACCAGAGAATTACATAAAAAAGAAAACTTCTCAAAAGATTCTGGTAACTTCAATGATTTAAATAAGAATTGAGACTGGCCCTTTAATGAAAATTGCATCAATAAGAATTGATTGGTTTCTCTAATGAAAATTCCTTACATCAATAATTAATCAAACACCCTTTAATTTTCACTTCGCTGATTGCTCATTAGTGTTAATATAGCTATATATGTATATATGGGACATGTGTAGCTATTTCATCCATTACAACCATTTGTAAAAGAATTTGGCTATCTTCTGAAACAAGACTGGGATCATGCCACATGTGAATCAATAGAAGGATTCATATTTAAAACATGTTATAGTAATCAATTTTAAAAGATGTAAAAACAAAGCAAATCGCAAGTAGAAAGATATTCTTTTCTTATTTGGCTTGCAAATAAAAACAAATATGAGCATAGAAGCATAATAAAAAGGTATAAGTGAGAAATGTGAATTGTGTATACTTTTCCTCATTTGTTGGTTTAAAAATATGATGAGACAATGGCTTTGGCATTTCTTTTGAGTTGTTAGTTTCTATATTCTATATCTTATGTTTTATGGTTTGTTATGACACTACAAAAAAAAAGGCCTATGGTCACGGTAAAAAACCGTGACCATAGCTAGTAAAAAGGGTGACCATAGATCTATGGTCACGGTTTTGGACCTATGATCACGGTTTTTTACCATGGCCTATTCTCTCGTGGCCATAGGTCTATGGTCACGGTTTCAATTTTTAAAATCTGACACTTTAGGCCACTTTTTTTACCGTGACCATAGGTTAATCTATGGTCACGGTAAAAAACCGTGACCATAGCCTTATCTATGGTCACGGTTTTCACCGTGGCCATTGCCTCTACGGTCACCCCTCCTTAAAACCATGACCATAGATAAGGCTATGGTCACAGTTTTTACCGTGGCCATAGCCTCTATGGTCACCCCTCCTTAAAACCGTGACCATAGCCCAACCTATGGTCACGGTTTTTACCGTGGCCATAGACTCTATGGTCACCCCACTTAAAACCGTGACCATAGCCTGTCTATGGTCACGGTTTTTCAACGTGGCCATAGCCTCTATGGTCACCCCACCTAAAACCGTGACCATAGCCCTATCTATGGTCACGATTTTTCACCGTGACCATAGCCTCTATGGTCACCCCTCCTTAAAACCGTGATCATAGCCCTATCTATGGTCACGGTTTTCACCGTGGCCATAGTCTCTATAGTCACTCCCTCCTTAAAACCGTGACCATAGCCTATCTATGGTCACGGTTTTTCACCGTGGCCATAGACTCTATGGTCGCCCCCTCCTTAAAACCGTGACCATAGCCCTATCTATGGTCATGATTTTTCACCGTGGCCATAGACTCTATGGTCACCCTCCTTAAAACTGTGACCATAGACCATCTATGGTCACGATTTTTCACCGTGGCCATAGCCTCTTTGCCCTATCTTTGGTCACAGTTTTTTAAAACGGTGACTATAGCCTGTTGTTGTTTATGAGATTCAATTTTTTTAAATTATAATCACATCCCAAAATGATAATAATCACAAAATAAATCTAAAAATAAGAAATTAAAGAAATCTAAATCATAAAAGTTTCATTATAAGATAGATATGTTTAATCTTTAGTCTAAACAACACAAATCCAAATAGAGTGAAAATTTTTCAATTACACGTACTACCTCAAAAAGTACATAACACATTAAAATATTACATTTACATAACTAATTAAGGTCATTGTAAGACCCATCCCATGTGATATTTGTATGGAACATATTTTCTTCATCACATCATGTCTTCCTGCACGTAAAAGAAATAAACATGTTAAATATCTTGCAAAAATGGTTTTGATGATGCAATACATATGCAGCAAAAGAAGGGAAACATTCATCCACAGTAACACTCAAGAATTATTCACAACCATCATTCACTTCAAACAGCAACTATTGCAAGAATGCAGCAGTAGTGATAGCTTAGACTCAGAAATTCATCAAAGTTATCACTACTGCACAAATAACTCAGAATTTGTTCATTCCAGTAGCAGCCAACACAAGAATAAGGCAGCAATAATACTATGCAGCAGCATCATATAAACCAGTTTAGCACAAAAATAAAACAATGAAACAGCAACATAGGATCAATAACAGTTTAAACCTAATCAACAACACCAAGCAAACTAATTTAGCACAGGACAGATTAATGAAGCAGCAACAGGAAACTAAATTAGAACAGGGCAAGTCATTACCAGCACAGGAAAACCAATTTCAGATAGAATAAACATCAGAGTTCAAACCTAAATCCACTACAAAATCAATTGACTACCTAACCACCTAATTCAACTAAGCTAACCTAATCAAACAACAACCTAATCAAGTAACACTAACATGGAGTTTAATCAAAGGAAATTTTTAACAGAAGAAACTAATTCCACTCAACTTTGTAAACTCAATCCCATTATTCTTGCAATTAGCTATCACTATGACAATTAAGTTCTCAAAAAAAAAAAAATACCATGTGACAAGCAACATATATACAGCCAATATCCATGCATAATTATAAATGATTAACAATTCTAAAACCTTAACTTTAACTCAAATTCATGATATATCATTTACCAAAAGCATACTATTAATTTAACTAGAAGTTTTGAACAGTACTTACTTCCATATCCTTTGATACATGGTTCGATCCAAGTGAAGGAGGAATGCTTCGCCGCGCATCATTTGGTGCACTACTCGCGTCAGGCAGAGATTGTTGGGCAGCTTCTATCATTACTTGCACTTGTAATAGAAGAAAATGACATAAGCGTTATTGTTTAATACATTAAAAGGGTGAAACATAAAACAAGTGAACATGTCAAAGAGGAGACCCAAAAATGGGGTTTGAACTTAAAATTCAAAATACGCGTCTTCCGTTTAATTATTTTGAATGGGTTTTGGTGTTTCTTTCACTTTGTAATAGTTGACGTTAGAATTTTTGCCAGTAAAGAATATCATAAAAACAGTCGCGTTGTAGGTATAGTCTCTAAACCGACAAAAATCCCTTCGTGCAAACGTGTTGGGTGTCACAAGTAACAAACCCCTTTAGAAATTGATAACCGAGTATTTAAACCTCGGGTCGTCTTTTCAAGGAACTGCGAGGAAGTGTGTTCTTATTATTGGTTATAAAGGTTGTAATCGGGGTTTAGAAGATGAGAAGCAAGTAATTTGAATGATAAGTAAAGTAAATGGCAATTAAAATAAATAAATACTGTAAAGCAGACTTTTGGCAAGGTAAGAGAAGTTGGAGGTCCAACGTAGTTATCTCTCTCAACTATAATGAAAGTTGAATCTAAACTCCACTTGATCAACATGTACTAGGGCAAAGGAAAGTCAAGGGACTAATTAAATTGACCTTTGAATCCTATTTATTTCCTAAGAAAAGGTTGGGATTACTTAAGTTCAGCTCAATTAGCAAGATAACGATTATCAATTATGTTGAGTTTAATAACTGTTGAGTTACTGAATTCTTAACCAGGACCAAAAGGGGAAAAAGTAAAATTGCTGGAATAATAAAAATATCCTTAGATGGGAAGCAATGGTAACTTAAATCAAAGGGAACAATCATAAACTGAAAACACCTCAAATATTATTAATTCAGATAACAATCTATAACATGGAAGAAATTCATAAATTCACTGATCAATTCAAGTGCTGGAATAAATAAAAGTAAAAGGAAGCTAAAACAAAGGAATGTAAAACCTGGATTGAGAGTCACTCTTAAAGCAAGAAGAAATCCTAAATCCTAATCCTAACAGAGAGAGAGAGGAGAAGATCTCCCTCTCAACTAAATCTAAATCATTGAAAAATAAAATATATGCGAGCTCTCCTTGAATGGATGCATTCCCACACTTTATAACCTCTGGTCTATGCTGTCTGTACTTGGATCTGGGCCAAAAAGGGCTTCAGAAATCGCTATGAGCGTTTTCTGCAAATTCTGATACGTGGCCTCTGTCACGCGTCCGCGTGGGTCACGCGGTCGCGTCATTCGGAGCTTTTCCTTGCCACGCGGTCGCGTCAGTCACGCGTCCGCGTCGTATGCGTTCTGCTTATGTCGCGCGGTCGCATCAGTCATGCGGCCGCATCGCTGCATCTTCGCTTCTGGCACGCGATCGCGTCGTCCATGCGATTGCGTGAATACCAGTTTCCTTCAAAGCTCTGTTTTGCCTTCTCCTTCCATTTTGTATGTTTTCTTTTCCATCCTTTAAGTAATTCTGCCTTAGAAAATCTGAAACTACTCAACACACTAATCACGGCATCGAATGGAAATAAAGGTAATTAAAATAATTAATTTCAAAGCTTAGGAAACATGTTTTTCACATAGATCACGTAATAAGGAAGGGAAAGTAAAATCATGCAATTAATGTGAATAAGTAGGTGAAGGATTGTATAAATCACTCAAATTAAGCACAAAAGAACTCATGAAATATGGGTTTATCAACCTCCCCACACTTAAACACTAGCATGTCCTCATGCTAAATCCAAGGTAAATAATTAAGGTTAAAGTGATGGAATGTCATGCAATGCAACCTAATTTAAATGCAACTACCTAAATGAATGATGCATCATGCAACTCTAAATTATTCACTCATATATAAAGCTTACATGTAGTCAAGTTAATTAACATTCTCAAGGAGTCATGTATATATATAGCCAACCCTTAAATAATAAAGCATTTTAGCAAATGAGATGGGAAAGAAAACATTGTACAAACTTGCAAAACAATTAGTAAATTTAAGCATTGATATATGTTGATGAGTTATTGAACCCTCACTGGATTTTGTGTTTACTCTCTAGTCACTCAGTGTTTATTGGGTTTATTTACTCTATTTTTCTTTTTATTCTTACTTTCTATAGCTTTGTTTTTCATCTAACCAATCAACAATTATAGAATATAGTCATGCCAAAAAGTCATGAGGTCTTTAATTGAGGTTGTAATGGGGTCAAGGTAAAGGTAAGGATTATGTATAGGGTCAAGTGAGCTAATAAGTGAATCCTTAATTAGACTAAGATCTCACCTAACATACACATCTAGTAAAACAAAATCTCTTTACCTATTTTCCCGTATTATCCCACTTATTGTTACATGCTCATGTTTCACTTTTTATTTTATTTTTTTATTCCATGTGCATTGCTTTTATTTCGCATTGGGGAATTTCTTTTGTATCCCCTTTTATTAAATGCTGAAAAAATTTTTTCTTTTTTTTCAAGGCACATGGCAATTAAATCACTTTGACTTTCTCATGAGCATGCTTCCCAAATTTATTTTATTTCTTTTAACTTCTCTGCCCTTTTGTTTCTATCACCCATGTTCCCAAAAAGTTTCCCACATTTTACTCTATTTATAATTTCCTATCTTAAGCTAACCAAGGATTCACTTGGGATTTTCTTTTATTTTTCTGCTTAAGGCTAGTAATTTGGCTAAATAGAATAAAGGGGTTTTAAAAGGCTCAAGGGGGCTAACAAGGGTGATGTAAAAGGTAGGCTAATTTGGGGTAAGTGAGCTGAAATCAAATGATGGCCTCAATCATTCTCTTGGTATGTATCTATTCTATATTCTATAATTGGACATATAGATTAAAGCAAAGGAAAGAACATCAGAATAAAAAGAAATGAAACACACAGAAATGAAATTATGGTTTGAATGCAACCATACAATTAAGCTCAAGACTCACAGGCTGTGTGTTCTCTAACTCAAGCATCATATATCATTTATATATTGTATGCAGGTTTAGTTAAAAATTCCCATTATTCTCATAAAAAATTTATTTAGGGTAGCTTTTAAAGTTTTAATGTTCCTCCTTGATGAAATGTTGTCAGCTTAACTACATCATGTAATGCTATATACAAGGTTTATGGATTTAAATCTGATATGTTCAATTTCCTAGCTTACTTTCTTTTTATATTTTTCAATTTAAACTATACTATCTTATGCTAAAAAGGGTAAACTATACTAATTAATCCACTAATAAATCAGAATTGCAAACTAAACTAAATAACTAAAAATATGAACTAAAGATGCAATGTGCAAAAATAGAGTAAAAATACATAAAAGCAATGTATAAGTACTCAGAAAATAACAGTAAGAAGAAAAATATAGAAAAATATCCAAAATAAAAGAAAAAAGATGTAGTGGTTCACCAAAATAAACGCCAGAGATGGCGACCTCCCCACACTTAAAAGGAAGCATCGTCCCCGATGCTCAATCAAGCCGGGTGTGAAGGAGTGTCATCACTGGGAGGGATGGTAGCTGGAGTCTCAGTGGTGGTGGTGGGCTGAAGGTCTGGCTGCTGTGGAAGAGGTGCTGACTGGATCGGGATCTCAAGATCCGCAGCCTCAATCTGATGTGGGACCACTGCCTGTGGTGCGGCCGGCGCTGCCTCTCCCTGGGGATGGGTCTCTGCCTCGGGTGCATCTGCCTCCTCCTCAGATGCCTCGGATGGTGTGTCAGGCTCGGAGGAGATGTCGCCGGATCGTATCATCAGCTTTAGGTGCTCATAGCGTCGCTTGTTGCGACACTCCATCTGGTCAAGTCGTCGAAACAAGCGGTGCACCAGATGATAGACGGGCTCTGTGACAGGTGGAGGTGCAGTGGTGGTAGCAGGGGTAGGTGGTGCAACAGTGGAGGAAGAAGGTCTAGCAGACGGTGGGGCTGTCGCATCAGTAGCAGTGAATGGTGGTGGTCTATGGCCCAAGGCTAAGAAGTTCCGGCTGTGCGGAATGATCTTCCTGCAATCCGCCGCTGGTGGTCTCTCATCGGCATCCTCCCATGGCACGTCAGCTCGACGGCCTAGCTGTGTAACCAGATATGGAAAAAGGAGGGTGCCTCGGACGTGGACCCTGGCTATATAGTGCTGAATGAAACATGACAGATAAAGGTCCTTACCCTCCAGCACACACCAAAGGAGGGTGATCATAGCAGCCGGGATCTCCGTCTCGTGAGTACTCGGCATCACATAATTACTCAAGATCTGATGCCATAACTGAGCCTCATCATTTAAGTATGCTCTCTTGATCCCTCTAGGCATGGTAGTGTCCTGACCTATCTCCCAAGGGACTATCGGGTCGAGAGCTATCCGTGCCTTTACAGCATCCCAATCAAACTGCATCTGACGCATGTCCTCCTCAGCCTTTGAATAACCATCAGGCTGAACGGACTTGGCTGGGAGCCAGAGAATGTCCTCTAAGGCCTCCTCAGTGACCAGAATATGTTTTCCTCTCAGGTTCACTGCATCTAGGGTGGTGAGGTAGTAGTTGCAGTAGAATTCCCGGACCCAAGATGCGTTGACCTCTGTCAGTGTTCTCTCCAGAAAGAACCAGCCCCTTTGCTTGATTTGCTCAGTGCTGTACTGCTGGAGTGCTTCTGGAATCTTCAGAGTTCGTTCCAGGTATAGATTTCTGGAGTTTGCAAAAGCCGGGTACTTCAGCTCACAGTACCGGTTTGCAAATTTTATAGGATCATGCGTAGGGAGCAGCTGGTCAGCTTTTTCTTACTGTGTGAAGTTCTTCTCCTGCCATGAAGAATCGTGCATTAGAGCAATGATGGACTGGGAGGAATCTCCTCTCTTGCGCTTGCCAGTAGCCTTGCCTTTTCCTTTCCTTTGTGAGGCAGACATCCTGAAAAACAGAAAACCAGGATATGGATAAAATAGGAAAGCAAATAGGCAATTAAACAAAGGAAACTCAAAGCGGCAAGGGAGAAATAGAATAAGAAAAATGAGTAAATGAAATGTGATTGAATTTATGTTAAATGGAAAAATAATCAATATGCCATGGTGAGAAAGTTAGAGGAAAGTGAAAATAATCAGAAAAGAGATTAAAAGGGTTAGTATGGTTAGAATTTGAAAAAGAAATTAGTAAATTAAAAGTAGTGAGTTAGTAAAGTGCGAGTTAAAGTAAGTGGCATAGAAAAATTCCATATAACAAGGATTCACAAGTAAGAATAGAAGTACTCATAATCGAACAAGGAAAACAGGGTGATGCTGATTCGAATAGAAATAAAGAAAGCAAAAATTGGAATCAGTGAAACACGAATGCAGTTTATGAACCAGGAAATCAAAGAGGATAAGAACGTCTGCCATAGCATTCATGAAATGGTTTGGGTAAAGCAGAGTAAAACAGAGTTCAGAAATGCCAAACCAAAACATGAATGAAAACAATTTACAAAAAACTTGGGCAGCATTCCGGCTAAAATTGGATTGTCCCGAAAAATAAACAGCAATCATAGCAGTTCATATGAATTAAAAACTTGCTGCAGTTACCAATAATGAATAGAAACAGGAAAATTTAGAGTAACAAGCAGCAATTGCAAGAAATCACAGCATATGAACGAGGTCACAGGAACACCAGAATTGCAGTTATGATAAAATATAAGCAGGAACAGTGCAAGTAAACAGACCTAGATCCACTAACCACAGCCTAAGCTACCTAACAACCTAAAAATCCACTACAGCATGCATATCTATCTATCCTAATGATGAACAGAAACGGAAAAAATTACAGAAAAATGACGAACGGATAAAAGGGGGTTGCGTTTTGCGGAACCTGGTAGGCGGGAGGGGTGGGGAAGAAGGTGGCTGCTGCGGCGTCCGGCGCGGTGGCAGGGCACAGCATCGCGGTGGCGGCTGAGGGGGGCAGTGGCGGAGAGAGGGTTCAGGGTTAGTGATAGAAGAAGGGGGGTTTGCGGGTGGGTGGCGGAGAGAGGGGGCGCGGCTGGATGGCCGGCGGTGGTGGGCGGTGGTCGCGGTGGCGGCTGAGGGGTGCTGGAGGAAGAAGGAGCAGAGCGGGAGAAGAGGGTTGGAGGAGTTATATTTTTGAATCCACGCGGCCGCGTAGGGCACGCGGTCGCGTGGTTGGGGTGAAAATGGGAGTGACGCGATCGCGTGGGGCGCGCGATCGCATGAGAGTGGGGAAAGAAGGGTGACGCAATTGCGTAGGTCGCGCGATCGCGTCGTTAGAATTCGTGCTAAACGCACGACTCCAGCGCCGTTTTAGCGCAACTCTCTGTCTCCTTTTGGGGTGATGTGCAATCGATGCGACGCGATCGCGTTGCTCACGCGGTCGCGTGGGATTGGTATTGTGCAAGTGACGCGATCGCATGGGGCATGCGATCGCGTGGGCCAATTTGTGCGAAACGCACAAGGACCGCACGATTCCAGCCTAACTTTCTGTTCGTTGGATCCTTACGCCGATATATATATCACGCGGCCGCGTGGGTCACGCGATCGCGCGGGTGGTGTTTTTCGCAATATGACGCGATCGCATGGGGCATGCGGTCGCGTCATGCACCCCCTTTTTTTTTATATATATATATGCATGAAAAATGCAGAATGCAATGATTAACATGAATGCTATGCATGATTCCAGGTTTAATAAATTAAAATGAAAAAGGAAAAAAATAAAAGCAATTAACAAGAAATAAATTGAAAAAGAAGCGACCATACCATGGTGGGTTGTCTCCCACCTAGCACTTTTAGTTAAAGTCCTTAAGTTGGACATTGGAGGAGTATCCTGTTATGGCGGCTTATGTTTAAATTCATCTAAAAATCTCCACCAGTGCTTGGAATGCCAATAGCCTCCGGGGTCCCAAACCAAGCATGCAAAGCTTCTGAGCAGCTCCAAACAGATTTTCAGGCTCCCGGGACGACGAATGTTAGGATAGAGTCCAGGATTCCAAGCCTTGCTTTTAAATCCGCCTCTGTCTTGATCTACATGTTTCCATTCGGGCGGTTTAAAAAGTAGAATCTCACCTTGGTGACCAAACGTTTTCCGTGATCCATGCAATTGAGCATGATACCAATCCGTGTACTTCGAGGTGAAGCGTGGAACCTTATTGAGCCTTGTGCACCAGCTCTGAGTACGAGCCATTTCTCTCTTACTCTTAAAGCCGCAGAGAGCTCTAAGTTGGCCATCTGTTTCAAGCAAACCATATTCAAGTGAATAAGTAAAATTATAAGTTAAGGATTGTACCCACTTGAAGCTTGTATTAGGTGGTAATGGCCTTGGGATAGGTGTTTTTGGTGGTTCTGCAAGTTCCATTTTCTTGTGCTCTTCTGTGAATTCCTCCACTTCTTTGCAAAGATCTTCAATTGTATCTGTGTCCTGGTCAAAGTCTTCTATGTCTTCCTCATCACTTGAGTCATAGATTGGAGGTTGAGAGAAATCTACCTCCGCATCATCTTCATATTCACTTGGGAAAGATTCTTCGATCTTAGAGAATTCACTTGTGGATGCAAGTTCATCACTAAGAGAGCTAGACTTGTGACTATCATCATCAAGGGAATTTGCTTCTTGGATTATTCCGTCTGATTCCTCATAAACGACTTGCCTTGGAGATTGTACAGTATCCTCCTTAGCATCAACTGTAGCATCCTGGACGGAGTTTTCCTCAATTCTGGATTCCCATGGAAGTTCAGCATCTCCTAGGTCTTCAACCAACTCTTCTTCTTGAACAATGACAGCTTCTTCTAATTGTTCTAGTACAAATTCATGCTCTGTCTTGTCCACTGGAGTTTCTGGTAGCTCCTTCATGCTACGCTCTTCATTGGGCTGTCCACATGGAGCTGTGGCTGATCCTTGTGTATTTGAGCGCCTAGAAGCCCATTGAATTATCGCTTGCTCCAGTTGTTGAATGGTTGTTTGAAATTTAATTACTGTTTCCTTTAGGCGAGCCTCTGCTTCCTGGGTTGCTGGACTTGGACATGATACAAAGGAAAGTGGTGGCGATTGGGAGCGATTGGATTGGTACTGGGGTAAGGAAGGATCATATGGTGGCGAATGGTGAAGAGAAGCTTGTGAGTGTGGTGGTTCGAGGTTATGTTGAAAGGATGGTTTACATGCACGGGGTGGGGCTTGTTGGTAGTTACAAGGTTGTCCACCATATCTTTCAGCTGGGTATGCACTGTAGAATGGTCTTTGTCCAGGATATCTCGGAGGGTGTTGCTGCCAAAAGGGTTGATTAGATCCTCTTGGTTTCATCCATCCTTGATTGGTCTGACCTTGGTACACATTCCTGCTGTAACTTCTATTTCCTTTAACAATATTAGAACCAAACTCAAAGCGAGAGGGGTGAGAGTTCATAGTAGCAAATAAAGTTAAAAAGGAAAAGCAAAATTAAATAAACAAGCAAAAGAAAAATATTTACAATAACCAATAATAAGGCACACGTTAGCAGTTCCCCGGCAACGGCGCCATTTTGACGTTAGGATTTTTGCCAGTAAAGAACGTCATAAAAACAGTCGCGTTGTAGGTATAGTCTCTAAACCGACAAAAATCCCTTCGTGCAAACGTGTTGGGTGTCACAAGTAACAAACCCCTTTAGAAATTGATAACCGAGTATTTAAACCTCGGGTCGTCTTCTCAAGGAACTGCGAGGAAGTGTGTTCTTATTATTGGCTATTGATGAGCGGATATTTTATACGCTTTTTGGGGTTAATTTCATATAATTTTTAGTATGTTTTAGTTAGTTTTTAGTTTATTTTCATTAGTTTTTAGGAAAAATTCATATTTCTGGACTTTACTATGAGTTGTGTGTTTTTCTGTAATTTCAGGTATTTTTCTGGCTGAAATTGAAGGAGCTGAGAAAAAATCTGATTCAGACTGAAAAAGGACTGCTGATGCTGTTGGATTCTGACCTCCCTGCACTCAAAGTGGATTTTCTGGAGCTACAGAACTCGAAATGGTGTGCTTCTAATTGCGTTGAAAAGTAGACATCCATGGCTTTCCAGAAATATATAATAGTCCATACTTTGCACGAGGATAGACGATATAAACTGGCGTTCAACGCCGGTTCTCTGCCCAATTCTGGCGTCCAGCGCCAGAAAAGGATCAAAAGTTGGAGTTCAACGCCAGAAATGGACCCAAACCTGGCGTTGAATGCCCAAAACAGCCTTATGCACGTGAATTGCTTAAGTCTCAGCCCCAGCACACACCAAGTGGACCCCAGAAGTGGATCTCTGCACCATCTATCAGAGTTTACTCATTTTCTGTAAACCTAGGCTACTAGTTTAGTATTTAAACAACTTTTAGAGACTTATTTTACATCTGATAACATTTTTAGATCTGAACTTTGTACTCTTTGACGGCATGAGTCTCTAAACCCCATTGTTGGGGGTGAGGAGCTCTGATGTGTCTCGATGAATTAATGCAAGTATTTCTGTTTTCCATTCAAACACGCTTGTTCCTACCTAAGATGTTCATTCGCGCTTAACTGTGATGAAGGTGATGATCCGTGACACTCATCACCTTCCTCAACCTATGAACGTGTGCCTGACAACCACCTCCGTTCTATATCCAATTGAATGAGTATCTCTTAGATTCCTTAATCAGAATCTCCGTGGTATAAGCTAGAACTGATGGCAGCATTCATGAGAATCCAGAAAGTCTAAACCTTGTCTGTGGTATTCCGAGTAGGATTCAATGATCGAATGATTGTAATGAGCTTCAAACTCGCGAGTGCTGGGTGTTAGTAACAGACGCAAAAGGATGAAGAATCCTATTCCAGGATGATCGAGAACCGACAGATGATTAGCCGTGCTGTGACAGAGCATGTGAGCATATTCTTAACTGAGAGGATGGGATGTAGCCATTGACGACAGTGATCCCCTACATACAGCTTGCCATGGGAGGACGTGCATGCGTGAATCAGAAGACAGAGGAAAGCAGAGATTCAGAAGACAAAGCATCTCCAAAACTCCAACATATTCTCCATTACTGCATAACAAGTAACCTTTAATTTATGCTCTCTTGGTTATTCGCAATTCAACTGATAAACATAACTGACTTCCTGACTAAGATTTACAAGATAACCATAGATTGCTTCAAACCAACAATCTCCGTGGGATTCGACCCTTACTCACGTAAGGTATTACTTGGGCGACCCAGTGCACTTGCTGGTAAGTGGTACGCGTTGTGAAAAGTGTGATTCACAATTCGTGCACCAAGTTTTTGGCACCGTTGCCGGGGATTGTTCGTGTTTGGACAACTAACGGTTTATTTTGTTGCTTAGATTAGGAAAAATTTTTCTTTTTTTTGGTTTAGAGTCTTTTATTATTTATCCCTTGTTAAAACACTTTAAATTTATAGCTCAATTAGTTAGAACGTGGTGTTTATGTTCATGGTAATTGGCTATCATATTTTTAAAATCTTTTTCAAAAATAATTTTTTCTATTAAATCCTGTGCCAAACTTTAAGTTTGGTGTTTTCTTGTTGATTTTTCAAAAAAAAAAATATATACTTCTTCAAAACAAGTGTTACATTCATAACTCATTTGGCTAGAGCGTTGGTCTGTGTTCTTGGTAATTGGGTTAGAATCTTTTATATTCTTTTCAAAATTTTCTTTTTCATAAATAATAATTTCTCTATTAAATTTTGTGCCAAACTTTAAGTTTGGTGTTTTCTTGTTGATTTCTCTGTGTTTTTCGAAAATTTTAGTTTGGTTTTCTAAAAATTTTAAGTTTGGTGTTCTTCCTTCGTGTTCTTGTGTTCTTGTGAATCTTCAAAGTGTTCTTGAGTTTTCCTTGTGTCTTGATCTTAAAATTTTTAAGTTTGGTGTTCCTTAGTGTTTTTCCCTTAAAAATTTTCGAAAACAAGGAGCATCAGATCTAAAAATTTTAAATCTTGTGCTATCTTATTGTTTTCTCTCTCCTCTTTAAATTCAAAAATATCTTTTCTCTCTGTTTTAAAAGCAAATTTTCGAAATCTATTTCTAAAATTCAGATTTTTATTTCAAAATTTAAAACCTTTTTCAAAACTTCCTAACCACTTTCTCTCTCCACATTTTTTCGAAAATCTTCACCTATTTTTATTTATTTTATTTTAATTTATTTTATTTTCGAAATAAATTAATAAATAAATAAATAAAAATATTTTTTCTATTTTACATCATCTCCCTTTCTCCATCATGGACCTAAGCGGAAATGAACAGTCCAGGAGGACTCTGGGGTCATATTCTAACCCCTTTACTGCTTCATATGGGAGTAGTATCTGCATACCCTCCATTAGAGTCAGTAGCTTTGAGTTGAATCCTCAGCTCATTATCATGGTGCAGCAAAGTTGCCAGTATTCCGGTCTTCCATAGGAAGAACCTACAGAGTTTCTGGCACAATTTTTACAAATTGCTGACACAATACATGATAAAGAAATAGATCAGGATGTCTACAGACTATTACTGTTTCCATTTGCTGTAAAAGATCAAACTAAGAGGTGGTTAAATAACCAACCTAAGGCCAGCATAAGGACATAGAAATAGCTGACAGAAAAATTCTTGAATCAATACTTTCCCCCAAAACGGATGACACAGCTAAGGCTGGACATCCAAGGCTTTAAACAAGGAGATAATGAATCTCTTTATGATGCTTGGGAGAGATACAGAGAGATGCTAAGAAAATGCCCCTCTGAAATATTTTCAGAGTGGGTTCAGTTAGACATCTTCTATTATGGGCTTGCTGAAGGAGCTCAGATGTCTCTAGATTACTCAGCTGGTGGATCTATCCACATGAGAAAGACAATTGAAGAGGCTCAAGAGCTCATTGATACAGTTGCCAGGAATCAGCATCTGTACCTAAGCAGTGACTCTTCCATGAAAGAAGAGGTTAAAACAGCAACTGCTGAACTCAGTCCTGTGAAACAAGCTGCTGAATTCAATTAGCAATTGGACTTCCTAACAAAGCAATTAGCCGAATTCAAAGATAGACTACAAGAGACAAGGATGGCTAATATACATATGGAAGAACAGTTTAAGCAAACAAAGCAGCAGCTGTCAAGACAAATAACAGAAGAATGCCAAGCAGTTCAATTAAGAAGTGGAAAAACATTAAATACCCCACCTCAAGGCAGCAAAAAGCTAAGGAATGAGCAAACCACCCAAAATTCACCTGAGGACAGTAAGAGCCCAGGGAAAAATAATTCTGGCACTAAAACGCCAGAAAATTGGTGGAAGGCTGGCGCTGAATGCCCAGACCATGCCCAAAACTGGCGTTCAACGCCAGAAACAAGGCAAAACTGGCGTTCAACGCCAGAAATGGGCAAGGATCTGGCGTTGAACGCCCAAACTGGGCAAGATCTGGCGCTGAACGCCCAAAATAGGCACAATTCTGGCGTTCAGACGCCAGGAACAGACAAGGAGTTTGCGTCTAACGTCACTCCAGTTTCTAACTCTGGCACTCAATTGCCAGTGAGGGATCAGACACACACAAATGCTGATAACAACCCCTCTAAAAAGGCTTCTTCAACCACTTCTGTAGGCAATAAACCTGCAGCAACTACGGTTGAGGAATATAAAGCCAAGATACCTTATCCTCAAAAACTCCGGAAAGAGGAGCAGGATAAGCAATTTGCTCGCTTTGCAGATTATCTCAGGACTCTTGAAATAAAGATTCCTTTTGCAGAAGCACTTGAGCAAATACCTTCTTATGCCAAGTTTATGAAAGAGATCTTGAGTCATAAAAAGGATTGGAGAGAAACAGAAAGAGTTCTCCTCACTGAAGAATGCAGTGCAGTCATTCTGAAGAGCTTTCCTGAAAAGCTTAAAGACCCTGGGAGTTTTCTGATACCATGCATATTAGAAGGTAATTGCACCAAGACAGCTTTATGCGATCTTGGGGCAAGCATCAACCTAATACCTGCATCCACTATCAGAAAGCTTGGCTTAACTGAAGAAGTTAAACCAACTCGGATATGTCTCCAACTTGCTGATGGTTCCACTAAATACCCATCAGGCGTGATTGAAGACATGATTGTCAGAGTTGGGCCATTCACCTTTCCCACTGACTTTGTTGTGCTGGAAATGGAGGAGCACAAGAGTGCTACTCTCATTCTAGGAAGACCCTTCCTAGCAACTGGACGATCCTTCATTGACGTCCAACAGGGGGAAATAACCCTGAGAGTCAATGATGATGAGTTCAAGTTGAACGCTGTCAAAGCCATGCAGCATCCAGACACATCAACAGACTGCATGAAAGTTGATCTTATTGACTCTTTGGTAGAAGAGATCAACATGGCTGAGAGTCTCGAATCAGAGTTGGAACATATCTTTAAGGATGTTCAGCCTGATTTGGAGGACTCAGAGGACATGAAAGAGCCTCTGAAATTTCTTCTGGAAGAGGAAAAATCTCCTAAACCCGAGCTCAAGCCATTACCACCATCCTTGAAATATGCATTTCTGGGAGAAGGTGACTTTTCCAGTGATCATAAGCTCTACTTTAAATTCACAGGAAGAGGAAGCACTTATTCAAGTGCTAAGGACACACAAGACAGCTCTTGGGTGGTCCATAGGTGACCTTAAGGGCATAAGCCCAGCTAGATGCATGCACAAAATCCTATTGGAGGATAATGCCAAACCAGTGGTTCAACCACAGAGGCGGCTAAATCCAGCCATGAAAGAAGTAGTGCAGAAAGAGGTCACCAAATTACTGGAGGCTGGGATTATTTGTCCTATTTCTGATAGCCCCTGGGTGAGCCCTGTTCAAGTCGTCCCAAAAAAGGGAGGCATGACAATGATTCATAATGAAAAAAATGAACTGGTTCCTACAAGAACAGTTACAGGGTGGCGCATGTGTATTGACTACAGAAGGCTCAATACAGCCACCAGAAAAGATCATTTTCATTTACCATTCATAGACCAGATGCTAGAAAGACTAGCAGGTCATGATTATTACTGCTTTTTGGATGGCTACTCAAGCTATAACCAGATTGCAGTAGATCCCCAGGATCAAGAGAAAACAGCATTCACATGTCCATCCGGAGTGTTTGCTTATAGAAGGATGCCATTTGGGCTATGTAATGCGCCTGCAACCTTCCAGAGATGCATGCTCTCTATTTTCTCTGATATGGTGGAAAAATTTCTGAAAGTCTTCATGGATGACTTCTCAGTATATGGAGACTCATTCAGCTCCTGTCTTGATCACCTGAAACTTGTTCTGAAAAGATGCCAAGAGACCAACCTAGTTTTAAACTGGGAAAAGTGTCACTTCATGGTGACTGAAGGAATTGTTCTTGGGCATAAAATCTTAAACGAGGGAATAGAGGTGGATCAAGAAAAAATAGAGGTAATTGAAAAATTACCACCACCTGCCAATGTTAAGGCAATCAAAAGCTTTCTGGGGCATGCAGGATTCTATAGGAGGTTTATAAAGGATTTTTCAAAAATTGCAAAACCTCTAAGCAATCTGCTAGCTGCTGACACGCCATTTGTGTTTAACACAGAGTGCCTGCAGGCGTTTGAAACGCTGAAAGCTAAGCTGGTCACAGCACCAGTCATTTCTGCACCAGACTGGACGTTACCATTTGAGCTAATGTGTGATGCCAGTGATCACGCCATTGGTGCAGTATTGGGACAGAGGCATGACAAGCTTCTGCATGTCATTTATTATGCCAGTCGCGTTCTAAATGATGCCCAAAAAAACTACACAACCACAGAAAAAGAATTACTTGCAGTGGTTTACGCCATTGACAAGTTCAGATCATACTTAGTAGGATCAAAAAGTGATTGTGTATACTGATCATGCTGCTCTTAAATATCTTCTCACAAAGCAGGATTCAAAACCCAGGCTCATTAGATGGGTGTTGCTTCTGCAAGAGTTTGATATAGAAATAAGAGACAGAAAAGGGACAGAGAACCAAGTGGCTGATCATCTATCACTAATAGAGCCAGTAGAAGGGACGCCCCTCCCCTCTCTTGAGATCTCTGAGACGTTTCCAGATGAGCACTTGTTTGCCATTCAGGAAATACCATGGTTTGCCGATATTGCAAACTATAAAGCTGCAAGGTTCATACCCAAGGAGTACAACAGGATACAGAAGAAAAAATTAATTACTGATGCAAAGTACTACTTGTGGGATGAACCTTATCCCTTTAAGAGATGTGCAGATGGAATTATCCGTAGGTGTGTGCCTAGAGAAGAAGCACAGAGGATCCTGTGGCATTGCCACGGATCTCAATATGGAGGCCGTTTCGGAGGTGAGCGAACAGCCACCAAGGTCCTCCAATGTGGCTTCTATTGGCCCACACTCTATAAAGATTCCCGAGAGTTTGTACGTAACTGTGACAGTTGCCAAAGAGCTGGCAATCTGCCTCATGGTTACGCCATGCCTCAACAAGGAATCTTGGAGATTGAGTTGTTTGACGTATGGGGAATTGACTTCATGGGACCTTTCCCACCATCATACTCAAACACTTATATTCTGGTGGCAGTTGATTATGTATCAAAATGGGTTGAGGCCATTGCCACACCCACCAATGATACTAAAACGGTGCTGAAGTTCCTCTAGAAACATATCTTTAGCAGGTTCGGTGTCCCTAGAATACTAATCAGTGATGGGGCACTCACTTCTGCAATAAACAATTTTACTCTGCCATGGTTCGGTATGGGATTCGCCACAAGGTGGTTATTCCATATCATCCACAAACTAATGGGCAAGCTGAAGTCTCTAATAGAGAATTAAAGAGAATCCTGGAACGGACAGTAAATACCCGAAGAAAGGATTGGGCACGGAGCTTGGATGATGCTTTGTGGGCTTACAGAACAGCATTCAAGACCCCTATAGGGACCTCTCCATACCAACTGGTGTATGGTAAGGCATGTCACCTGCCCGTGGAACTGGAACATAAGGCCTACTGGGCAACCAGATCCCTAAACTTTGATGCCAAATTAGCAGGAGAAAAAAGATTGCTCCAGCTAAATGAGCTAGAGGAGTTTAGATTCACAGCTTTCGAAAATGCCAAGCTTTATAAAGAGAAATAAAAAAAGTGGCATGACAGAAAGCTGTCATCTAGAATCTTTGAACCAGGATAGAAGGTTCTGCTGTTCAACTCTAGACTTAGGCTATTCCCCGGGAAATTGAAATCCCGGTGGAGGGGACCATACGTGATTACAAGTGTATCACCATATGGTTATGTAGAGCTTCAAGATATTGACTCTGACAAGAAGTTCATTATTAATGGACAGAGAATCAAGCACTATCTTGAAGGCAATGTTGAGCAAGAGTGCTCAAGGTTGAAGCTAGATTAAAAGCTCAGCAAGGTCCAGCTAAGGACATTAAAGAAGCGCTTGTTGGGAGGCAACCCAATTTTTATTTATTTTCATGGTTTTTCATGTTTTATTAGGTTCATGATCATGTGGAGTCACAAAATAAATATTAAAAATTGAAAACGGAATCAAAAATAGCAGAAGAAAAATCACACCCTGGAGGAAGCACCTGTCTGGCGTTCAACGCCAGAACAGAGCATGGTTCTGGCGCTGAACGCCCAAAATGGGCAACATCCTGGCGCTGAACGCCCAGAACAAGCATGGTTCTGGCGTTCAACGCCAGAAATGGCTAGTAAATGGGCGTTGAACGCCCAAAATGGGCACCAACCTGGCGCTGAACGCCCAGAGTTGTGTGCAAGGGCATTTTGCATGCCTAAATTGGTGCAGGGATGTAAATGCCTTGACACCTCAAGATCTGTGGACCTCACAGGATCATTTCAAGATCTGTGGACTCCACAGGATCCCCACCTTCCCTCCTCATAATCCTAGTTTTTTTTTCCACATCTTCTTCTTCATCTATTCCTTCTTCTTTTGCTCGAGGGCGAGCAACATTCTAAGTTTGGTGTGATAAAACAATTATGTGAAGGATCTATAGCTCAGTGGTAGAACATGTGGCTGCAAATCAAGAGATCCCTGAGATACCTCAGGGGATGCACTTCCCTCCACATAATTATTGGAAGCAACTGAGGATAGAAATACCAAAAATCACTAGGAATCAAGCCACAAAGGCAAGGAAGAGACATAAAAGAGCTCAAGAACATCATTGGTTCCTCAAGAAGGAAATGCCATCATCACTAAGGTGGACTCGTTCCTTGTTCTTACTTTCTCTGTTTTTCGTTTTCTCTATGTTAAGTGCTTATCTATGTTTGTGTCTTCATTACATGATCATTAGTAGTAATTAGTATCTATTTTGATTTTATCCCCAATTAAGTTATAGTCTATTTTTTTCATCATCAGCAAACATGAATAAAATAGTAGATCTTTTGAATAAGAGGCAATAAAATTTTGAGTTTTTAATAAGAAAAATTCTAATTAGTAACATGTGGTGGCAATGCTTTCTGTCTTCTGAATGAATGCTTGAACAGTGCATATGTCTTTTGAATTTGTTGTTTAAGACTGTTAAATATGTTGGCTCTTGAAAGAATGATGAACATGAGACATGTTATTGATAATCTGAAAAATCATAAAAATGATTCTTGAAGCAAGAAAAAGCAGCAAAGAACAAAGCTTGCAGAAAAAAAATATATATATAATAAAATAGGCGAAAAAAATTAGAAAGAAAAAGAAAAAGCAAGCAGAAAAAGCCAAAAGCTCTTAAAACCAAGAGGCAAGAGCAAAAAGCCAATAACCCTTAAAACCAAAAGGCAAGGGCAAATAAAAAGGATCCCAAGGCTTTGAGCATCAGTGGATAGGAGGGCCTAAAGGAATAAAATCCTGGTCTAAGCGGCTAAACCAAGCTGTCCCTAACCATGTCCTTGTGGCGTGTAGGTGTCAAGTGAGAACTTGAGACTGAGCGGTTAAAGTCAAGGTCCAAAGCAAAAAAGAAGAGTGTGCTTAAGAACCCTGGACAGCTCTAATTGGGGGCTTTAGCAAAGCTGAGCCACAATCTGAAAAGGTTCACCCAATTATGTGTCTGTGGCATTTATGTATCCGGTGGTAATACTGGAAAACAAAGTGCTTAGGGCCACGGCCAAGACTCATAAAATAGCTGTGTTCAAGAATCATCACACTGAAATATGAGAATCAATAACATTATCTGAATTCTAAGTTCTTATAGATGCCAATCACTCTGAGCTTCAATGGATAAAGTGAGATGCCAAAACTGTTCGGAAGCAAAAAGCTGCTAGTCCCGCTCATCTAATTAAAATCTGAGCTTCACTCAAAAACTCTGAGATATTATTGCTTCTCAACCCATTAGTCTTCTATTTTATTTGTCTAGTTGCTTGAGGACAAGCAACAGTTTAAGTTTGGTGTTGTGATGAGCGGATATTTTATACGCTTTTTGGGGTTAATTTCATATAATTTTTAGTATGTTTTAGTTAGTTTTTAGTTTATTTTCATTAGTTTTTAGGAAAAATTCATATTTATGAACTTTACAATGATTTGTGTGTTTTTCTGTAATTTCAGGTATTTTTCTGGCTGAAATTGAAGGAGCTGAGCAAAAATCTGATTCAAGCTGAAAAAGGACTGCTGATGCTGTTGGATTCTGACCTCCCTGCACTCAAAGTGAATTTTCTGGAGCTACAGAACTCGAAATGGCGTGCTTCCAATTGCGTTGGAAAGTAGACATCCAGGGCTTTCCAGCAATATATAATAGTTTATACTTTGAATGAGGATAGACGACGTAAACTGGCGTTCAACGCCGGTTCTCTGCCCAATTCTGGCGTCCAGCGCCAGAAAAGGATCAAAAGTTGGAGTTCAACGCCAGAAATGGACCCAAACCTGGCGTTGAACGCCCAAAACAGCCTTATGCACGTGAATTGCTTAAGTCTCAGCCCCAGCACACACCAAGTGGGCCCCAGAAGTGGATCTCTGCACCATCTATCAGAGTTTACTCATTTTCTGTAAACCTAGTGATGCGCATAAACTAGTTATGCTACGATTTAGGAAATTGCACGATCGGCAAAATTCCTTCCGGCAAGTGCACCGGTTATCGTCAAGTAAAAACTCACAATAGAGTGAGGTCGAATCCCACAAGGATTGGTTGAGTGAGCAATTCGAATTAGAAGTGTGTTCTAGTTGAGCGGAATCAAGATTGAGATGAGAATTGCGGAATGTAAAATTGGCGGGAAAAGTAAATGACAAGAAAATTAAATGGCGGAATCTTAAATTGCATGAATTAAAGAGCAGAAACTAAATTGCTGAAATTAAAAGGGAATGGGGGTTGATTGCATGAATTGAGTTGCAGAATGTAAAGAGAAGATGGAAATCAGAATTGGGGGATTCATTGGGTTATAGGAGATATTGAGATCTCCGAATCAAAACATGTTTATCTCTTCCTCAAGCAATGCGTTCATTGAATTTTGCTTGGCAATCTTATATGATTGGATCCCAATCCCTTGGCTCACCAATTCTCTCTAAAAATGAACAAATTCCCAATCCCTTGGTTTAAATGTTCATAAGAAGAGATGATGCTCGATCACTGATTATACCACACAGTTTCATGAACCACAATTTGGTAGGATTACATGTCACAATATCCATCCAAACCCCAATCCAATTCACTGTGAGAAAGCTTCTCTAGCATGAATCCTCCATTCCTTTCCCAAGGTTCCGAAGGATTCCAATTATGGGTAGTTTCTTTCCCAAGACAACTACCCAATGGAATTAGATCGAGAAGCTTTCTAACAAAATTCAAGAGAAAAGATTGAAGAAGAAGATAAACTATTATTGATTCATTGAATTACAATAGAGCTCCCTAACCCAATGAAAGGGGGTTTAGTGAGTCATAGCTCTGAATTCAATTACAAAGATATGAAAACTAGCTAAAAGTGAAGGTAAAAGTCAAGTCCCCCTCAGGGGCTGGATTCCCTTCAATCCCCCCCTTTTCAAATGCAGAAACTAAGGCCTTTAAATAGGCTCCCTAAATTACAAAATGAAAATGAAATTCAAAGCAAATTACAATCAAATGAAAATAAACTATTCTAGATGATTCTTGTGGCCTTGATTTGGTGTTGTTGATGGGCCTTGCTTGCTTGAAGGGCTGAGTGACATAATTGATCCAAAAAGGATAATGATCCATTAAACTACACTCAAATGTTGCACCCCTTTCTTGAGTCGTCACTTTGTTCTCTTGTCAACCTTGCCAATTTGATGCCAAATATAGACTATTATACCTCGTTGGAAAGCTATGGATGTCAGCTTTCTAACGCAACTGGAAGCACCTCAATTGGATCTCTACAACTCGAGTTATACTCCATGGAAGGTGAAGAGGTCAGCTGGCCTGATTGCATGTTGGTACTATGCTCTTCTATGCACATTACGGGGCTGTTTTCTCCCTCAATTTTTAGTATCCACCATGCATGCCATATATGCTTGGAAAGCTCTAGATGTCTTCTTTCCAATGCATTTTGAATCACCTCATTTGGAGTTTTGTAGCTCAAGTTATTTATGTTTGAAGAAGGCATGGTCAAGCTGTTCCATATAACACGTTTAAGCTTCAGTTTAAGGTTAAACTGAAGCTTAAACGTGGAAATGGAAAAGGTAGCCCTGGAGGTCGAACACGTTTAAGCTCCAGTTTGAGGTCAAACTGGAGCTTAAACGTGGAAATGGAGAGAGCAACCCTGGAGGAGAAAACTTGGTCGAACACGTTTAAGCTCCAGTTTGAGGTCAAACTGGAGCTTAAACGTGGAAATGGCTCCCTGGTGCTTTTCCCATTCTGGCGTTTAACCTCCAGTTTAAGGTTAAACTGGAGGTTAAACGTGGAACTCCTTCCTGAGTGGCATTATCATTCTGGCATTTAACCTCCAGTTTGAGGTCAAACTGGAGGTTAAACGTGGAATGCTTCTTGGTGAGACTTTTCATTCTGGCGTTTAACCTCCAATTTAAGGTTAAACTGGAGGTTAAACTTCAATTCCAGCATTATATGGCTTGGTAGTTTAAGTTCCAGTTTAAGCTTAAACTGGAACTTAAACTCCACATGTGATATTCAAGCTTCCTTTATTGATTTTGTTGCTTCCTTGCCTAGCCTCTTCTTCCCTGAAATCATCCAAACAATTGCATCAAAGTCTTGCAAAAATTCATGAGAATTCTTCCATTCATAGCTTTCAAGGAATATAACTAAAAACTCATGGAATTTGCATCAAAATCTTCATGTTGAATGATTTAAGACAAGCATGACTATTTGGCCCAAAATGATTACTTAAGGCTCAAGAAGATGCATAAAACAACTAAAAATAAAAGAAAAAGCTAGTGAAACTAGCCTAAGATGCCTTGGCATTACAACACCAAACTTAATACTTGCTTGTCCCTAAGCAAGTTCTGAATTATTGAGAAGAAAGAATGAAACAGAAAGTAAATTCATTAGCCATATCAGTAAGTAATTGACATTGATTAATGGGGTGTTCATGCAGAAAGTTGTTGCAGCATCACTTTATTGTTTCTTAGGTAAGAATGTCACTTTTTATGTTTCCACTAAAACACTGCTTATGGCCTCTTGTTATTCACATATCCTTGGCAAGTTTCTTTTCTTTGTTTTTCTTTTTCTTTGAGCTTATTTGCTCCTTGTTGCTCAGTGTCATGTGTTGCTCAAGCCTTTGGCATTTTCTTTTTCTTATTAGTGCACTACACATATCCACTACAGGCATTTTAGTTCACATTTCTTCTTGAGACATTGGTGCCCAGCACCTCTTTGTGTGACTAAATGTTTTGTATTTAGGTTGCTCTTGATAATGGACTTTTGGTTGATAATCCCGGGTTAGTTAACCCAAGTTACCAAGTGTTGAAACACTCCTCAGAACCTATTCATCCAAGCATATCCTTAATACATAAACACCACAGGCATTTGTCTCAGAAGTTCAAACCATTGGTGCCTAGCTTATTTTCTCAATTTTTTTTGCTTTTTGGTTGCCCTTTTTCAGTGGCTTTTTCTTCTTCTTTTTCTTTCTTTTTCATGGCCAAAGACATTTATTCATCAAGATCCATAGACAGCATCCTAATTTCCACTAAAAGTGACAATTCTAACTTTATTTCTTAGTGAGCTGACTATTCAATCAAACATGCATACCACCACTTAATCTTATTTGATTTCTTACCAAATGGAATTGAGTTACTTTTGTTCAAACATTTCTTTTATTTTATGGAAACAGAACAAGCATGGCAAGCATTTGTTTAAGAAGATGAAGTTATCCAGACACTTAGACTATCACTTATTTGAAAATTAAACAAACAGACAAACAAAAACTGCAATGACTCAAACTTAAAGCAGGGGTGCATGCAAACTTCAAATATCAGCAATTCAAAGTACAAGCAATTAAGTGACAATACAACCTTTTAGCATCTTCTTTGTTGTTCATCATCCTTCCTAGCCTTGGTGTTCTCTTTGATGATGATGTATATTCCTTCCATGAGATTGATTGTCTTCCTGCAAAGCTATTAGAAGTTGCTTGTTCCCCAAGCACTTTGAGAATTGGTTAGCATGCATGTATGTTTGTGGGCCTCTGAACTTAGATTGGTGTGTGAACACCAAACTTAGTTCCTTGCCATATGCAGCAAATTGGATCATATGCAGAAAACCTCATGTGCTTTTATTAAGAAAATAACTATGAACTAGAAAAAGAAACTATGAACTAGAAATTAAACTATTGGTTAAGTAGTTTCCCTGATTGGTTGGAGCTAGTGACTAGTCATGCTGAGGTAGAAATGTGCTTTTAATGAAGTTTTTGGTGGAACACCAAACTCAGAATCTCACATTCACCCTTGAATTGTTTTGGTGTGCAACACCAAACTTAGCTCCTTGCAATACAGATAAATCTACTTAACTCTTTTATTGAAATAACTAGAAAAGAAAAACTACCTTTGGTTGGGTTGCCTCCCAACAAGCGCTTCTTTAACGTCATTAGCTTGACATGCTGTTCCTGACTTTCTTCCTCTTCTTCCAGTTTGTTAAGAGGAATGACTTCAACTGGATAAAGGAGCTAGTTAGTGCCCCTTGTTGTGAATGCTTCTTTCCAACAAGCTTTCCCTTGTGATTGGCTTGAGTGAACTTGCTTGTTGGCTCAGGAGTTGGATTGTTCTTCGACCTTCTCTTCTTCATGGATATGATCCTTTGTGTCTCGGTCACAATCCTCATTTTGGTGCTTGTTTCTACTGCCTTCATATCCTTGATCTCAGAACTTGGTTGTTGTTGGACAGTTGGAGTATCCTGTTCATCAAAAGCTTCCTGAATTTGTGGTTCAATGAACCCTTCCTCTTTGCAACTCTCTGTGTCATTGGAGTGTGATCTCCCTTGATTGACTTTCTCCCTTTCTTGTTCTTCTGATTCCTCCCTTGGGTTTGCCATGGTATCACTAGAAGAATTTTGGGTAGGGATTTGCTTTGATAGATATTCAATTTGTGCTTCTAGCTTTTGAATGGCAGCACCTTGATTTTGTAAGTTGGATATCACTTCTTCCTTAAAGCCTTTCAAATCGGCCACATCTCTGCCCATAGTTGCAATCATTCCTTCTATCCTGTTTAATTGATCTTGAAATTGTTGGTTCGGATTGGGTTGATGAGGTTGATTATCTTGGCTGTGATATGGTGGCTGGGAGTATGTGTTTTGTGTGGGCTGATAGAGTCTTTGGTTGGAGTGTTGGTAGTGGTATGACTCTTGTGTGTAGTGGAATGAGTCTTGTGGATAGTGAAATGAATTGTATGAATTTGAGAAGGAATTTTGTGCTGAGAAATGCTCAAGTGATGAAGAATTTGGATATGTAAAACTAGGAGGTGAGGTTGGATAATTCAGAGGTGATGGCTCTTGATGAATGGGGTGTGAATAAGTGAAATCTCTTTGGTTTTGATCTTCCCAGCCACAACTTGAGTAGTGATCAAATTCACCAAAACATGGACCATTTTGTGGCTCTGGGAAGTACCCCGTTTCCTGTTCCTGATACTCCCACCCACCATGAGCATAATAACATGAATCATTCTGTGGTGGTGGAGAGTTTCTCATGAATTTTGATTGACCAAAAGATGATGGATACTCCTTTCTTTTTTGCAATGTGCTCAGTCTCAAACAATACTCATCCAAAGATAGTGGAAATTCCATAGTGAGGCAATATCACAAACAGCTAGTGGTTAGTATGCTAACAAGTGAATAAGCAAAGAAAACAAATTAAAATTTGTAGAAATTAGCAGTAATAAACTGAAACAAAAACTATTCACAAAAGAAAAGAAAAATTGCTCAATCTAGTTAACTTCCAATTGGAGAATTGTCAATCGAAAACCAATCCCCGGCAACGGCGCCATAAACTTGATGCGCATAAACTAGTTATGCTACGATTTAGGAAATTGCACGATCGGCAAAATTCCTTCCGGCAAGTGCACCGGTTATCGTCAAGTAAAAACTCACAATAGAGTGAGGTCGAATCCCACAAGGATTGGTTGAGTGAGCAATTCGAATTAGAAGTGTGTTCTAGTTGAGCGGAATCAAGATTGAGATGAGAATTGCGGAATGTAAAATTGGCGGGAAAAGTAAATGACAAGAAAATTAAATGGCGGAATCTTAAATTGCATGAATTAAAGAGCAGAAACTAAATTGCTGAAATTAAAAGGGAATGGGGGTTGATTGCATGAATTGAGTTGCAGAATGTAAAGAGAAGATGGAAATCAGAATTGGGGGATTCATTGGGTTATAGGAGATATTGAGATCTCCGAATCAAAACATGTTTATCTCTTCCTCAAGCAATGCGTTCATTGAATTTTGCTTGGCAATCTTATATGATTGGATCCCAATCCCTTGGCTCACCAATTCTCTCTAAAAATGAACAAATTCCCAATCCCTTGGTTTAAATGTTCATAAGAAGAGATGATGCTCGATCACTGATTATACCACACAGTTTCATGAACCACAATTTGGTAGGATTACATGTCACAATATCCATCCAAACCCCAATCCAATTCACTGTGAGAAAGCTTCTCTAGCATGAATCCTCCATTCCTTTCCCAAGGTTCCGAAGGATTCCAATTATGGGTAGTTTCTTTCCCAAGACAACTACCCAATGGAATTAGATCGAGAAGCTTTCTAACAAAATTCAAGAGAAAAGATTGAAGAAGAAGATAAACTATTATTGATTCATTGAATTACAATAGAGCTCCCTAACCCAATGAAAGGGGGTTTAGTGAGTCATAGCTCTGAATTCAATTACAAAGATATGAAAACTAGCTCAAAGTGAAGGTAAAAGTCAAGTCCCCCTCAGGGGCTGGATTCCCTTCAATCCCCCCCCTTTTCAAATGCAGAAACTAAGGCCTTTAAATAGGCTCCCTAAATTACAAAATGAAAATGAAATTCAAAGCAAATTACAATCAAATGAAAATAAACTATTCTAGATGATTCTTGTGGCCTTGATTTGGTGTTGTTGATGGGCCTTGCTTGCTTGAAGGGCTGAGTGACATAATTGATCCAAAAAGGATAATGATCCATTAAACTACACTCAAATGTTGCACCCCTTTCTTGAGTCGTCACTTTGTTCTCTTGTCAACCTTGCCAATTTGATGCCAAATATAGACTATTATACCTCGTTGGAAAGCTATGGATGTCAGCTTTCTAACGCAACTGGAAGCACCTCAATTGGATCTCTACAACTCGAGTTATACTCCATGGAAGGTGAAGAGGTCAGCTGGCCTGATTGCATGTTGGTACTATGCTCTTCTATTCACATTACGGGGCTGTTTTCTCCCTCAATTTTTAGTATCCACCATGCATGCCATATATTCTTGGAAAGCTCTAGATGTCTTCTTTCCAATGCATTTTGAATCACCTCATTTGGAGTTTTGTAGCTCAAGTTATTTATGTTTGAAGAAGGCATGGTCAAGCTGTTCCATATAACACGTTTAAGCTTCAGTTTAAGGTTAAACTGAAGCTTAAACGTGGAAATGGAAAAGGTAGCCCTGGAGGTCGAACACGTTTAAGCTCCAGTTTGAGGTCAAACTGGAGCTTAAACGTGGAAATGGAGAGAGCAACCCTGGAGGAGAAAACTTGGTCGAACACGTTTAAGCTCCAGTTTGAGGTCAAACTGGAGCTTAAACGTGGAAATGGCTCCCTGGTGCTTTTCCCATTCTGGCGTTTAACCTCCAGTTTAAGGTTAAACTGGAGGTTAAACGTGGAACTCCTTCCTGAGTGGCATTATCATTCTGGCGTTTAACCTCCAGTTTGAGGTCAAACTGGAGGTTAAACGTGGAATGCTTCTTGGTGAGACTTTTCATTCTGGCGTTTAACCTCCAGTTTAAGGTTAAACTGGAGGTTAAACTTCAATTCCAGCATTATATGGCTTGGTAGTTTAAGTTCCAGTTTAAGCTTAAACTGGAACTTAAACTCCACATGTGATATTCAAGCTTCCTTTATTGATTTTGTTGCTTCCTTGCCTAGCCTCTTCTTCCCTGAAATCATCCAAACAATTGCATCAAAGTCTTGCAAAAATTCATGAGAATTCTTCCATTCATAGCTTTCAAGGAATATAACTAAAAACTCATGGAATTTGCATCAAAATCTTCATGTTGAATGATTTAAGACAAGCATGACTATTTGGCCCAAAATGATTACTTAAGGCTCAAGAAGATGCATAAAACAACTAAAAATAAAAGAAAAAGCTAGTGAAACTAGCCTAAGATGCCTTGGCATCACCTAGGCTACTAGTTTAGTATTTAAACAACTTTTAGAGACTTATTTTACATCTGATAACATTTTTAGATCTGAACTTTGTACTCTTTGATGGCATGAGTCTCTAAACCCCATTGTTGGGGGTGAGGAGCTCTGCTGTGTCTCGATGAATTAATGCAAGTATTTCTGTTTTCCATTCAAACACGCTTGTTCCTACCTAAGATGTTCATTCGCGCTTAACTGTGATGAAGGTGATGATCCGTGACACTCATCACCTTCCTTAACCTATGAACGTGTGCCTGACAACCACCTCCGTTCTATATCCGATTGAATGAGTATCTCTTAGATTCCTTAATCAGAATCTCCGTGGTATAAGCTAGAACTGATGGCAGCATTCATGAGAATCCGGAAAGTCTAAACCTTGTCTGTGGTATTCCGAGTAGGATTCAATGATCGAATGACTGTAACGAGCTTCAAACTCGCGAGTGCTGGGCGTTAGTAACAGACGCAAAAGGATGAAGAATCCTATTCCAGGATGATCGAGAACCGACAGATGATTAGCCATGCTGTGACAGAGCATGTGAGCATATTCTTCACTGAGAGGATGGGATGTAGCCATTGACGATGGTGATCCCCTACATACAGCTTGCCATGGGAGGACGTGCATGCGTGAATCAGAAGACAGAGGAAAGCAGAGATTCAGAAGACAAAGCATCTCCAAAACTCCAACATATTCTCCATTACTGCATAACAAGTAACCTTTAATTTATGCTCTCTTGGTTATTCGCAATTCAACTGATAAACATAACTGACTTCCTGACTAAGATTTACAAGATAACCATAGATTGCTTCAAACCAACAATCTCCGTGGGATTCGACCCTTACTCACGTAAGGTATTACTTGGACGACCCAGTGCACTTGCTGGTAAGTGGTACGCGTTGTGAAAAGTGTGATTCACAATTCGTGCACCAGCTATAAAGGTTGTAATCGGGGTTTAGAAGATGAGAAGCAAGTAATTTGAATGACAAGTAAAGTAAATGGCAATTAAAATAAATAAATACTGTAAAGCAGACTTTTGGCAAGGTAAGAGAAGTTGGAGGTCCAACGTAGTTATCTCTCTCAACTATAATGAAAGTTGAATCTAAACTCCACTTGATCAACCTGTACTAGGGCAAAGGAAAGTCAAGGGACTAATTAAATTGACCTTTGAATCCTATTTATTTCCTAAGAAAAGGTTGGGATTACTTAAGTTCAGCTCAATTAGCAAGATAACGATTATCAATTATGTTGAGTTTAATAACTGTTGAGTTACTGAATTCTTAACCAGGACCAAAAGGGGAAAAAGTAAAATTGCTGGAATAATAAAAATATCCTTAGATGGGAAGCAATGGTAACTTAAATCAAAGGGAACAATCATAAACTGAAAATACCTCAAATATTATTAATTCAGATAACAATCTATAACATGGAAAAAATTCATAAATTCACTGATCAATTCAAGTGCTGGAATAAATAAAAGTAAAAGGAAGCTAAAACAAAGGAACGTAAAACCTGGATTGAGAGTCACTCTTAAAGCAAGAAGAAATCCTAAATCCTAATCCTAAAAGAGAGAGAGAGAGGAGAAGATCTCCCTCTCAACTAAATCTAAATCATTGAAAAATAAAATATATGCGAGCTCTCCTTGAATGGATGCATTCCCACACTTTATAACCTCTGGTCTATGCTGTCTGTACTTAGATCTGGGCCAAAAAGGGCTTCAGAAATCGCTATGAGCATTTTCTGCAAATTCTGATACGTGGCGTCTGTCACGCGTCTGCGTGGGTCACGCGGTCGCGTCATTCGGAGCTTTTCCTTGCCACGCGGTCGCGTCAGTCATGCGGCCGCGTCGCTGCATCTTCGCTTCTGGCACGCGATCGCGTCGTCCATGCGATCGCGTGAATACCAGTTTCCTTCAAAGCTCCGTTTTGCCTTCTCCTTCCATTTTGTATGTTTCCTTTTCCATCCTTTAAGTCATTCTGCCTTAGAAAATCTGAAACTACTCAACACACTAATCACGGCATCAAATGGAAATAAAGGTAATTAAAATAATTAATTTCAAAGCTTAGGAAACATGTTTTTCACATACATCACGTAATAAGGAAGGGAAAGTAAAATCATACAATTAATGTGAATAAGTAGGTGAAGGATTGTATAAATCACTCAAATTAAGCACAAAAGAACTCATGAAATATGGGTTTATCAATAGTCTTTGAAAATTCTTGAGTATCCATTCAAGGTGTAGTCAAAACAGCTTGTCAAAACAGCAACCTTCGTTGATAATTAGTTTATATCAAACAATAATTAGTTTATATTGTATACTAACTATAATTACAATAATATGACATTATTATTTCTGAACAGAGATTTCAACTTTAGGCAAAGTCATTGCTTTAAGGTACAAATTAAGTAGCAGCAGCCAACACAAGAACAAGGCAGCAATAATACTATGCAGTAGCATCATATAAACTAGTTTAGCATAAAAGTAAATCAATGAAACAGCAACATAGGATCAATAACAGTTTAAACCTAATCAACAGCACCAAGCAAACTAATTTAGCACACAACAGATCAATAAACCAGCAGCATGAAACTAAATTAGAACAAGGCAAGTCATTACCGGCACAGGAAAATCAATTTCAGATAGAATAAACATCAGAGTTCAAACCTAAATCCACTACAAAATCAATTGACTACCTAACCACCTAATTCAACTAAGCTAACCTAATCAAACAGCAACCTAATATATCAAGATATTTGTTTCCATTAGGTGCTCTGCTTTATTAAAGCATTACTATGCCACTCTAAGGATCAAGTACATCTCAGTAAAAATCTTGTGATGTGCAGCTACCAATATCTTATTCAAACCTTCCTGCCCAGTACTCTGAAGAAACAAAAAATGTGCCAAACTTCACCTCAATAGAGTTGATACAAAATTCTCATCATAAGCTTCAAAATTCAAATTGCAATATTAATAAACTTGACTCATTGTTCACTAGTTGCATCATACAACAATATAAAAAAAAATTATATTTATATCTTTCTTGAAATTTTGGGAAAGGGGGGGAGGGAATGTTCTTAAAATTGAAACGATAACATTAAAAACTTGTTTCACTAATTAGAATAAAGTATTAAATTAGAAAATTAGAAAACTTAGCTAATTGAAATTATGAGATCAAATGCTCATTAGAATTGAAATTATGAGATCAAATTGAAAAAACTTAGCTAATTGTAAAAACTAAACTAATTAAATTGAAAAGAAAAGAAAGAAACTTACTTGGAATACTCAATGGTATGAATGAGTGCTGACACGAAGAGCTTTGAGGGCTATGCACACCAGCGGGACTGATGCCCAGCTTCACGGGTTGGAGCAAGACTTCGACGGACGGTGGCCTTCGAAGCTGGTGACCGGCGATTGGGTTTTGCCTGTAACATACAACAAAAACCCTCAGGCCTCAGCAACCAATAAACTCAGCAACCAATGACAAAATAAATTAAGCCCAGCAACAAAAAAGCTCACCAGACAAATCATGAATAGAATAACAATAAGCTCAGCAAGAAAATAATAACCTAAAAAAAATCAAGACCAGAAAATCAGAAATAACAACCAAATCACGAATAGAGTAACAATAAGCTCAACAAACAATAAGCTCAGCAAGCAAATAATAACCTGGGCAAAAAAAAATCATGAAGAGAAAATAAGAAAAAACAAATAAATCTATTCCAGCAAACAATAACCTCAGAAAATCCAGCTACTCAGCAAATGAATTACTAACAAATTACTAACAATAACCTAAGCTAATCCAGCTAATCAGAAAATCAACTTCTAAACCCTAAACCAGCAAGCACACGTCGAGGAAATCGCTGCAAAGTTTGTGAACAGAGTATTACTTACCGGTGGCGAGGAGGAAGGCGAGCAACGGCGACGGTAGAGGAGGCGACACCGACGAACACAGAGAAGGCGAGCTCGGTGACGACAACGACGTGGTGGGGGCTGTGGTGGTCGAACCCGTTGCTGCGGTGGCTACAGAACGTAGCAGCTGCTCGATTCATGGCTTCTATGGACTATGGTCCTCAGAGAAGAAGAGAGGAGCGGTGGGGGCTGTGGTGGTCGAATCCATCGCTGCGGTGGCTACAGGACGTAGCAGCTGCTCGATTCGTGGCTTCTATGGACTATGGTCCTCAGAGAAGAAGAGAGGATCGATGGGGGCTGTGGTGGTCGAACCCATCGCTGCGGTGGCTATAGGACGCATGCAGCAGCTACTCGATTTGTGGCTTCTATGGACTATGGTCCTCAGAGAAGAAGAGAGGAGCGATGGGTTTGTGTCTTTGTGAAGAGAGGAGCGATGGCTTCTAACGGACGGGCATTGAAACGACGAGAGAGGGGAGGAGGGTGCGCGTGGCTGGGCAGGCACTATGGTTCTCTTATTTCTTTTAACCCTAACTTAGGAACTTAGAAGATGATGAGGAGGGAATGAGGAAATTTGGGGGGGACACTCTTTAGATGCACTCACTTTTCCGATTAGAAGATAATAAGATTATAAGACCATACAAACATATCAGTATAAGTTAAAATGATATTGTACAGCTAAATACATTTCTTTTATTGGTTTTTCTAAAATTAATCATCACATTATTAATAACAAAAATCCACAACGAAGATAAAGATTTCATATTTTATATATAGTAACAATATAAGGGAAAGCCAATGAGTAATAGCTCAAATGGCATAGACTCCCCATTCTCAATTAAGAGGTTGCGGGTTCGAGTCTCCTATCTTTCCAAATTTTTTGGAGTAATAGCTCAAATGGCATAGACTCCCCATACTCAATTAAGAGGTTGCGGGTTCGAGTCTCTTATCTTTCCAAATTTTTAGCCAATGAGTAATAGCTCAAATGGCATAGTCTCCCCATACTCAATTAAGAGGTTGCGGGTTTGAGTCTCCTATCTTTGGTTTAAAAAAAAAACAATATAAGGGAAATGCACACAAATAGACACACACGAAAGTGTTGATTACAAAAAAAACTTAATTGGCTATCTAATTTTACATGAAAGTTTATGTGAATGGAATTTATTAAAATTTCTAAAAATAATAATTACTTAAGAGTTAAGAATGTAACTGCCATGCTATTTAATAAAAATACTTGTATTTATTCAATTTTTGTGATGAATGCTGAATGGTTTGAGTAGTTTTTAAGGTGTGGCAATACAAAAAATTGAACTCGATGTAATCTTTTTTTTGCACCGTATGTATATACATTAAATTAATTATATTCTTAAAAATGGATTTGCTAAATATAAATTAAATAATAATAATAAAGATAATTTATTTAAATAAAATAATTAGCTTTTATATTTAAGCAAATAGAACATAGATATCTTTAGGTCACTCTAAAAAATCGTGACCATAGATACCTTTAGGTCACTCTTAAAAACTGTGACCATAGACCCTTTTAGGTCACCCTTTCAAAAAACCGTGACCATAGACTCTTTTAGGCCACTCACCAAAATCGTGACCATAGACCCCTTTAGGCCACCATCCAAAGCCGTGACCATAGACTCTTTTAGGCCACCCCCAAAACTGTGACCATAGACCACTTTAGGTCACCCCTCAAAACCGTGACCATAGACCCTTTTAGGTCACCGTTTTTTGAAAAACCGTGACCATAGACCCTTTTTGGTCACTGTAAAAAATCGTGACCATAGACCCCTTTAGGTCACCCCCAAAACCATGACCATAGACCCTTTTAGGCCACCCCCCAAAACCGTGACCATAGACCACTTTAGGTCACCCCCCAAAACCGCACCATAGACCCTTTTAGGTTACCTTTTTTTGAAAATCGTGACCATAGACTCTTTTAGGTCACCCCCTAAAACCGTGACCATAGACCCTTTTAGGCCACCCTTTTTTAAAAAACCGTGACCATAGATACTCTATGGTCACCCTTTTTCTTAAAACCGTGACCACAGCTTTTTTTTTTGTCACGGTAAAAAACCGTGACCATAGAGGGTCTATGGTCACGGTTTTTTACCGTGACCAAAAAAACCGTGGCCATAGACTAAAAATGTTGTAGTGTGACTTGATGTTATGTTTATTTATTGAATTTGCTATTGCATTGGATGAATTAATTGGATTCCCTATAATTAGCAAATTGCGCAAATTGATTAGATTTTATAATTTATTACCTTTGCAATTTTTCTGTATTTTTTTTGTGTGCATACACATGTATTTTTTAGGTAATCCTCCATTTCCCGGAAAGCATGGCTAATTTTTGGCTCACCGCCATAAGCTGTCATCCGCAATAAAAAACTACGGTGCCTCGTAACTTTATAAACTTTGATCCTTAGTATTTCCTTCATGTAAACATTGTTGTAGCTTTTTAATATTTTTTTCTGGATTTTGTTTTGTAATTGCGTGTTAATATCAAAATACGCCCTCGCTCTGTTTTTGGGGGGTGTCAATTCAAGAGTGAGTACAAGCTGTTAGAAGATATGAATTGGAATGGCAAATAAATTGGTTTTGTGTGACAATGATACAATCACTATATTAGTATAGGTCTGAATCTGACATGTGACAAATTTTCTATTTGTTTCTGTTGTGCAAAATTGTAGAGCATATAGTTGCTGCTACGGCTTCTGGCAGTGTTGTTTCATATGTTTTGAGTCAAACAAATATATTCATGTGAAGTGTGTATGCTTTAAAGTTGGGTTGATGAAAAGGTATAAGTGAGAAATGTGAAGTGTGTATACTTTAAAGTTGGATTGATGAAAGATTGAGAAAGTCATTGTATGTGATGTTAGTTTGTTCTTCCTCTTTTGTCTTTTCTAAAAATAATTTTTACTATATGTTAGTATTTGTTCATGATAGATTTAGTTGCGATTAAAATGAATTGATTTTGTAGGGTGAATTCAAAAGACGAAAGACATAACTTTCTCAAGTAGCTTTATCCTTGGATAATGAGGGAGATGTTGAGGCATCTAAGGAAGGCCTAGATTTGTCAGATGATTACAATATTTAGAACGAAGTTGTGACAAAGGGGAAAAAAGCTGCTTTTGGTTTGGAGTTTTTTGGTTTGGATCTCTCTTCAAAGTTGGGTTCCAAAGATTGTTCAGAGATATTCAAAGACGATATAAATATTGTGCAAATTCACATGTGGAAAGAAAAGACAAGAGAGCAAGAAATGATCAATGAAGAGCAAAAAGTTAAGTTGAATGATGCTGAGCACAAGTTAAAAGATCAAGGACATCAACTAAAAGCTTAAGAGAAAAGAATTGGTTCTACTGAAAGGACATTTCATGCTTTATATAAAAAGTTGAATCTCCACATTTTCTTTAACCTTGTCTGTTCCTGCGAAAGATGAGCTTGAGACAGGCTTTAGTGATGATGAGGATGATAACATAAGTGATTGATGTTTGGAGTATATGTTCTTTTTTTTTTTTTTAGATTAAGGAATTTTAGGTGAATTAGTTAGTATATTTTATTTTATTCATGATTTGTGACCTTTTTAAAAGCTTTCTTTATTTTAGTTTAATTATTTTTTTTATTTTAGTTTGATCACATTTATGGACAAAAGTTTTTTAATAAATATTTTTCTTAACTCTTTTATGGTAATTAACTTTTTCATGACTTTATTATGTGTTTATAATTTCAATGATGTAATATGAAAAATTTGTTTATTATAATGATCTTAATATAGAAAACAGACCGAATACAATTTATTTTCTAAAATATTTATATTATAAAATAGCAAATTATTTTGTATGAAAATTGTTTGAAATATTATATTAAATTCGTAAAAAATTTGTGCGAAAATAATTTTTTGTTTTGTATGAGAATTGTTTCAAATACATAAATTATATTAAATTAAATTTGTTTGAAATCTAATCAAAAAGAAATATTTGATTTGTCTAAAATTTGTTCGAAAAAAATCGGTTATATTTGAGTAAATTCGTTAGATATTTGTCTGAAATGAAGTATATTTTTTGTTTGAAATTTGTCAAAAATAAAATATTTTTACGTTTGAAATTTGTTTGAAATACATTGTCTTTATGTTGGCTAATCTGTCTAAAATTCGTCTAAAATACATCATAATAGTTAGAAATCTAGCAGATAAATGCCTATTCGAAATCTGTTACAAAATCGTCTGAATAAAATTTCGGACAAAATGTAAATTAGCAACAAGGCTTTTTGGGACAAAAAAAATTCGTCCCAATTTTGTTTGGAAGAAAAAATTTGTCTCTAATTTGTTTGAAATTTATTTCAATTTCGTCTCAAAATTCGTCCGAAAAAACCCTATTTCTAGTAGTATATCTCAAAGAAAAACAAGTTAACTCAATTGGTTAAAATGATATGCTTCCAACCTATATACTTGGGTTCAACACCCATCTTCATCATTCTTGGAAACTTTTTTTCTTGCATTAATATATTTAAATCAATATTACACCGAATTATATTTGGTTTCTCATATATTTTCATGCATTATTTTATTTTTTGAATAATGAAAATTATAGTATAACTAGTAGTAATATCAGTTATTAATAAAAAGTTAACATTTTATTTTAAATCAACATTACAAGTTAAATGTTACTGTATGATCAACACTGTTTACATTAATAAATTTTGATATTTTTATTTTATTAGAAATTTAAGATTTTATTTTTTTATATTATATTATTTGATTGTAATGAAAATAATACCAAAGATAATTAGTCTGGAGACTTTTGAGAGATAAATATTTCGATGCAATCCACAATCGTAACACGAACAGACTGTTTTAGAGACTCACGATATCTAACAAAAATTTATGTTGTATAACACAGCGCACCTGACTTTTCTAACTCTGGAAACTGAGTCTGAATGACAGTGCCATACGATGAACGAAACTCAAGCTCGTCCTTATTGTCTCTGAGGAAATCAACACATCGCTGGAAGTTTGTGACAAACTCAAGGACACCGTATCTCTTCTTGACAAAGCGACCAAGCTTTGCATGCAATGACTCACACCGGGAGGTTGTCCTTATGCCCACAAAGAAAGAACCATGAATGTAAGTCGTTGCCCAGCTAGACTTCTTTGTGTATAAATCCTAACCCACTCATGCTCACTTGTCCCACATTCTTTGACCATTGCTTGCCAGTGCATTTCAAACTCTTCAACCTCAAAGTCTACAAGCATTCAATGTCTGAACAAAGATGTGAATCTTGGATTACACACATTGGCTGTCGCGTTCCTTATCAAATGCCAGCACAAAGCCGGTGGTGAGCTTCGGGAAACACTTGCTGGATTGCTATGCGCATAGATTTATCCTCATCAGTGATGATTGCCGTAGGTGGTTTCCCACCCATGCACTCTAAGAACTTTGTCAAGCCCCACACGTATGAAGCTTGTGATTCATAGGAAACCACTGCAGTGCCAAAAACATAAGTTTGATTGTGATTATTCACCCCAGAAAAAAATCACCGGAATATTGTATTTGTTCTTCCTATATGTTGCATCAAAAGCAAGAACATCTCCGAATAATTTGTAGTCTTCTTGACTACGTCCATTGCTCCAAAAAAATCACACATGTGATTCCCAACCCCAACCTCATACCGCCAAAACATTCTATCATCAACCCTTGATGCATTGGCTAACACCCTCAAGGCAGCATTCACATCGCCATTTTGAAGGGCTCGCTGCCGCCTAACTTCGTTGTACATGTCTCGCTTAGTAAATGAAACTTGATTAAAACCACCAGCCTGTGCAGCTATCGACTCATATATTTTTGGAACTGATATCCCAACTTGTCTCATGCTATCCATATGGGCTATGTCAACATCTGAAATTTTACGGTGTGAAGGCAAGTACTCAACAAACTTGGCAGGTGGAAGATCATGGTTGTGATTGTCCACAAAACGTGACACATACCATTTGCCGGTGTTATCTCTTGGTTTTATCCGCATCTCAGCTGGACACCTGCACCTAATAACAACCTTATGCTCCCGTTTAAGATGATGCATCTGAAGCCATTTCTTATCTCTAAAGCCTTCACGGTTGCACAGATAAGTGAATCGCACAAATTCACCTTTCTTATTTCTTATTTTCTTCTCTTGTCGGCTACCAAAACTTCTCACACGGCTGTACTCCTCGTACAAACGTGCTACCTGCTTAGGATCATTAAACTCCATCTGTAGAATATCATCCACAGTTAAAGAAATTCCTTCAACAGACGTGTTGCCATTTTCCCGCATCTGCTTCAATGCTACACCAGTTGTCTCAACATCTTCCATTCCCATGTCTAATGTCACGTCCTGCACATATACGAATTAAACAAAAAAATTTATTTGGAGTTAATTATTCTAAAACCACATACTTTCTCACACATTTAATCAGATAACTATGACATGTACCTCTGAATTGCCACCAATATCCACTGTTTGACTGAGTCAATCAAATACATCTGAAATGCCCGCAACATTGTCAACTACAATTGTCGAATGATCTTCCATTTTCCTGCACAGTGCCTTCCCCTACCTCCGACAAACATCCAACGATATGATCTAGGTGCCTGTAGTTTTTTCTTTTAATATACCTATAATTTCACAAAATGTTGAGACATTAATTACTCATGCATAATTATCATTTCCATCATAAGAGCAACTCCAACATTGTCAGTATCACTTTTGACTTCCATAATAATCAAAATAATTTAAAATTAAAATTTTCATTTCATATATTTTCGAAATGATACTTGTATAAGTAACGAGAGATCGTATCACTTTGATGATAGATCCTTCAAATGCTGCAATTTTCATTAAACTCGTTAAATGAACTTTGTAACATTGTTATTGTAAAGTTGTTATAATGAAGACTCAATCAAAATATATCCAAATAAATTACATGTACTCAATTGTATTCTAATAATTTATTATTTTATTTCTTTATCATCTTCTTATCCATTTGGTAAAAAAATAGATCCAAATCTATTTAATGCAAGTTCTTTTCTTAACTATTTACAAAATTCTAAATTTTTCTCCCAATCCAAATGCACAAAATTTTCAATCTTCACATTCATTAAATTATAATTTTTCAATTGAAATTTTTTTAATCCAATGAGACAAAATTCTAATACTCATTTTCCTTCTCAATTTCAAGTCCCATCCAATTTGCAAGTTGTATTTTTCTCAAATAATTAAAATTCAGAATCACCTCCATTTTCTTTATCTATCCATTTAATCCAATAGTCGAAAATATGAGTACACTAGTTAATACATTCCAAACTAAAAGTGTTGGAATTCGTCTAATCCATCAATCCAAACTTCAATTGAATTAATACAGTACACAAATTTTCTCACAATGAAGATTTAGCGGCTATTGATTAATTAAAATTATTTAAAATAACTATAAATAATTTTAGTTTAAATTCAAATGAGACAAGCGTTACAATAACAAATTTCAAATTGAGTTTCTCCCTCAACTTTTATGATAAATAGTCTCACAAATAGTTATGTAACACTTTGTAAGATGCAAAATAAACTCAAACTAAAGCATTATAGATTCTCTAAATATCAACATTTCTAATATTTTCATAAGTATCATTATTTGTAAATCAAGCTATGTATGCCGTCTTCACCGATATTAAAATAAAGATCACAGATCTAATTCTAGAGCTAATACATGAAATAAACAAATCAGATCTTTATACCACTTCATAATTGTTCTATTTACGAAATCCACTACTAAAAAAAATTCCACAACCTCCGCACTACTAAAAAACTAGTTATTACAGATGGATATTTCCGACAGATTTTATTTCACGAAAATACAGACAGATTTTTCGAAGAATTTTTTGTCGGAAGAAAAGAAAAATAAATTAGCATAAATTACAGACGAAAAAAATCCATCGATAATCTGTCGGAAAAATTAATTTTTTTTTGTGAAAAATAGTTATCGACAGAAAATCTGTCTGTAATTAAATGAATAAAAAACGCTGCGTTTTATTAAATTATTATAGACAAAAAATCTTTCAGTAATTTAAAATATTCCATCGAAAATATTAAGTTAAACCCAATCCACTCCCACCCTCTTGAGCTCCATTCACAATCCAAATGAGCTTCTTCCTCTCTGCAGCAACATCTTCATAGTCATCTTCCTCTTCAGCGCCTTCATCCACCGCATTCTTCTCCCAATCTTCATCCGAATCATCACTTCCACAATTACCGTCATCAACACATTTGGAGCTTCCATCACTCTCATCGTCATCAATCACCATCTTCCTAACAATGGCATTATCGAACGATTTGACAGTACCTTCGTCATCGTCGAGCTGCTTCTTCTCTCTGTCGCACGGACTTCTTCTCTCTCGCCATTCGCTGTTTCCCGTGCCGTCCCTTCTCTTCACCTCTTTTACGAGTACAAACCCTAATTCTCCTTCTAGTGATTTTTTTTTTCTTCTCTTCAGACCCAACACCGATGGCGAGTATTTGAATTTTCTACTATATTTTTTTCTGTAATTTCTTTTTTTTCTTAGTGTTTGTTATGTTGAAGTTGTTGTAATTGTTTGTTTTTGGTGCTCTATTTTGTATAATTTATCATAATGATTATATCCTCATATTCATATATGCAATTTTTACTTTGGAATCTCTTATTTCTTTTTAATTTTACTAGCACTCAATATGTTCGATAAAATGCTTCAATTAAATTTCTTTGAATGCTTTATTTCTTATTCTTCTCTTGATTTCTTTGATATTTTTGTGCCTTGATGACATCATGAACTGGTATTATATTATTTACCATTGCTTTGGATTCTCATGCAATCTATTGTGTAGTGAATATACTGTGCGCACTGTGAATATACAATGCAATATAGATTAGATTTTATGGAAATGAAATGCATACTGAGGACAGGATATGTATATTAAAGTTAACGGACGTGTTTTGGATAAGTGATAGGAAGTTCAGTTGAAAATTATTGTATTGAAGCATTGAGTAGTTTATTATGAACAAAACAAATCACTTTCAAGTGGCTCATAATTTTTTACTATATCAGTAACGTGTTAACCTTTCTTAAATTCCAATTTGACGCGCATTCCTTCAATTATTTTTCTCCAAATCTTTGTCATGATTTGCTAAGCATTTTTTGAATGGCGCGCATTTTCTTCAATTATTTTAAATGATACATTTTTGGTTTATTGATCTTAGCAGGGGTCTTCTTCTCATTTTCTTTTTATGACTTACAGAGATGGATGACTAACGAAATTGATGAGTATTTGCATGGAAAAATCTCATATACATCAATTGTAACTTGGTAACATGTCTGGTCTCTAAGATTAAAAAACCATTTCAGGTACAACCAAAAAAAAGAAAAACATTTCTGCTGAACATTTTACATTTTGTGGTCAACTTCTTCTATACTTGAATTTTTTTTAGTCCTAATTAAACCATTCTAGTCCTATTACCAAGAAGTCAATCAACCCAATCGGACTAAGTATTACCCGATTGAGCTAGCAGATAGTTTCACTCTGAGTCTCTAATACCTTAATAATTTTTTGCATAATTGAAAGCATGATTGGAACATTGAATAAGCTTCTTGAAGCAAAGAAGCACTGACGGAGGAAAAATGTCGTTAAAGATTTTCACAAAAATATCGTGTTGCAAGTATAGTTCTAAACCGACAATTAAGCCTCAATCAATGTTTAGATTGTTTGTCACAAACACAAACCCAATAAAATTAACCGAAGTATTCAAACCTTGGGTCGTCTCTCAAGGAATTGCAGGAAAGTGTAGTTTATTATTGGTTATAGGAAAGTATATTTTTGGGGTTTTTGAAATAAGGAACAAGAAAGTAAAATGACGAGAAAATAAACTAATAACTAAGAAAGCTCTTAGCAAGGAAAGAGAATTAGAAGTTCTATCCTCATTACCATCGTCAATTGTGACGGTAAATGTGAATTTCCTTCACTTAGTTAACCTCTAACTAATGGAGGAAGGTCAAGTGCATACAATCAACTTGAGTTCACAAGTCCTAGTCAACTCATAGTGAGAGACTAGCTTTGGTGAAGTTCAAGCTAACCAGCAATCTTCAATCACCAATCAACAAAAGACTTTTGATAACTCAAGAGTATCTAATTAATCAATCCAAGTCAAGAACATAAAAATCTAATTTAAAATCCAACCAAGCATTTTATCAAATACTTGGAAGGCATAAAATAAAAACATAGAAAACTAATAAGACAGCAAAATCTAAGACTAACAATTGCAAGAGGGAACAATAACAACAAATTAAAGAAAGCAATCATAAACATGGGAACATAAATTGCATTAATATGGATTAAAGGAAACAAGAAAATTTCATAAACTAAATTGGCAACATAAAGAAATCAACGAGAGAAATAGATTAGATAAGTTAAAGTATTAGAACAAATAAAAGTAGAAGAGAAACTAAACTAAAGTAAGGTAGAAATCTGAATTTAAGAAGAAATAAGACTAAAAACCCTAAAACCTAGAGAGAGGAGAGAGCCTCTCTCTCTCTAGAAACCTACATCTAAAATCTAAAGTTATGTGAATGAAAGTGTGTCCCCGTTCCAGCTCCACTCTGCAGCCTCTAATCTGTATTTTCGGGCCTGAAACTGGGTCAAAAGCAGCCCAGAAATTGCCCCCAGTGAATTCTGTTTAATACAGCACGTGACGCTCGTCACACGTACGCGTCAGCCACGCGTGCGCGTCGCTGGACTTTTCACTGGCCACGCGTAGGCGTCAGCCACGCGTGCGTGTCGTATGTCTGCTGCACTAGTCACGCGTACGCGTCATCCACGCGTGCGCGTCGCTCCAGCTTCTCAAATCCTCAATTTCTTGTGTTCCTTCCACTTTTGTATGCTTCCTTTCTATCCTCTAAGCCATTCATGCCCTTGAAAACCTGAAAACACTTAACAAACATATCACGACATCGAATGGTAATAAAGGAGAATTAAAAATTAACAATTTTAAGGCCTAGGAAATATGTTTTAAATCATAGCACAAAATTGGGAAGGAAACTTAAAAACATGCAATTTACATAAATAAGTGTGAGAATAATTGACAAAACCCACTCAATTCAGTCGAAAATATATCATAAAATAGTGGTTTATCAAATCTCCCCACAATTAAACATTAGCATGTCCTCATGCTAAGCTCAAGAGAAGCTATAAAGAGTGAAGAAGGATGGTAGGACTTATTAAATGCAACCTATCTATATGAATGCAACTATATGCTGAATGCTTCTACCTACTTCCTTAAAAGTAAATCAACCTTTCAAAAATAAATATGAACTGAATTCCACTTATTCGAATCTCAAAATGAAATACAAATTGACTTGCAAGAAGAGAGCTCGTGAAAGTCGGGAATAAAGAATCGAGCATCGAACCCTCACGGGAGGTGTATATACTCTAATCACTCTTAGTGTTTAAGGTTCGATTCTCTCAATTCTCTACTAATCTTGCTTTCAAATTCTTGCTCTTCTTCTACCAATCAACAAAAATTTAATGCATGAATACACATATCAAGAGATCTTTTAAGGGTTGTAATGTGGTTAGGGTCAAGGTAGGATTGTATTTAGTCAAGTGGACTAAAATCTGAATCCTTCATTAACCTAAACTTCTCACCTAACTTAAGACAATCCATGTAATCAGAATACAAAATCTAACTACCCATTAACTATGTTTACCACATATTCATGTATCCAAATTTGAGTACAACTCATATGCATTGCTACCACCATTTACTTTGGGGCAATTTGTCCCCTTTTTATTTATTTATTTTTTTTTCTTTTTTTTCCTTTTATTTTTGGTTTTCTTTTTCTTTTATTTTTCTCAATGCATACGATTAAGATATTGAATGCATGAACATATCCTCAACATTCTTTTCACATTTTCACAAAAAAAAGTCTAACATACTCAATTCCCAAACCAAATATTTCCAAACTCAACTTACGCTTTCCCACACTTAAATCATAAACACTTTCACTAGTCTAAGCTAACCAAGAATTCAATTTGAGGTCATTCATTGTTTTTCGCTTATAGTTAATGATGTGCTAAAGTAAAGAACAAATGTGGGGTAAAATAGGCTCAACATTGGTTTGCACAGGATAATGAAAGGGTAAGGCCATATGGGTATGTGAGCTATAGTGAAACAAGGGCCTCAATCACGTAAGTGCGTGCATACATCAAACAATAGAAATATAGAATTAAGTAAGACAAAGATCACAATTTTAGAGAGAACAAAACACGTCATAATAAAATATTGGTTGATAAGATGCAACCAATCAAATAGGTTCAAAATCTCACTGGTTTTGTGTGTTCGAGCTCTAAACCATGTTCCAAAATAAATTTCTTCAAACAAGTTCAACAAAAATTTTAATTCAAATTAGTGAAATGCTATAAAATAGTTTCTTGGGAAAGAACTCATCACTTCAACCAAGTAGTACATACATGCAAGCAACTAACTACACATGCAATCTATTATGCAATGCAACAACTAACTAACAAAGATGATTAAACATTGGTGTTAAGACAGGAAGTAGTTACCCACGAAAGTTGGTCTCGACCTCCCCACACTTAAAGATTGCACCATCCTCGATGCATGCAAAGATGTGCAAGTGGACGGGTTTCTACAACTGATGCACTTTCTCAAAAGATTGTACACAGGAACTTGTTTGTCCGTCCCATTTAGAAATTTTTCATTTCCCTTCTTGGTGGCCATTCTGAAAGAAGAGAAAAAGGAAGAAGAATAACCCACAAACAAAGATATGCAAACAATTAAAATATGGGTGAGCTAATGCCAAATAATAATGAGGTTCTCAACTACATGGTAGCTACAACATGCAAGTGAGACAACAATATAGGCAAATGGCATATCAATAGTGCAATAATTGCAACAATGAGGGAGAGAGAGTGGGTCATGAAAGACACTATAAATTCATATCAATGCAAAAGGAATACAAGTGTCATGAAAGAGTAGCATTGACCTATAAATAATATCACCCAACAATATAAAAAAAGTCAAGAAGCACCAAAACAATGAAAAAAATATTCAACAGGTGGGTAAGAAAATATAACACCAATGGAAAAATAGCAAACTTAGAAAAAAAATAAAAACATGCACAAAGTTAAAATACAATGAATGAAAGTATGCAAATGCAATAACTAAAAGAAAATGAAAGATAAGAAAAATGATAAGTGAACTTTTGAAAAGTGAGAGAAGAAGAATGTAAGAAAGGAAGAAGAAAGAAGAAGAAAGGAAGAAGAAAGAAGAAGAAAGGAGAAGAAAGGCATAAACAAGGCACGAACGTGATGCACACGCATGTGTCACGCGTACGCATGAAAATAGAAACAGGAAGGTGATGCGTGAGTGTCGTCCACACGTACGCGTGGATGCCCCAAAATGAAAGGTGACGCGTGAGCATCGGTCACGCGTACGCATGGGTACTCGTTGTACCAGACGCACGATTCCAGCATATTACCGGCACAACTCTCGAGTTTTGGTACCAGAGGTAGCATTTAGGTACGATGCGTGCACGTCGTCCACGCTCACGCGTGGCAGGAAAAAATTGCAAATGACGCGTACGCGTGATGCGTGCGTGTCGCTCCAGTTTCTCAAATCCTCAATTTCTTGTGTTCCTTCCACTTTTGCATGCTTCCTTTCCATCCTCTAAGCCATTCTTGCCCTTGAAAACCTGAAAACACTTAACAAACATATCACGGCATCGAATGGTAATAAAGGAGAATTAAAAATTAACAATTTTAAGGCCTAGGAAACATGTTTTCAATCATAGCACAAAATTGGGAAGGAAACTTAAAAATATGCAATTTACATGAATAAGTGTGAGAATAGTTGACAAAACCCACTCAATTCAGTCTAAAATATATCATAAATAGTGGTTTATCAAGCACTAATACTTTTGTTTTGTTTTGAACAATGTCTGAATTTCATTATGTCATAGGATTTTCTGCATTTTCTGGAACAGTAATATATGCTTGCTTTCAGGTTCCTACTTTTAACTTATTGACAATTCTTGGAAAATAATTTTTTCCCTCAATAAACTAACTCATCAATTGATTTTGTTTTTTGGAGATGGTAGTCACTAGCCTTGGTGCAGCTCTGATAAATCTCTGGAACTGGATTAGTAGCTGGTTGTATATTTATAGCAGCTGCATTTTACCTTAAGGTATACCCTGAATTTGAAATTCAATAATATATTTTATGTAAGGGCAATTATATGGTATAGATTAAGGGATACATATTGAATGGGATGTTGACAAGTGGCGAGGATGGTGGATGCAGGGGACAGGCTTGCTAGAGGTCTGCAAGCTTGCCTGCTAGTTGTGTTGATGGGGGAGCCGGCTCATGGAGTAAAGCTATGTGGTGCCAATGTTTGGTAAATGGGCTGGGGCTTTGATTTCTTTTTTTTGGTCTTGGTCTTCAGTGGTGGACTTGTTTAAGGTAGTTGGGTCAATAGCTAGTGTGGGCTTATTCATTTTGCAATGGGGTAATGTTGTTTCATTTTGCAGGTCCAGAGCATAGAAAACAAGAGGAGGATCTGGAAGAAAAGAACGAGAAGCACAAAATACATATTCTATTGAGATAAGATTCTATCCACATCCAACATCACCCTATCCAACACCAACCGAGGGTTCTACAAATGGGCAGATCATATTCAACCTCATTACTGCTCGTTCGGTTTAGGTTTTGTCTACGGACAGAAATACAAATAGAAACCAACATTGGGTCCACGTGTCCTTGTATTTTGCCGATGCGTCGGATCAGTGGAGGGTCACCGGTATCGGGTAGCGGCAACGTCGCCCAGATCTTGAAGGGGGCTCAACTTGAATGCGTGGCGGCAACATCTCCGGAGGATCTCGCGTGCCCGGATGTCGCTGGAGGAGACACGTGTTAGGGTTTATTGTTAAGGAATCAAATCATGACGTTGGACCGCATCACGAGTCGGAGGTAAGAGATGCCATGGTTGAGTGGCGGCAGCCATGCAAGGAGGATGCTCTGTGCGGCAGCTTGATGGTAACAGTCCATTCAGCGTGCGTCCAAGAAGAGAATCTATTTAAAATACAGTATAATCCAACATCAGAAAAATAACCCATTCATACCTTCCATGCCGACCGACCAAGCACAGCAATTACGTCCGAACAATTCGGCAGCGGTACCGTCCACGGCCAGACGGAGAAAACGCCGATTAGGAGGGGAACCCACAACGTCTTTTGCAATTGGTTGCCAGCCCTATACCTCCATCGCCAAGGGACTTCGGAGGCTGTATCCCTGTCTGTTGAACCTAACTAGTCATATTTGGGGATACCATCTTCGTTTTTGCTTCGGCCTCCATGGTTGTCTCAGCACATGCATCTCTGTTTTCCTCCTCCCATTAACAAAGGGAACAAAAAAAAATATCCATCCTTACATACCCAATTTATTTTTTTTTTGTCAAAGCCCAAATCGAACAACCCACCAGCAGATTCCAAACCAAAAAAGAAATGGCTTATGGCTCTCAGCCAGCCCCTACCATGTACTGGGAGACAAGTCCTGCCACACTATAGCAACGTGTCAAGCTTCCATGCATTTAGGCAGAGAATCTGTAAATCTGTATCACTTTTAATCTGTACCATATAATGACCCTTTATGTAAAAGGTGACAATCATTATTTTGTGAAGGTTCATGAAGTGAGATTGGGGGCACTCCCTGCACTTGCTTTGATTGGCATACTGGTAGTGACATTGATGTTTATTTCTTGATGCTACTTCTTGCATTGGTCTTTGAAATAAATAAATATTGACTCATTTTCTACCTAACTCAACTCTTATGGTGATACTAGGTCTATATAGGATCATTTTCACTTGGAATGGGAGCAGTGCATTAAGTATGTATTCATTTCATAATTTTTTATTTTCTATTTTATTTAATAATGTAGAGAAACACGAAAGTTTTATGGGGAACAAATCAATTATTCATGCATTCTTGCTATATGCGTGGTGGTGCTACTAGGTATATATCTCATATATATGGTCTTTAATTTATTCCAATTATTCAAAAACGTACGAGCATGAATGTTTATGTGAGGCTCGTTTATTTAATCCTTATTATACATCTAAGTATGGCTCATTTTCAACATGAAGTAATCACTATCTTCAAACTCCAAGATATTAAATAGGTGTTTTACACAATGTGAAAAGCAGTCAAATCAATACGAAAACATGATGGACTTGACTGTTGAAATTAATGGAGATGCTGCTTCCTTGGAGGAATGTCTAGATCAGTTTACTGCCAAGGAGTGGCTTCATGTTAAAAATATGTATAAATGTGATGGGTAAGGCTACCTGAGAAAATGTGTGAACTCTACTAAATTAATTAATAATGTTTTAAGTGTCACTTGGTAGTTGGACATAAAATTTTAAATTAAAAACTCTTCAACAAATTTAAGAGCTGCTTTTGGTTCTGATTGTTAATTCCAGATTTCATAGTCAAGTTTTATTTCCTATTTAAATGTGTTTTTGCTGTTGTTATTTTATCATATTCTTTTTAAAGATGTTGTAGTGTATTTTGATGACTGGAATTTGGAAAGAGATTATTGCTATTATGGTCATGAAATATAAGAATTCAAGTACGTGCTATTGGTAATGTGCTTTTGCTATTATTAGGTGGATCCTGTCTCTGTTTGCAGGTGCAAAGATTATGTCAAGACTTGGAAAAGTCTCACTGTGAAACGAGCGCCAGATATTCTTACAATTGCCTTAAAAAGATTTCAGGTCTGAGCACTTGATCTGGATTATTTAACTTTTGGTTGTATGATTCATGGCTATCGCCCTCCATGCAGTGTAAATTGTACCAGTGGATTATGACTATGTTCCAATTAAATTGAGGAAACCATTATTACTTATCTTTTCCATCAATCATCGCTGTTTTCCGTGCCGTCTTTTTTCTTCCCCTCTTTTACAAGTACATACCCTAATCCTTTTTTAGTGACTTTTTCTTCTCTTCAAACCCAACATCGATGGTGAGTATTTGAATTTTCTACTATATTTTCTTCCAGTTTTTGATACAATAAAATTCCATTATTACAATGTAATTTTCATATCGTGTTAGTTTAATTTTATCATCATTATTAGATCTAATCATATGTAAGTCACTTAATTTTCTTTGATCTATTCCATTTATGCAGCTCCAAAGTTCAAGTTTGTGAAAGAAGCAACTTTGGCACCACCAATCTTATATTATGATTATATAAGATTTGTTTAGGAACTGCATGCATTGAGCTGGAAGAAAGGAGTGTTCCTGGTGCTTCATGGAGCATCCGGCTGAAAGAGCCTAGCAGCGGAAACGACACAAATGTCCAACACAAAAACAATATGGAAGCACTCACAACATAATATGGCAGCAACTATAACAAGCAAATATAGCAAGTAAAGCAATAATAAGAACACACCGAGATTTTAACGTGGAAAACCCCCTCAAGGTGAGAGGTAAAAACCACGAGTCGTCCAGACCAATGAAATAGCTCCACTATAATCAAATGAGGTACAAGAGAGTCTCAAACAAAGCACAAAAATGTGCATATAACCAGCCAAAACATCAAAGCACCAAAGCTCACAAATGAAAAGCAAGAAGATGAAATATACCCAAAAAATAGAGCTGCTGTCGAAGCCAATTTCTCTCTCTGTAGACCTCCAATTAAAATCTCCACCGTCCAGAATGAAGAACAAGATGTGAAGAATCTACAGTTCAAATTTCACGTCGATCCAACGGTGAAAGAATGAGAAACTACCGTTCCAAAATTGCTGCTCTGTGTAAAAACGGGAAACCTAATTTCTCTCTTGCGAAGCCAATTTCTCTCACTGAAAATCTCCAATCAACATCTCCACCGACCAGAATGAAGAACAACATGATAAGAACATGCCGTTTAAATTTCAAGCCGATCCAACGGTGAACAACTGAGAAACTGATATTTGAAATTTACTGCTTTGGGCAAAAACGGGAATTTTGTTTTTCCCCTTCTCTCTCACTTGGTGGCTACTCTCACTCACTCTCAATGACCCCAAAAATCTGAACTAGGGTTGTGGCACAATGGGTGCAAGAGACACCCTCAAAATGTTGGGCTTGGGCCTCACAAAGGAGAGAAAAACCCAACAAATCTCCCCCTTCTCGACTAGGTGGAGGCTCTCGCCATTCCGGCGATCAAACAACATGTTTCAAACTTTTCTCTTGACAATGCTTTTGTCATCATATCAGCACCATTGTCATCAGTGTGAACTTTCTCAAGTTCCAACAACTTTGAATCTAACACATCCCGTATCCAGTGATACCTAACATCAATGTGTTTAGATCTTGGATGAAAAGTAGAATTCTTGGCAAGATGAATAGCACTTTGGCTATCACACAACAACACATAACGATCTTGCTTGAAACCAAGTGCTGCAAGAAACTTCTTCATCCACAACAACTCTTTACATGCTTCAGTTGCTGCAATAAACTCTGCCTCTGTGGTAGAAAGTGCAACACACTTTTGTAGCCTTGACTGCCATGAAATAGCTCCCCCTGCAAACTTGACCAAATAACCTGAAGTAGACTTTCGAGAATCAATATCTCCTGCCATGTCTGCATCAGTAAAGCCAACTAGCAAAGGTTTCTCACCACCAAAACTCAAACTCAAGTTAGTTGTACCTTTGAGATATCTCATAATCCATTTAACAGCATTCCAATGTTCTTTACCTGGATTAGAGAGAAAACGACTCACAGTACCAACTGCATGAGCAATGTCTGGTCTAGTACACACCATAGCATACATCAAGCTTCCAACAGCTGAGGCATAAGGAATTTCATCCATTGCTTGTTTCTCCTCATCAGTGGTTGGACACTGCTTGGTACTCAACTTAAAATGAGGAGCAAAAGAACTAGCAACACATTTGGCATCATTCATGCCAAACCTTTGAAGCACCTTCTTTATGTACTTCTCCTGTGACAAATAAAGCTTCTTGGAATCTCTATAACGAGTAATAGTCATGCCCAAAATTTGTTTGGCAGGACCCAAGTCCTTCATAGCAAAGAACTTACTCAACTGTTTCTTCAACTCATTAATCCTCAAAGCATTCTTGCCCACAATCAAAATATCATCCACATAAAGCAAAAGAATGATAAAATCATCATCAGAAAATTTTTGCACAAATACACAATGATCTGAAGTTGTCTTACGGTAACCATGCTTCCCCATAACAGATTCAAACTTCTTGTACCACTGTCTTGGAGCTTGCTTCAACCCATAAAGACTCTTCTTAAGCTTGCACACAAAATCTTCCTTTCCTTTAACAACAAAGCCCTCCGGTTGCTCCATGTAGATCTCCTTGTCTAAATCACCATGAAGAAAAGCTGTCTTCACATCCATTTGCTCAATCTCCAAATCAAGAGACGCTGCTAATCCAAGCACAGCACGAATGGATGACATCCTCACAACAGGAGAAAAAATCTCCTCATAATCAACACCTTTTCTCTGGCTAAAGCCTCTAACAACCAATCTAGCCTTATACCGAGGCTTAGAATTGTGTTCTTCATTCTTGATTCTGAATACCCATTTGTTCTTCAAAACTCGCATACCCTTCGGTAGCTTCACCAACTCATAGGTATCATTCTCAAGCAAGGACTTCATTTCTTCTTGCATAGCTTCAAGCCATTGAGCTTTGCTTTCATCTTCAACAGCCTCTCCAAAGCATTCAGGTTCTCCCCCATCAGTCAACAAAACAAACTCATGTGGAGAATACCTTGACGAAGGCTTTCTCTCTCTTGTAGACCTTCTAAGTGCATTTGCAGGAATTTCTAAAGCTGGTTCTTCATCTTGATCATCATCACCAACTTCATCAAGTATTGGATCAACTGTTCCATCTTCACCTGCACTTGTATCATGCTCATTATTTTGAGCTTCAACTCTACCATCTTCTACCATAGGCATAGAGGGAGTAATATCCAAGTCAGAAAAATCATCACTAGGCTGAACCATTGGCTTTTCCGCATTATCAACATCCTTCAATGTTTGGTCTTCAACAAAGACAACATCTCTACTCCGAATCACCTTCTTGTTAACAGGATCATAAAACCTGTAACCAAACTCATCCATGCCATAGCCAATAAAAATACATTGCCTAGTCTTTACATCAAGCTTAGATCTCTCATCTTTAGGAATATGAACAAAAGCTTTACATCCAAAGACTCTTAAATGATCATAAAAAACATCTTTACCTGACCATACCTTCTCTGGCACTTCAAATTGCAAGGGAACACATGGTGTTCGGTTCAAGACATGAACAACAGTGCTCAAAGCTTCACCCCAAAAGGATTTTGCCAATCCAGACTGTGACAATAAGCACCTAACTCTTTCAACCAATGTTCTGTTCATCCTTTCAGCCAAGCCATTCAACTGAGGAGTCTTCGGAGGAGTCTTCTGATGTCTTATACCATGCTCTTTACAATAAGCATCAAATGGACCTGAGTACTCACCACCATTGTCAGTACGAATGCATTTCAACTTCTTCCCAGTTTCTCTTTCAACAGAAGATTGAAATTGCTTGAACACATTCAAAACTTGATCTTTGGTCTTCAAAGTGTAAACCCATAATTTCCTAGAATGATCATCAATAAAGGTTACAAAATAGATAGACCCTCCAAGTGTTCTTGTCTTCATCGGCCCACATACATCAGAATGCACCAAGTCAAGTATTTCTGACTTCCTTGAAGGTGGGTGGCTCTTGAAAGAAACCCTGTTCTGTTTCCCAGCAAAGCAATGGTTGCACTTTTGCAAAGCAACCTTACAACCAGATAAAAGATTCCTCTTGGATAACATATTCATGCCCTTCTCACTCATATGACATAATCTCTTATGCCATAAATCAGTTTCATCAACAAACTCAGCAGCATTAACAACATCTTTCACAATCTTTGCTTGAGTTAAATAAAGAGTAGAGTGTCGAGTACCTCTAGCAACAACCATGGAACCCTTGGTGAGCTTCCAACTATCACGAGAGAATGAGCTATCCAAGTCTTCATCACACAACTTACCAACAGAAAGTAAGTTCAACCGAATATCTGGAACATGCTTCACACGCTTCAAAGTCAACTTGGTACCGTTGGAGGTTTCCAAGCAAACCTGTCCAACACCGGCACATTTTGCAACACCTTGATGAGCCATTTTTACATCACCAAAATCACCAGGAGTATAGGACGTAAACAAATCCCTCCTAGATGTAACATGAATAGAAGCACCGCTATCAATCACCCAACTAGTGCTATTATCAACAAGGTTAACAGATTCAAACTCCTCAACAACAAGAAAATCATCATGAGTTACATTAACCTTGTCTTCCTTGCTACCATCATCTTTATTTGTGCTCTTATCTTTACTTGCCTTGGCTTTCTCCTTCTTTAGCTGCCAACAAAATTTCTTCACATGTCCCTTTTGACCACAATGATGACACTCAATATTCTTATACTTTCCTCGAGACTTGCTTCTACTTTGATCTCTACCTTTAGGACCTCGACTTTTGCTTCTCCCCCTAGACTCAGAAACAAGAACATCTGAATGTGTAGTCGATGTACCTTGTGACTTTCTTCTCATCTCTTCATTCAAAACACTGCTCTTGGCAAGATCCATAGAGATTACACCATCAGGAGCAGAATTGGACAATGACATTCTGAGAATTTCCCACGAGTCTGGTAAGGAGCCAAGAAGTAACAATCCTTGAACCTCTTCATCAAACTTGATACCCATGGAAGATAACTGATTCATAATTCCTTGGAAATTATTCAAGTGATCTGTCATTGATGTCCCATCTGTATACTTCAAAGCCAACAACTGCTTGATCAAAAACATCTTGTTATTCCCAGTTTTTCGAGCATACAACTGTTCAAGTTTAATCCAAAGAGTCCGAGCATGTGTCTCTCCAATAATATGGTTCAACACATTATCGTCAACCCACTGCCTAATATATCCACAGACTTGTCTATGCAACAAAGTCCAATCATCATCAGATTTATCATTAGGCTTCTCTGTACCAAAAACTGGTTGATGAAAATTCTTGACATAAAGCAAATCTTCCATTTTTGACTTCCACAAATCATAATTAGGACCATTAAGAGTGATCATCCTACTAGTATTAGTATTAGCTTCCATTGTTCACAAACTCACAAGCCCAGAAAAATACCAACAAGCTCTGATGCCAGTATGAAAGAGCCTAGCAGCGGAAACGACACAAATGTCCAACACAAAAACAATATGGAAGCACTCACAACATAATATGGCAGCAACTATAACAAGCAAATATAGCAAGTAAAGCAATAATAAGAACACACCGAGATTTTAACGTGGAAAACCCCCTCAAGGTGAGAGGTAAAAACCACGAGTCGTCCAGACCAATGAAATAGCTCCACTATAATCAAATGAGGTACAAGAGAGTCTCAAACAAAGCACAAAAATGTGCATATAACCAGCCAAAACATCAAAGCACCAAAGCTCACAAATGAAAAGCAAGAAGATGAAATATACCCAAAAAATAGAGCTGCTGTCGAAGCCAATTTCTCTCTCTGTAGACCTTCAATTAAAATCTCCACCGTCCAGAATGAAGAACAAGATGTGAAGAATCTACAGTTCAAATTTCACGTCGATCCAACGGTGAAAGAATGAGAAACTACCGTTCCAAAATTGCTGCTCTGTGTAAAAACGGGAAACCTAATTTCTCTCTTGCGAAGCCAATTTCTCTCACTGAAAATCTCCAATCAACATCTCCACCGACCAGAATGAAGAACAACATGATAAGAACATGCCGTTTAAATTTCAAGCCGATCCAACGGTGAACAACTGAGAAACTGATATTTGAAATTTACTGCTTTGGGCAAAAACGGGAATTTTGTTTTTCCCCTTCTCTCTCACTTGGTGGCTACTCTCACTCACTCTCAATGACCCCAAAAATCTGAACTAGGGTTGTGGCACAATGGGTGCAAGAGACACCCTCAAAATGTTGGGCTTGGGCCTCACAAAGGAGAGAAAAACCCAACACCGGCTTATCCAAAGAACTTGTTAAGTTACCGTTATAATTGCGATTCGTCGTGATTCTCAGTGTTTTTCCATTTTATGATTTTACCCGTCGAATTAAATTTTAGCATGCTTTGTGCATTGAGCATAAGTTACAAAATTGGCATACATTATAATATTTGAAAGTTACCCTAACCATGCAACACATTATCCTTATTTTAACAATTTATAGTGCCAATCCCCTCTTTAATTCTTGACAGGAATGCATAAACCTTGGTGTTAGAAAGTTCAATGTTAATACTAAAGTAAGAAAGGCTTACATGGATTCCCTCGTTACTCCACAGAAAGATCTAGTTCATGTTATGGCTTTTGCAAAGGAAGCCATGAAAGCTGTGGTTGCAGAAAAGATGCATCTCTTTGTTTCAGCAGGAAAGGCATGATTTTAGATTTCTGCATGTTTGCAAGTTGAAATAGAGATCTTCAAATGAGGACTATGATTGAATTTTGTAGTTTCAGTGCTGTCCCACTACCACCGTCACTGCCACCACCCTCAATCTCTTCGGATGAGGACTATGATGATGATGAGAATGAAGATGACACACTAAAGACTATAACTGATAGTTTTAGTATGGTTGAACAATATATTAAGAATTATAGTTAATGTATCCATATACTTTGTTTATGTTTTGAATTATATTGACTTGCTTGTTTATAGTACTTTTCTTTTAGTTTGATAATACGATGAATTTGCTTATTTTTTAAAATATTATAAATATTCGAATACAAATTAGATAAAAATTTGTATTTATTACATTTATATTTATTTTGTATGAAAATAGGTTTATTTTGCAATGAAAAAATTAAAAAAAAAATATTTTACCTTACTGATGGATTTACAGACAGATTTTCTGTTTGTATTCAGAGTTTGGAATGGTTTTCCAAGGCTCCAATTACCAACGAAAAATCTATCGGAAAATATGTTGCTAATTACCGACGAAAAATCCGTCGGAAAATCTGTCTCTAATTATTGACGAAAAATTCGTCGAAATATCTGTTTCTAATTACCGACGGAAAATTCGTCGAAAAATGTCTCTAATTACTGACGAAAAATCTGTCAGAAAGTTTGACATTCCAGGGAAATGGAGGGAAGAATTTACCGAGGGAAAATCTGTCTCTAATTGGTAAAATCTGTCGGTAAATAATTTTCGACGAGGCTTTTACAGAGGGACAAAATCCATCGGTAATTTCGTTAGTAACCAAAAATTCGTCTGTAATAAAGACCAAATCTATCTGTAAATCTGTTTGTATTAAGTAATTTTCTAGTTGTGTCTATGGCTGCAATATACTTTCCAAATACCCCAAACTACTAAACATACAAAACTAATCAAATCAAACTACATCTTAAACAACCCTAATGGCCACGAAAATAGTACAATATATCAGGTTAAAACATGACTCACACATTGCGCTATTATCACTTCAACTTATGGCCATAAAACCAAATACTCAATGCAAACACCAAACTTAACACTTCAAATCCAAACATTATACTTGAAAATGAAGTTTTTTACATTCACGCATTATTCCCATTAAACAACTCTCATATGGGAAAAACCTAATCCCAAAAATATTGCACATACAACAACTAAATTTCTAAAAAAACACCCAACATTAATAGAAAAATTAACTACATTATATTTATCATTTCTCATAACCATTTATCTGCCTTACTAACCTCGGATAGCCAACTATCACACTAAATTTTTGTCGGTTTAAATAATATCCCACTTCTCAAATAACATTGCCGGAGCGGTAATCTTTTCTTCTAATGGCATTTTTTACCTTCGGATTCATGGAACACGGGTATCCTTGATACCATCATCTATCTTTCCCAATAAACTCTCTTTGATACCACTCTAAAACCGAGTACAGCGGGCTCACGAGGGAATTTCATTCCTTATAAAATATGTATATTTGCTAGAGAAGCCTCGCCGAATTAGTTAATTCATTTATCACCAAATAATGTTACTATCTAATTAAATTAGACTTTTCTACTAGACATTAAAAAGACCATATTATAATTTTTTATTTTGCTAAACGACAAATATAACGGATTGACCTGTCCGTATTGAGAACATTGATGTTATAGTCAAGTACAGTGGAACAACTGATAATTTTCCTATTGTTTATTTTTCAAAACCCACAACCTGATGGTACGTGGTACACTGGTATTCCAATAAAGTAAACGGAACACTTAAAAATTTTCCTGTACGAATAAGGGATTTTAATAGTTAATCTCAATAGAATTAATGTTACATCCATAGCCATAAATATGTATGTAACCAAAATTGTTACTAACATCCATGGTTATGATTAGATTAGGATTAGACTAAAACTAATTACTCTATTCCACAATTCATTATATGCATGGTTTCTATTGGCAAAAATTTCTTATTAAATAACTAATAGATAATAATACAAATAAATTCAGTTTAAATATCGAAATTTAAATATTAAGTTGATCAAGTAATAAACAATCTTCTTTTTTAATAGAAATAATCTTTATTAGTTTGAATTCTAGAAATGAAAATAATGCGTATTAAAAGAAATAACCTCTCATAGTATTTTAAATATTACAATCAGACTTTGATGATATATAGAATTTGAATATATGCAAATAAACAATATGAGAAGAAGCTAAGCTTCAATATTAAAACTTGCATGAAATTTGACCGCGGCAACATACATTACATAGCTAGAAAGAAACACACAATTTCTGAAGTGACACAACCATGCATATGTATGTAGTTAATTATTTCTCAAGAGAAATTTAATCCTCACACACATGACACAACCACTAAGGAAACCATAGGATTAGCTCTCTCTTAAAGGGTTTCAAAGCCTGAAGAGTGAACACAGATACATGCATGAAATGAAAGAAACATAAACCAAGACTCAAACAACTGATTCAACTCTCAATATAGGTAGCTAGTGTTTGTCATTAGCGGTGTACCCAGTGTGGCAGCACTTGTAACTGATGTAAATCTCCATAGTGTTGGGGCAATCAGGGCACTTTATAGTCTCTGGCAACTTTCCGGCGACGTTAGGAATCTCAAGGTGGGAGCAGCGGTGAGTAGTGCGCACAATCTTCTCATGATACTCCTTAAATGAGAACTCAAACCCTTTCCTGATCACAATCTCCTTCCACTTCTCAAACTCCGCAACCGTCTTCAACACCGTGTTTCCATGGCCACTAAGAACCACGGAGGAGCCTTTGGTGAGTAGGACCCACCCTGTCTCGTTCTTGTAGGAGAGCATCCTCTGCACTTCTTGTGTGACCGCATCAACGGTCCTGTGATACTTGGTGACGAACACGCTCTCAATTCCGCTCCAGAAGCGGCTTAGAAGGCTCTTGTCTTGCTTCTCCACGCAGAACAATTCTATTGAAATGTTTGCGGACTTTAGGGTAGCGTCGTTTACAAGTATGGTTGCGTACTTTGTGAACTGTTCGATCCATTCTCTGTCTTGCCTCCATAGAAGAAGATGTACTTGTGCTGTTGAATCTACATCACATAGTAAATCGGATTTTATTCAAAATATAATTAATGGTGTCTATGTTTCAAAAAATGTTACTAAAAAAAGTATCACTTTAATTTTAATTTTATTTTATAATTAATATAATTATAATTATCAAAATATTTTTAAATAGAATCTTTTTATTTTTATATATTTTTTAATATTTTAAATTTTTAGGAGAGACATAGTATTTATTGTTATAATGGATGCGATAATTATACAATTTTAGCAAATTAGAATTAAAGTAATGTTTTTTATTACTTAACAACATTTTTAATTTAAAAAATAAATATAAAAAAACTATCACTTTAATTTTAATGTTGCTAAAACTGTTTAGTCAAGGTATTTATCATAACCACAAACACTAATCATTCATATTTCTGTTTAAATTATTAAAAAGAAAAAAGATTTCATAACATTTATTACTTACCCAGGCAGTTACCGCGGGGTGAACATCGCCGACAACATAACTAACCCAATGAATTTCTCTGTCAATCCTTTCTTGATCGCCAATGGTGAAGGGGAAGGCCTTCATTCCATAGGCATGGATGAGATAGAAGGCGTTGGAGTGAAGCACCTTGCCTTGAGGGTTCAGCGTCACAACCAAAGGCTTCTTCTTGAAATGCCACTCCTCCCTGATGTACTTGTACCCTGCAATGCTTCCAAAGTGCGTAACCACAAGCCATGGCATCTTTGTCATCAGAGCCTCGAATTTCTTCCGCAATTGCTCCGTCCACGTTTCCACCACCGGAATCCACACGATCTTGTACTGATCATGACTTTTGGTGTAATCATAAACTGGCCTCAGAACTGAGATTTCTTCATCCGTGATGTCAAGGGTGGATATGATCAAGTACACATTCTTCCTCTTTATTACACTGATGTCCACCTGTTTAGTTTAGGCAACAAAATGTCAAGGAGGATGTAACATTGCATTCAACTTGATTAAAGTTAGAATAATGTTTTATATGTTACTATTCAATTATATTGTTCATATCATCTGACCAGCGAAAAATGAGGCTAAACTGCTAAAGAATAAGAAACTATATTTACATCATTTTTTTGATATATTATTAAAAAAAAAGTCTAGGACCAGCACTTTTAAACAATATGGCCAGTACTTAACCATAAAAAAAAAAGTGAATGATGTTTCATTGTTATTTTTATAATAAAAAAATATATTTTTACTTTTTTTTTGTTTTTATTAATAGATCGAAAAGTATGTACTTAAAAGATATATAATTTCTTGTAATGAGTCATATCTGTCTACTGTGCATCATGATTAGTCATCATATTTCCCAGCAAATTTCTAGTTGGTTTTTTACGACGAGGTTTCATTATTGTACGGATTTTGCTCATTCCAGTTTTAGGTTCAGATTTTTTTATTACTTATATTAGCTCAACACAATAAATTAATTATCAAATAATATTTTATATGAAATATTTATTGTAATATAAAATATATATTAAAAATAAATAAATTATATATATTTATATAAATATATAATGACTAAAATGGTTAATGGATCTAACAATTTTGTTTTCCCAATCTGTGTGTAATTATTCATATTGACAGATTCGCAAATGAAGTTGTGACAGTATGGAAAAAACACAAAACAATTATAATTATATGACTAAGTATATTATATCTTACTCTCATTCTCTTTAGCTATCTTAAATAATTGTCCTTGCATTATTAGTTCAAAAGAAGAAGAAAAAAACTTATGGTCAATTGGTCATAGTTCCCTACAAACTTTGTAAAAAGTTACAAACCGTGGTTTTAGTAGCACAGTCAAACAGTTGCTGTGGGGCATCCTTTGGAAAAATGAGAAACCTAAACACCTCCATGATTTCAACTGGGGTTTGGAAAAGTTTCCTGAGCTTGCGAATATATTCTGCCTCCTCTGTAAAGCAAAAGTAGATAATAATAAAAACTGATTAGTATAGAAGATAGACCAAGAACTAACAGTTTTTTTTCTAATAATAACATAATATATTTATTTTCTAAATTTCCCAATCTCTCTATACAATATCAACTCAACCCTTAATTTTATACATTTACTATTTTATTAGCTAATTCTTTATTAAAAATAAAAACAGTTTTCTAGCAGATCTCGCTTAATTTTAATCTAGAATAATCCTAATAAGGAGCCAACTTTATATATAGTAGTTCAATACAGTCAAGGTTTGCACTTTTTATTAATTTTGAGTAAGGAGAAGAAATAAATAAATTACTCTGATCTATTTCATTTAGTTAAAACACGTAAACCATGTAAGTTCTTCATCTTGTCCTGTACATGTCTACATTTTTGACAAAACTATATTTATTAAAGATAATAATAATAATAATAATAATAATAATAATAATAATAATAATACTTTATGGGATCTAAAAATTTCTTCTCACCTATCTGTAGATTGCAGAGAGTGATTTGCTTCCTGAGTTTGCTAAGGATGATGTTGATCTTTTGACCATAGTGGGACAGTTCCTGCTTATGCTCTCTGAAACCAACCAAATATATATAAGCACATTATTCTACGTATTAATTAAGCAGCAAAGTTCACTATAACATTTTAATAAATCATAATCTATTTTCATACGTACGATTGAGTGGTGAGGCAATCAATCTGAGTAACAATGGCCACAACAGTGATGATAGACCAGTATACATCAACGGGGATTTGCTCAATAGCAGGCAACAAAGCAGGCACATCTTTAGTGTCGTAACTTGTGAGCTTCTCCAAAGCAAAGATCAACTCAATCACTTGCAATGTTGTTTTCACCAGATTGTTGAGCTCGATGATGGCCTCACGGTGCTTCTGCACCGCGGCTGGCCTTGCCAGTAGCGGTACTCTTTTAAGCACTGCCACTGACTTGGCCAAAAGATCTGTTGGCTGCTGCTGAGCCAGCAGCCAAAACTCACCGTACTCGAGAGCGAAAGAGGCAAGTGTGAGAACCGCTTTTGCGTCCCACTCATAGTTTGAGAGCTTGTTGAGAATGGCAACTGTGGTCTTGTGAGCAATTTCCTCACCCGGAGGTTTGCAAGACATCTGCCACAATAAATCACCTTACTGTTAGAAACTCTATCACATTGAAATATACCCAAGATCGATAAATGTTTCTTTTTTATCTTTTTTTTTTCTTCACTTTTTTGCTGTTGAGGTCAATTTGTTTTCCACAGAGTTCGGGGCCGATATTTTTAGCAGGAAAAATATGTTTAAACAATTTTTATCCAACCAACTTTAAACAATTACAATTAATAATCATTAATTTTTTATTTTTAAAAATAAAATTTAAATAACACTAATCAATGACAATTAATTAGTGTAGCAACAATATTTTATTTTTGTATCATTAAAGTTTTAAATTTAATATTTAAAATTTAAAATTGATACAATATTAAAAAATAAATTTTATTAGTAATATAATATTTTTCATCTTAAAAATGTACTAATTGAAAACTTATTTATTTCTCTTAACTCGGTGAAAATTTTCTAATAATTTTTTTTCTTTGGAATGTGCATTTGATTTGTCCAAATATTTTAGAAAATCTTTTGGACGCAAAGAGTATCTCTAAATTAAACCTTTTTCATGATGTCTGTCTCTCATATCCGATGCGTGTCTCTTATATTTTTTATTAGTATAAATTAAGTAAAAAATAAATTTTAACGGAAAAACATAAAAATTTGTCCAAAAAAATATACTTATACTATGTTAAAATAACATATAGTCATATAGTTGAGTCTTCATCATATATCCTACTAGTGGAGTAGTAGTGGTTATGACTTATGACATTATGTTTACTTCTCTTTGATAATGAACATTATTTTTTGCTACTTTTCTGTTGATATATGCTACATATATGTTTTAGTTTATTTATTCTTGTGAGAAAATGAGAGTGACCTCGTGCGAAATTTGTTTGAGGGTACAAAGTGGTGAGTTGAAATTAGGTTCGGCGTTCTTATCCTCTGCGTGGAGCTCAACGGTGCTTGTTTTGGAGCCCTGTAAATAAAATGAAGAGTCAGAAGAAAGTGTATCTGAAGGAGATTGAGTAAAGAATGATGAGAGGGAGAGTAAAGAGTGGTACCTGGACAACGTTGTCAACAATGGAGGTGGAACGCTTAAGGGTGTTGTCAACGAGAGTGAAGAGAGACTGAACGTCAAATTTGGTGTCAGAGTGGACATGGGTTGAGTATATTTGCTCCAATATCTGCTCATCAGACATGGTTAATGGGCTCTGAGTCTGCACGTTTTTGTTTAGGATGGTCATTAGGGAATGCTTAGTAGCCATGAGAGAGAACTCAAAAGAGATGTATAGAGATGGCAAAGAAGGATGGATATTCAAAGATGAGAGTATTGGTTTTGGTGATTATCCTGCTTCCCCACCTCCCCCTATTTATAACCTCCAAAGCTGCTTCATTTTCACGGGAGAAAAAGAGTTATTTATTTATTTGTATTTGTTTAATCTTATAATTATTACACGATTTCGTACAATGACTCAATGAGAGTAGTGAAGTATACAGTGACAGTTGGGTGGGTACGAGAGAGAGGACAGAGTACATAAACTCAAGTGTGAAAATAAGGAACTTTTTATTTTTAATATTGGAGTGGTAACGATGTTTTTTTTAAATATAGATTGTTGGAGTGTTATACTTAAATGTGGAATTGTTTAACTAGAGAAGTAGAAATCGGACCGTCCGATTTATTAGAATTGCAGAAATCGGACCGTCCGATTTCTAGAAACACACAAATCGGACCGTTCGATTTGTAGAGGTACATTATATGTTATGCAGGGACGAGTGACTCATTCGTACATTTACGTCTCGAGTAGGGACAACAATGGTGGAGGAAGAGGATGTAATGCCGACTAATGCCGAGGCGAGGGAGGACGCAGAGGCGAGTGACTCATTCATACATTCACGTCGCTATCGGAGATAGGTGAGATGAATGGCATGTCGCAGTTCTCCTTTAGGCAGTTACAAATTTTGATAATTTAAATTTTTAATTAATTTAGGTCAATTCAATGCTAATTGTAATTAAAATATAATAATTAATTATTGTTAATAATAAATTGGCGAATAGTATATTGGTATCCTAAATTTTTCCTTTTAATTTTGATGTAATGCTTTTTAATGAAGCCCAGTAAAAGACTAATCAATTAAGTGTGTATTTAAATTGTTGTTTGTCAAATAGAAGTTTGAATAAAAATAATTTTAAAGAATTAATTTTGGATAGAAATAAATTTGTGTTAATATAATTTATGTTTGAATTTTATACTAAAATTAATTTTGATAGAATAAATATTATTTAAATAATATTAGTTAAAATTACTCTTAGATAAATAATTACTAAAAAGTCATAATATTAAATTATAATATTATTTTTTTAAACATATTTAATTTTTTGATAATTTTTTAATATTTTTTTATATAGTATTTTTTTAATATTCTTAATACTTTTTTAGTATGTTATAATTTTTTGTTACTATTATTATTTATGATTAATTTTATTTTAATTTACTTTAGCTAATGGGATCAATAAATTATATTATAAATAATAATAATAAATATAATACACAAGAACTACAATTATAAAAATGTATAATATCAAACAAAAAATTAATAAAAATAATAAATAATAAATAATAAAAAAAAGAGCTGATATAAAGAGAAATAATAATAATTTCATAAATAAAACAATAACATGTATGAAAGATAAGGTTGGTAGGAAAAAATTAAGAGTTTAGAGTCATTTCCTAAACCTCAATTAGTGAACGCAGAATGTAAGACCCGGTTAATTAACGGCTAATTAACCCATATATGAGAATTTATTCTAGAAAGCCAAAAATGATATTTTTATGGCTTAATATGATAGAGGAAATTGAGACGAGAATTTCGGTACCAATTTTATAGAATTCGGACCAAGATTGGACCGAACGGGCCAAACCGGGCCAACCGGACCCAAAGTGGGCCCTTGGCCCAACATAACTAAACCAAAACCCTAGTTTTCAGCACTCTCTCTCCTCACAACACACTCAAACACGCTGAAATTGAAGAGAGGGGAGGAAGAACACTCTCTCAAGTTCTTTCTCTCACTTGATCTTCAAACCACCATAACTTTTGATCTAGAGCTCCGATTGCCACTCCGTTTGCGGCCACGCGTTCACCGCGGAGAGCTCTACAAAACCTATACAACTAATCTTGAGGTAAGCCACGTGTTTCTGTTCGAAATTCCAGCCCTTATTTTCGAGTTTCATGGGTAAAATGTTGAGATTTTGGGTTCTTTGATGTTATAGGACCCAACTCTCTTGAAGGAGAAGGTTAATGTTGTCTCCTTGGACCTTGGGTGTGGTAAGATTCTCAACCCTAGTGTGATTTTGTTGTTCTATGACGTTTGGGTTTTGAGATGTTGTGTATGGGTATGATGGTTGTGGCTTAGGTTGTGTATATGTGAATATTGGAGCTTGATTGGTGACTTTGAAAAGCTTGGAAAGGGTTTGGTGGTGAAAAATCTGTTCTTGGAGGTGTTGAGGCCTTGAGAGCTTGTGGATAAGTGGTTTGGAAGTGCTCCGGGGGAGCTTGGGAAAATCGGCTAAGGTATGGTTTCGGTTTCCCGTATCTAATATGTAATGTGGTAGGAAATACTTAGGCTAGAGGACCTAAGATAGGCATTGAATTGTTGATGTTGTTGAATGATTGAGATATATGATGTGGTCATATATGTGATGATGATTATTAAGGCCTTAGTGGTATGATGTATGAGAAATATGCATGTTGTGATATATACTTGATGATTGGTTATGGTTGAATTGTGGGTTGAACCATGTTGATGGTGAGTATGATGTTGATTGTGTACAATAATAATTTACTGGAATTGGTGTTGTTGAGAATTGGCATGAGGAATAGTATATGATATGTCAATGTGTTTGAGTTTGAGCCACTTGGGTGAAGTGGGGTAAAATGATGAGATAGTGATTTTGGTAATTTGTGGTAATGTGTGTCAATGTGTGAGTTGAGGAGGCTTGATGTTGAATTTGATATATTTTGATTGATTTCAAAGAAAAGGGATGAACCTAGCATGTTTTGATTGGTTTTGAAAAGAGTTGGAAATGGCTTGTTTTGAAATTGGCACTTTGTGGTTTTGTATGAAAATATGGTTTTTGGGCACACTTTGGCGGGACATAACTTGGACTACGGATCTCCGTTTTGTACCAAATCTGTTTAGAAATGAAATTGGATCCGGGATGTCCATGCCGTTCAAAGAACGGGTGAAAAACGATTTAAAATGAGGAAGTTATGTCCGTTGGAAGATTGGGGTTTAAATCTGTGAATTCTGCAGCTTTTAACTTAGAAAATTTTTAGCAGAATGACCCCTTGCGCGTGGGCGCACCTGGCGCGTACGCGCCGATCTTCCAGAAAGCGCCATCCACGCGTGCGCGTGATGTGCGCGGGCGCGCCGATTGTGCTGCACCCAATGCCCAGCCATTTTCCAGAGAGTTATGCCAGAACTGTGCCAGTGTTGTGCCTGGGGCACGAGAACACCCACGCGTACGCGTGGTTGGCGCGTGCGCGTCGATTGGCAAATCTTTAATCCACGCGTTAGCGTGCATGACGCTTGCGCGTCGATGAGTTTTTGAGGCCATCCACGCGTGCGCGTGGAGTGCACGTACGCGTGGCCCTGTTTTCATCCCAAAGTTGATTTTTGAGTTTTAAAAGCCAAATCTCATACTTCTAAGCCTCCGATCTCACCATTTATGTCTTAAATCATTATGACATGCCTAGCTATTAAAAAGGGGCTAGTGAATGAGGTAACTTGCGAGTGAAGCAAGGGAAAAATGAATGATCAATGAGGATCAAGATGATTATGTGAGATGCGGAGGATGGTGGTGGAAGTGCTTGTTAAGCCATGGGCCGAAAGGCTATAATTGCTAATGAAACGGCTGGTTATGGATTTAACCGTGAGCCGGAAAGGCTGTGTATAATATGAATATTGGCTGGTTCTGGACTGAACCGTGAGCCGGATGGCTGATATGGATGTTGATCCATGGATGAGAATTCATGCATGCTTATGCTGAATTATTGATAATTGAGATTTGCACTTCCACTATCAGAGGCACGAGATCCCTGGGAGGAAGCAGTGGCTAGCCACCACGTGCTCCAGGTGGAGGCTCGAGACTCTGTTGACCCTATGTCGTAAGTGTGGCCGGGCACTGTGAAAGACCCGGATGAGCTCGCCCCCGAAATATTCACCAGTGAGGGTGATGGATATGGATCATGTTTATGATCAAGTTTATAACGAGTATAACTCGAGTTGGGGATGCGCGACAGAGGGACAGTCCAATGGTTAGCTACCAGGACTTGTCGGGTTGGCTCTATAACCGACAGATGATATCATCAGCCACTAGGGACAGGCATTCATCATATGCATACTATGTGAATTGTTTGAGATTGCCTATTTGACTGCATATTACTTGCTAATTGTCTAAATGTCTTAACTGCTCCTATTTGTATATTCTTTGTCTGATATAACTGTGTTTGCTATAATATACTCCTGCTGGTGGTTGGGAGGTTTGAAGGAATTGGAAAGGGAAGTATTAGTTAGACTGAAGAATCTTTAGTCAGATACCCTTATATGGTTTAGCTTGTTTATAAGCTTTGATATTATCTGGAGGAAGTTCTAGGATTGCCTTTGGCTTTCCTCTATTATTATGTATTATATATGTGGAAGCTGTTATCGTGCTGGGGACCTCTGGTTCTCACCCATGCGGATTTTGTGGTTTTCAGATGCAGGACGCGAGGCTTCTCGTTGAGGCATGCTGGAGACTTCTGGATTAGCGAAGATCCTTTGTTCTTGGGACTCTGTTTTGGTTTATATATCTTGTTTAGATACTTTTATCTCCATTAAATAATACAAACTGTGATGACTCCTTCTAGAGGGGATTTTGGAGAATAGGTTGTATGTATTTGTATCCCTTTGGGTTTCCTTTGGGGTTTCCTTATTTTATTATATGTATATATTATTATGCTCGGACCGGTTATCTTCGCAGCCGGATTTTGAGTCTTGATATTCCCGTTTTTGACACTCTTTATATATATGATCTTGCGTTAGCTTATCCTTTGCTCGTTACGTTATCGATCGGAGTGTTGCGCGTTCGAGTTACGGTTTTTGTTTACCCCTTTTTCTACAAAGGCTCCTAGTTATAATCAATTATTCATACTACTATACGTACTAAATTTTTGTTTTAGAGGTCGTAATACCTTGCCATCTCTGAATTATGACTTAAGCATAAGACTCTGTATGGTAGGGTGTTACATTATGGTATCAGAGCAGTTCGTTCCTATAGAGCCTGAGATATGGACTGACTATGCTTCTGTGCATTCTCTGTGTGTGTGTTATGTGCTATTAGTATATCTGCTTGATATAATTGGCATAAACGTTCATGAGCATGCATTTGGGATTTTGAAGCACTAGACTTCCGATATTGAGACTGATCAACTTAATATCGATTGTTGGGTGTGTATAGGAACCAGATGGCGCCTCGTGGACGCGGTAGAGGTAGTGCGAGAGGTCGTACGAATGCTCGTGCACCGGAGAATAACCCTAATGACCCGGTGAACTTTATGGCTGCGTTGGAGAACATGGCTGCTGCTATGCAAGCCACTGCTGAGGCTCTTGGTCAACAGATGAACAACCATGGTAATGATGGAGGTGGAGTTCAGGGTCCGATGACCTTGGCAAACTTTTTGAAGGTTAATCTGTCTAAGTTCAAGGGAACTACTAGCCCGACTGAGGCTGATACATGGTTTCAGGCTATAGAGCGAGCATTACAAGCACAAGTGGTACCTGAAGGACAGCGTGTCGAGTTTGCCACTTATATGCTCACCGGTGAGGCGTCGCATTGGTGGCAAGGCATCCGACGTCTTCTGCAGCAGGGTGATGACTATATCACCTGGAATGTCTTTCAAGAAGAGTTCTATAAGAAGTACTTTCCGACTTCTGCTAGGACGGCTAAGGAACTTGAATTGTTACAGCTGAAGCAGGGTACTATGTCCATATCAGAGTATACTGACAAGTTTGAGGAGCTGTTCAGGTTCTCTCGTATGTGCCAAGGGACTCCGGTGGAATATGAGGAATGGAAGTGTGTTAAGTATGAAGGAGGACTCCGGAGTGATATCTTCAGTTCAGTAGGACCAATGGAGATTAGGACTTTCTCCGAATTAGTGAACAAGTGTAGGGTTGCTGAGGAGTGTGTGAAAAGGGCAACCGCTGAGAAAGGGAGTCACAAAGGTTCATTTCCACAGAACCGAGGGAAGGGCTTTGCACCTAGAGGTCCGTCTTTCAAGAGGGGGAGCTCTTTCAGGAGGCCCAACAACAACAACAATTTCCAAGGGAAGAAGTTTGGGAAGCAACCTCAGAATGAACAAGCTTGTACTAGGTGTGGGAGTCACCATCCGGGAGTACCATGCAAGGCCGGATGGGGTTTGTGCTACAATTGCGGAAAGGCGGGGCATAAAGCCGCAAGTTGTCCAGAGAAGCAAAAGCAAGGTGCTGGGAAAGCACAACAGACGGGTCGGGTGTTCACCACCTCAGCTGTGGGTGCAGAGGGATCCGAGACACTCATTCGAGGTAACTGTGAAATGGCTGGTCAAACTTTAAATGCTTTATTTGATTCGGGAGCATCGCATTCATTCGTTGCATTTGAGAAAGCCCATGAGTTAGGGTTGAAGATCGTAACCTTAGGTTATGACTTAAAAGTGTATAATGCTACCCATGAAGCTATGGTAACTAGACTAGGATGCCCGAAAGTTTCGTTTAGGTTCAAGCAGCGTGATTTTGTCCATAATCTAATCTGCTTACCGATGATCGGTCTTGATCTTATCTTGGGATTGGACTGGTTATCCGAAAACCATGTCCTGCTTGATTGTTCTACCAAGTCGGTGTACTTTATGCCGGAGGATACAGAAGGGCCGGTTGTGGTGAATAATTATTACTTGAATTCAATGATGGTGAACTGTTCTGGAACCGAATGTCAGGGTATCCTGTTGTTAACCGCGGGTGTTTCGGGTGATGATCAAAGGTTGGATCAGATTCCGGTAGTGTGTGAGTTTCCGGAAGTGTTTCCCGATGATATTGAGGAATTTCCACCTAACCGAGAGGTCGAGTTTGCTATTGAATTGGTGCCTGGGGCGGGACCAATCTCAAGTGCTCCTTATAGGATGTCACCGTTAGAGATGGCCGAGCTAAAGTCTCAGTTAGAGGAATTGTTGGGTAAGAACTTTATCCGACCAAGTGTTTCCCCGTGGGGAGCTCCAGTGTTACTGGTAAAGAAGAAAGATGGAAGTATGCGACTCTGTGTGGATTACAGGCAGCTGAACAAGGTCACCATAAAGAATAAGTACCCATTGCCGAGGATTGATGATCTCATGGATCAGTTACAAGGAGCTGGGGTTTTCTCTAAGATTGATTTGCGATCCGGTTATCACCAGATAAGGGTGAGGGGTGAGGATATCCCTAAGACCGCTTTCAGGACTCGTTATGGTCATTACGAGTACACTGTAATGTCCTTTGGGTTGACGAACGCTCCTGCAGTATTCATGGATTACATGAATAGAGTATTCCGTCCGTTTTTGGATAAATTCATTGTTGTCTTCATTGACGACATACTGATTTACTCCAAGACTGAAAAAGAGCATGCGGAACACCTGAGGACCGTGTTGCAGATTCTAAAGGAGAAGAAACTCTATGCGAAACTGTCTAAGTGTGAGTTTTGGAAGGATAAGGTGAAGTTTTTGGGTCACGTGGTGAGTAAGAAGGGAATAGCCGTAGATCCAACCAAGGTAGAAGCTGTGATGGATTGGAAGCAACCAACCACAGTAACTGAGATAAGGAGTTTTCTGGGTTTAGCTGGCTATTACCGAAGGTTCATCAAAGGCTTTTCGCAATTAGCTTTGCCGTTGACAAAGTTAACTCGCAAAGACACTCCGTTTGTTTGGACTCCTGAGTGCGAGGAGAGCTTTCAGACATTGAAGAAAAAGTTGACCACTGCACCTGTGTTAGTGTTACCTGAGCCGAACGAGCCTTTTGAGGTGTACTGTGATGCATCGTTAAAGGGCCTAGGGTGCGTGCTGATGCAGCACCATAATGTGGTGGCGTATGCCTCACGACAGTTGAGACCTCATGAAGTTAGTTACCCTACGCACGATTTGGAACTCGCTGCGGTTGTGTTTGCCTTGAAGGTGTGGAGGCATTATCTCTATGGGGTTAAGTTCCAAGTTTTCTCTGATCATAAGAGCTTGAAGTATCTCTTTGATCAGAAAGAGCTTAATATGAGGCAGAGAAGGTGGATGGAATTGTTGAAGGACTACGACTTTGAGTTAAATTACCATCCTGGAAAGGCGAATATAGTGGCGGATGCGTTAAGTCGAAAGTCGTTATATGCGTCTTGGATGATGCTTCAAGAGGAGAAGTTGCTCAAGGGATTCGAGAGTCTAAAAATTGGTGCTCGAGAAGTATCTGGAACCTTGTGTTTGAGCCGATTAGAAATCTCGAGCGACTTTAAGTCCGAACTCCTAAAGGCTCATGAAAATGATGAAGCGTTATGGAAGGTGTTACCGGCTATCGAGCAAGGAAAACAGTGGAGAGTGTCGGAAGAGAAAGATGGGTTATGGAGATTCAAGGGTAGGATCATGGTGCCGGATGTTGGCACTTTGAGGCAAGATATCTTAAAGGAGGCACATAAAAGCGGATTCTCCATTCACCCGGGAAGTACTAAGATGTACCATGATTTAAAGGCGATGTTTTGGTGGCCGGGTATGAAGAATGATGTGGCGGAATATGTTTCAAAGTGCTTAACTTGTCAAAAGGTAAAGATTGAACATCAAAGACCTTCCGGGATGTTGCAACCCTTAGAGGTTCCGCAATGGAAGTGGGAAAGTATTGCAATGGACTTTGTGTCGGGATTGCCAAGGACTAGGACTGGTTTTGATGCTATCTGGGTGATCTGGACCGACTGACGAAGTCAGCTCACTTTTTACCCGTTCGGATGACTTACACCCTTGAGGAGCTAGCTCGGTTATACATAAAGGAGATTGTGAGACTCCATGGTGTACCTGCTACTATAATCTCTGATAGAGATCCTCGTTTCACTTCGAGGTTCTGGGGTGCATTTCAGAAAGCTTTTGGAACTCGATTAAGCTTGAGTACAGCGTACCATCCTCAAACAGATGGTCAATCCGAGAGGACGATCCAAACACTAGAGGATATGTTGAGAGCTTGTGTTTTGGACCAACCAGCGAGTTGGGATCGGTATATGCCGTTAGTAGAGTTTGCATACAATAATAGTTACCATGCGAGCATCGGAATGGCTCCGTATGAGGCTTTGTATGGGAGAAAATGTCAATCTCCACTATGTTGGTATGAAGCTGGAGAGAAAGGCTTGTTGGGGCCGGAAATGATAGCTGAGACCACTGAACAAGTCAAGAAGATCCGAGATAGGATGCTTACGGCGCAGAGTCGTCAAAAGAGTTACGCCGATCAAAGGCGGAAGCCCTTAGAATTTGAGGCAGGAGATCATGTTTTCCTGAAAGTTACTCCGACCACAGGAGTAGGTAGAGCGATTAAAGAAAAGAAGTTGAATCCTCGATACATTGGTCCATTTCAGACCTTGGAGAGGATTGGGCCAGTGGCGTATCGGGTGGCTTTACCACCCCATCTTTCAAACCTGCACGACGTATTTCACGTGTCGCAGCTTCGAAAGTACACTCCTGATGCTAGCCATGTGTTAGAACCCGAATCGGTTCAGTTAAGAGAAGATTTGACGCTTCCAGTGGCTCCAGTCAGAATTGATGATACTAGTATCAAACGGTTGCGTGGAAAAGAGGTTTCATTAGTCAAAGTGGCTTGGAGTCGAGGCAGTGTTGAGGAACACACTTGGGAACTTGAGTCGGAGATGCGAACGGATTATCCGCACTTATTCTCAAGTAATTGAATTTGAATTTGAATTTTGTGGGCAAAATTCCCAATTAGGTGGGTAGAATGTAAGACCCGGTTAATTAACGGCTAATTAACCCATATATGAGAATTTATTCTAGAAAGCCAAAAATGATATTTTTATGGCTTAATATGATAGAGGAAATTGAGACGAGAATTTCGGTACCAATTTTATAGAATTCGGACCAAGATTGGACCGAACGGGCCAAACCGGGCCAACCGGACCCAAAGTGGGCCCTTGGCCCAACATAACTAAACCAAAACCCTAGTTTTCAGCACTCTCTCTCCTCACAACACACTCAAACACGCTGAAATTGAAGAGAGGGGAGGAAGAACACTCTCTCAAGTTCTTTCTCTCACTTGATCTTCAAACCACCATAACTTTTGATCTAGAGCTCCGATTGCCGCTCCGTTTGCGGCCACGCGTTCACCGCGGAGAGCTCTACAAAACCCATACAACTAATCTTGAGGTAAGCCACGTGTTTCTGTTCGAAATTCCAGCCCTTATTTTCGAGTTTCATGGGTAAAATGTTGAGATTTTGGGTTCTTTGATGTTATAGGACCCAACTCTCTTGAAGGAGAAGGTTAATGTTGTCTCCTTGGACCTTGGGTGTGGTAAGATTCTCAACCCTAGTGTGATTTTGTTGTTCTATGACGTTTGGGTTTTGAGATGTTGTGTATGGGTATGATGGTTGTGGCTTAGGTTGTGTATATGTGAATATTGGAGCTTGATTGGTGACTTTGAAAAGCTTGGAAAGGGTTTGGTGGTGAAAAATCTGTTCTTGGAGGTGTTGAGGCCTTGAGAGCTTGTGGATAAGTGGTTTGGAAGTGCTCCGGGGGAGCTTGGGAAAATCGGCTAAGGTATGGTTTCGGTTTCCCGTATCTAATATGTAATGTGGTAGGAAATACTTAGGCTAGAGGCCCTAAGATAGGCATTGAATTGTTGATGTTGTTGAATGATTGAGATATATGATGTGGTCATATATGTGATGATGATTATTAAGGCCTTAGTGGTATGATGTATGAGAAATATGCATGTTGTGATATATACTTGATGATTGGTTATGGTTGAATTGTGGGTTGAACCATGTTGATGGTGAGTATGATGTTGATTGTGTACAATAATAATTTACTGGAATTGGTGTTGTTGAGAATTGGCATGAGGAATAGTATATGATATGTCAATGTGTTTGAGTTTGAGCCACTTGGGTGAAGTGGGGTAAAATGATGAGATAGTGATTTTGGTAATTTGTGGTAATGTGTGTCAATGTGTGAGTTGAGGAGGCTTGATGTTGAATTTGATATATTTTGATTGATTTCAAAGAAAAGGGATGAACCTAGCATGTTTTGATTGGTTTTGAAAAGAGTTGGAAATGGCTTGTTTTGAAATTGGCACTTTGTGGTTTTGTATGAAAATATGGTTTTTGGGCACACTTTGGCGGGACATAACTTGGACTACGGATCTCCGTTTTGTACCAAATCTGTTTAGAAATGAAATTGGATCCGGGATGTCCATGCCGTTCAAAGAACGGGTGAAAAACGATTTAAAATGAGGAAGTTATGTCCGTTGGAAGATTGGGGTTTAAATCTGTGAATTCTGCAGCTTTTAACTTAGAAAATTTTTAGCAGAATGACCCCTTGCGCGTGGGCGCACCTGGCGCGTACGCGCCGATCTTCCAGAAAGCGCCATCCACGCGTGCGCGTGATGTGCGCGGGCGCGCCGATTGTGCTGCACCCAATGCCCAGCCATTTTCCAGAGAGTTATGCCAGAACTGTGCCAGTGTTGTGCTTGGGGCACGAGAACACCCACGCGTACGCGTGGTTGGCGCGTGCGCGTCGATTGGCAAATCTTTAATCCACGCGTTAGCGTGCATGACGCTTGCGCGTCGATGAGTTTTTGAGGCCATCCACGCGTGCGCGTGGAGTGCGCGTACGCGTGGCCCTGTTTTCATCCCAAAGTTGATTTTTGAGTTTTAAAAGCCAAATCTCATACTTCTAAGCCTCCGATCTCACCATTTATGTCTTAAATCATTATGACATGCCTAGCTATTAAAAAGGGGCTAGTGAATGAGGTAACTTGCGAGTGAAGCAAGGGAAAAATGAATGATCAATGAGGATCAAGATGATTATGTGAGATGCGGAGGATGGTGGTGGAAGTGCTTGTTAAGCCATGGGCCGAAAGGCTATAATTGCTAATGAAACGGCTGGTTATGGATTTAACCGTGAGCCGGAAAGGCTGTGTATAATATGAATATTGGCTGGTTCTGGACTGAACCGTGAGCCGGATGGCTGATATGGATGTTGATCCATGGATGAGAATTCATGCATGCTTATGCTGAATTATTGATAATTGAGATTTGCACTTCCACTATCAGAGGCACGAGATCCCTGGGAGGAAGCAGTGGCTAGCCACCACGTGCTCCAGGTGGAGGCTCGAGACTCTGTTGACCCTATGTCGTAAGTGTGGCCGGGCACTGTGAAAGACCCGGATGAGCTCGCCCCCGAAATATTCACCAGTGAGGGTGATGGATATGGATCATGTTTATGATCAAGTTTATAACGAGTATAACTCGAGTTGGGGATGCGCGACAGAGGGACAGTCCAATGGTTAGCTACCAGGACTTGTCGGGTTGGCTCTATAACCGACAGATGATATCATCAGCCACTAGGGACAGGCATTCATCATATGCATACTATGTGAATTGTTTGAGATTGCCTATTTGACTGCATATTACTTGCTAATTGTCTAAATGTCTTAACTGCTCCTATTTGTATATTCTTTGTCTGATATAACTGTGTTTGCTATAATATACTCCTGCTGGTGGTTGGGAGGTTTGAAGGAATTGGAAAGGGAAGTATTAGTTAGACTGAAGAATCTTTAGTCAGATACCCTTATATGGTTTAGCTTGTTTATAAGCTTTGATATTATCTGGAGGAAGTTCTAGGATTGCCTTTGGCTTTCCTCTATTATTATGTATTATATATGTGGAAGCTGTTATCGTGCTGGGGACCTCTGGTTCTCACCCATGCGGATTTTGTGGTTTTCAGATGCAGGACGCGAGGCTTCTCGTTGAGGCATGCTGGAGACTTCTGGATTAGCGAAGATCCTTTGTTCTTGGGACTCTGTTTTGGTTTATATATCTTGTTTAGATACTTTTATCTCCATTAAATAATACAAACTGTGATGACTCCTTCTAGAGGGGATTTTGGAGAATAGGTTGTATGTATTTGTATCCCTTTGGGTTTCCTTTGGGGTTTCCTTATTTTATTATATGTATATATTATTATGCTCGGACCGGTTATCTTCGCAGCCGGATTTTGAGTCTTGATATTCCCGTTTTTGACACTCTTTATATATATGATCTTGCGTTAGCTTATCCTTTGCTCGTTACGTTATCGATCGGAGTGTTGCGCGTTCGAGTTACGGTTTTTGTTTACCCCTTTTTCTACAAAGGCTCCTAGTTATAATCAATTATTTATACTACTATACGTACTAAATTTTTGTTTTAGAGGTCGTAATACCTTGCCATCTCTGAATTATGACTTAAGCATAAGACTCTGTATGGTAGGGTGTTACACAGAACGCTAAGAACTGTTGCTTCATATAAAGGTGGTTTTGAGCATAAAATCATATTTGCTTACACAAGAAAAAAAAAAGTAGTAAACCAAAAATTAAAATTTTTAAGAAACTTATATGTACTTTTCCCCTTCCAAAAGTTAAAACATATACCCTAAAATGGTAATCGAAACACAAACACACAAAGTAATTATTTTTTTGGAAAGAAAATGTGTAATATTTATGTATGTTCAGATCAAGGACTAATCCGCTGTAGATTAGAGCTTCATTTTAAAGGTTTGTCGTTGGCTAGTGAGTTATTGAATATAGAAGGCGGGATTCGAACTCTCAACACTTACTTAAGCAAACTAGTGAATTAATTACTAGACCAACCCAACTTAATTTCAAAGTGTATTTTATTATTATGGTCATTTTATAAAATAGAGGTATTGATTTGTTTTGGAAAATTTTACAAATTTTATAATGTTAAAATTGAACCATTCGATTTTATTTTATTTTTAAATTAAAAAATTTAAAATATTAAAATCGGAGAAAATCAAACCATTTGATTTTATTTTTTTAAAAATTAAAAAATTTAAAATATTAAAATCGGATTTTTTTATTTTTATTTTAGAAAATAAAAAATTTTAAAATCAAAGTCAAACCCTCTTATTTCATCTTTTTTTTTTGCCTCTCAACAAATTTGATCTGATTCTCTGATTTGTTTAATAACAATTTAAAAAAAAATTAATATCATATTAAGAAAAAGTACCAATTATTTTGATAATGATGCATAACACCATTTTTATCCATATTAAAAAAAATTTGCCACAAAAATAATCTTCTGATCCCAAAAAATTTTTGATATATGTTTTAAATGTTCGAAATATAAAAAATTTAAGTATTATTCAATAGTTATTAATTTATATTTTAGATATTAAAATATTTAATTTAATTTTATATATTTTGATTTTATTTAGTTAATAGATTAGGTTTTATATTAGTGGACTTAAAATTTTTTATTTTAATCTAAAATGAGATTATAAATATTTTTTAAATTATTATAGTTACCATAGTGATTAGAGGTGTAAAAAATTCTTTTTTGATTTGGTGATAAGATAATGATGTGGATAAATAAAATTATTGAGTAAGTCTCTTTTTTATTGTATCAAAAATTTGGGTAGAAGATTGAATAATTTTTTTCGATTTAATTACCAAACTATGATATGAACAAGTTAATTTAAGTGAATTCCTTTCTTGTTGTATCAAGAAATTAGATAAAAAGGTTGAATGCTTTTTTGTATTCAATTTCAATCAATCTCTTTCACTCTTTATATTTTCAATTTCAATTTATCTTTTATATTCAATTTCAATCTTTATCTTCTCGTTATTTTTTTATCATTTGATATCATATTTTAGGTATTAAATTAATCTTTATTAATTTATATTTTTTTTCATGTCCTAATCATTAAAAAAAATACTTTTTTTTCAATTGTGCCTTTATTTTGTGGCTATTTTTTTCCAATATGAAAAGAACTTTGGAGTTACACGTTGAAATAGATGTACATGAAGTAATTACACTAATATGATGTCAGAGTAAAATGCAGGTAACAATTTATATAAAGTAAAATTTTTTTAATCTTTTACCTACAAAATGCAAGTTGCGATTTAATTTTTTAATTTTTTTATAATTTCAAACCTACAAAATGTAGGTTGCGATTTAGTTTTTTGTTTTTTTAATTTAAAACCTGCAAAACACAGGTTGCATTGCGATTTAGTTTTTTTTATTTATTTTGAAACTTGCAAAACGTAGATTACGTTTTGATTTTTTTTTAATTATAAACACAAGTTGTATTTTGTATAATAGAGATATTTTAATATGAGAATCTTGGTTATAAATACATTGCCATTTATCTTTCTATACTTGTGATTTTTTTTTTGTGACAATCAGTAGTATAAAAAAAAATTGGGGAGGTGAAGTTTAAGTTATGGAAGGTATTGCAAATTTGTAAATGTATTATATCGGTGAGATCATACCACACACACAAAGGTGTGACTTTTGTGTGTGATTCTCTATTTTTTTTTTGCTATTATTCCATGCACCATGAGTTCTGTAAAGTTACAAAACGATCTTTATGATAACATACAAAGTCACATTTCAAAGAGGACGAGCAATATTTTATATAGAAATTCTGTTGTCGTATTTGGTAGGCTAATATAATTTCAAATAATGCCCATCACTAATGACACATGTATGTCGCAGATGTTTTATATTTATTCTCGATTTTTCGTGTCGATGATAGAGCTGTACGTTGAGTTTGAACAACATATGTACCTAGACGCGGTTGGTGAGGAGTTGAATATGGATGAAATCAAAGACATATATTGGGAAGAAGATAACAACGACAATGAAGAGGAATTTGAAGCCAACTATGAAGTTGATGATGAAAACAATGATGGGAACGAGGGAGACAATCTAGCGGTCACTACAAGAAAAACGCTTAGTACCATCGGATTCTTCAAATAAATCCGTCGGTAATTAGTTTACCGTTAAATTTATCGTCGTCCTAGAGTTGACGGTATAAATGATGCCAAAAATTGTTTCCCGGCGGATCAGCAGATTTTCCGTTGATATTTTCAATGGATTTGTCGAGAGTGAGTTGATGATTATCGTCGGATTAATCCGACAGTAACTTTGGTGCCGTATCACATGGTTAAGTGCCAAGTTACCGTCAAATATATCCAATGCTAAATCCTATGGTAGTTTTTTATTTTATTTTATTTTTTTGACATAGTTAAGCCATAATTAGTAGTCAAATTTAAACTCTTATTAACAAAATTATTAGCAGAAATCTAAAATTATCAGAAATCAACAAATTAATTTATTAAAAATAAATTGTCTGAATATAATAAAATGTTACAAAAGTAGAATACAATGAAGTAGATAAAAAAATAAATTCCTAAACCTTATAGATCTAGGTAATCGCCACCGTCATTGTCGTCGAGGTCCCTCGGCTGAGGTGGCAGAGTAGGTGCTGATGTTAGTGCCCACCAACAGTGTTGCCGCTGCCTCCAACACAGATCTACTGGTTGTACACCTCTATCTGCTCTTACAAATGATCTAGCTGCTCCAATTTCTCCGTCAGGACCGAGTTGATGCCAACGGCTCCTCTCTCGCATGCAAGAAGGTCGTTGTACCTCTACTCTGACTACTCCGCTTGCTGATGAAGCTCTTGTATCAGCTTCTGCACCTCCTCCCTCAAGTCAACAACTTCCTAAGGATCGGCAAGACTAGTGACAGAGGCAGAGGCAAAGGTAGAGGAAGCCATCAATGCTGAGGAGCGGAGGCCACTAGCGAAGAACAACTCCAACGCGAAGCGGTGATTCTTGTGGGGTTCAGAGGTGGTCTCACACCAAACCCTATTAGGATCTACCATTGAGGTATCGAAGCCAGCTTCGTTGTTCCCACTAGGCGGCTGAGATTGCTAGGTCGCAGCCTCCAACCTCTACGTGTGATCCTCCTGTGTCACATACGTGTTGATTAGGATAACAACTAATTTACCTTAAACCAAATAAATTTGGAACTAAGATTGAATTTAAATTCACATAATGGAACCCAGACCACTCGTGAGCAAATCTCTCCTTGTTGGCCTTCAAGGTATAGGTATACTTGAATGTCTCCGCCAATATTGCCTCGCGATCCAATGACTTAGACTACAAATTATATCAATCAATAAAATAAATCAACAAATTAAACAAATAATTCAAGTAACTACTAAAAAATTAAACATTACTAGACTACTTACCAGTCTGCTCTTCATCTTCATGAAGGTTGCCAACCCACCCGTATACTTCGACGACCTAGGTGAAGCCTTATTAGCGACATTTGTCAGACGGTGACGCTTGAACCCCTCATCATTTCTAAAATGGGCCTCCAGTTCTTTCTTGAGAGAGGAACAGATCCAAGTCGTTAGGTGGTCACGCCCTTGACGAACGTCGCTCTTCATATGCTGAAGTGGTTTAGCTGTTCGATAGTCGTATATCTTCTTGATCATGAGATTTTGTTCCGCATCCCATATGAATTTCAATTGCACAAAGTGATTTAACAACATTAGTTAGTCATAATAAAATACAATTCAAATATAGTTAATTAATTCAACATTATTTGGTTCTTACCGCCCACTTCTGAAACCATCGCTCTCTGGTCTTAGCAGGAATCTTCGTGTAGCTCAGTCACGGATGGTCGTACATCGACTTAATGACCTCAGAGATCTTCTGTGTGCAAGAATTGTTGTTTGGTGCAAACCTATCGGAGAAAAAACCTAACATTAACAAACACACGTATATGTATAAACTTAATGTTAATAGACTTAATCTTAAAAAATTGTATGTACTCACACCTGCATGCCATCAGGCCAAATCCTCAGCCGGATGACAGGCGGTGGTAGAGAGGCATCTTGCTTGGGGGGCACTAGAGGAATCACCACCTCAGTATCTGCCGCTGGATTTGCAAGGGCATAGTAGAGGGAGGCACATTGATAAATCCATATTTTATTGATAATTTTTTGCTTGAAAAAAGTGGATTTTATAAATTTATCTTGCATTTATTCATTGAAAATGTATAGTTTTATGAATTTCTCCTAATTTGTGTTTAATGGTGAAAAACATACTTTTTATGATTTAAAATTGCTAAATTTAATTCATTATTATCCTATTTGATGCCTTGATGTGTTTATTTGAGTGAATTCATGGTTTAGAATGCAAGAATAACTTGAAAAAATGGAGAAAAAGCATACAAAAGTAGAGAATCATGAAGAAATGAAGATTGGAGGTTTTTATAGTTGTGCATATACATGGGTCATGCGTACGCATCATTCGCAATTCACGCGTACGCATGACCCCAGTCTCGTGCCTCACTTAAAATGGCACGTGACTCGTGATTTCTGACCCAATTTTGGCCCAATCCAACTCATTTCTGATGCATATGGAGGCAAGACTCAAGGGGGATGAACGAAGTAGAGTAGGAAGTAGTGTAGGAAGTAGTTTTAGTCATGTTTTAGGGTAGAATTTAGGATTTTTAGTTTAGTTTCTTCTTAGATTTAGGTTTTAATTCTTATTTTAGTGTAGTTTCCTTTATATTTTTATGTTCTAGAATCTTATTTTGCCTAGTTTTAATTGTTAGCTTCTCAATTTTGGTTAATTTTAGTTATTAAACACTTGTTGAATTTCAATTTTCCTTTAATGCAATTTGATATTTTCATTTTTAGTGATGCTTGTTTAATTTATGATTATTTCTTTCTTGTTTTGTTAGTTATAGATTTTATAATTCTTGCAATTTATGTTGTTTTTCTTTTATACCTTTCAAGTGTTTGTTAAAATGCATTTTCTAGTTTTAGAGTAGAATTTTGCATTCTTGGCTTGGAATTGAGAGCTTAGGTGACCTTGGGTCATTGATGTCCAATATTAATTAGTAATTTAGGGTTGTTAGTTGATTTTGTTTCTACTGACGCTAGTTTTTCACTAAATCTAATTAGTGAGTTAGCTAAGACTTACGGATTAAGATTAATTATGCCTATTTGACTTTTTCTCGATGTTTGGGAATAACAAAGTGGGATTAATTCTTCTTAATTGTCATGTTTGTGGTTATTGACTTGGATAGGATCGAGAAACCTTAACTCTCAATCCTTGCCAAGATGCCTTTTTAGCACTTGAATTTCTTTGTTTGCTCTTTCTTTCCTTGTAATTTAATTTCTTATCTTTTGCATTCAAAATTCCTTGTTCTCAAAACTAATGATACGCATACCTCACTGCAATTCCTTTGAGAGACGATGACCCGGGATTTAAAACTCCCAGTATTTATTGATTTATATTGTGACAACTTCTAAACTCTAATTCGGATCATTTGTTGGTTTGGAACCATACTATCAACGAAGCAATTTTTTTTGTGAAATTATAAACCGACATTTGGCCCGCGTTACATATAGTTCGAGTTTGGAACCATGATGAACTATTAGTCCGCTGGATCCGCCTGTGATGTCGTAGGGGGTCGACAGAGTAGTCGGGGTAGAGGGCGATGACTGAACAGTCCCTGAAAATTCGATGGAAGCCCTCCTTTTACCATGACTACGAGACCCATTCGATCTACCTCTGCTACCTGTCCTCATATCTACAAAGAGAATATATTATTAACACTAATAAGCATATATAAATACTGTTAACACTAATAAGGATATATACTATACGAATCATTCAACAAAACTCCTCGGAAAAATTGGACATAACCTCCCTTAAAATTCGACATATATCCACTTGTATAGTTTTCACAAATTCAACCAATCTCAATCTACAGTATCAGTCAACACTCAATTATATAAATACGAATTAAACTCAACTAAATAAGGAACATTCATGATTCAAATCCAAAGTAATAAGATGTAATATGCATAAATTCAATGCAAAAGCAATATATGCAAAACTTTTAATTTATTGTTATTGATTCGATGACAAACATCTTTATTCACATCATGCTAAAATAAAATCGTTACCTTATTAGAGTATCATATTAGAATTCTTCATGAGAAATGTTATACATATATATGTCAAGTATTTAGTTCAGACTACAAAAGCACCATAGTAACTCTATGTTAATATTGTATAAAATTTAAATTCTATGTAAATTGTATATCTATCAATAAGTATCTCTATAACACAACTCAAAAAATGAAAATCAAGAAATTGTTGATTATTTTTCAAGAAGGTGCACCTAATGTAAGGAGTGCAAGCAATGTGAGTAACCAGAATCATTCAAAAGAAACAAAAGTTTAATTATAGGCCAATGTGTTATAAAAGACAAAGTATGAGAAATGCATGTAATAGTATATCATATATTGGGAAAACAAATTGGTGACATAGTTGAGATAGCTAATGAATATTTAACAAGTACGTAGTATCCTACTTTGTAAGAGAAATTACTTAATGCTTGCTAGTATCGTCTAAGCACCCAACTTTTTCGCTTTCTACTTTCTTTTCTAATTTGTTTTAGTTGTTAACCAGTCAGATTTTGTTACAATTAAAATCTCAGCATATTATAACTGCCAAAGTCCAAATCAAAATAGTGCAACTCGTTATCTATTAATCGACCAAATCCCAATAAAATAATAATTAATAGTAAATGTTTTGTACAATATTATATATATGCACTAACTTATCTTCACATACACTTATTTACTACTAGATGAGTATGATAACAAATCAACTAAATTATATGATAACAAATCAACTAATTTTTTTAGCTAATTATTCTAAACACATTATAAACTAAATTAACCAACTCACATTTTTTACGAAAAATAAGTTAAAAAAATAAGCAAGCTAAGAAAAATGAACTAACCTGGACCTGGCAGACGACGAGGAAGTTAGACCTGGAAGCGGACAAAGCATGCTGGACCAGGGGAAGAAGTTGCCAACGCGAAGAACGGCATTCGTCGGTAGTGAGAAGAACAGCGGCTGTAGCGGAGGCGGCTAGGGTTTGCAACGGCGACTGCAAGGAAAGGAAGGAGGCAGCGACAGGAGGGGTAGGCAACGGTGGGGCTGACGGTGTGGCAGGGTTCAAACGCCACTAGAGAGAGAAAGGGAGATGAGGGGTTAGAGAGAGAGAGAGTGTGTGAGTGGTTTCGAATTGAAGGAAGAGAGGGTTTGCACTTTGAATTTTAGACTCATTACTGGTGGATAAATTTGACGGTAACCCGTTGTGGGTCATCAAAATACAGCGTTTCACTAAAATGGGATTACTGACAGACTGTGCCGACGGTAAATTCCATGCTAAATTTGGCGCCTATTTCCCCGGTTTTTCCTCCAAGTTATTATCAACGAATTCACCGTAAAAAATGAGAAACCGCCGGTAACGATTTGGCCAAACGAATTCCATGTCGAAATCATCAGTAAAGTCGACGCTAATGTGCAACGCTAAATCCGATGGTATTCAGCGATTTTCTTGTAGTGGGTGCAAAATAATGTAGATACAGTTGTCATCTAACATTCCTTTAGTGTTCTGCGTTTTATACGAGCTCTGGATCTTACAGTCATTATGCGAATATGAGTATGTTATGTTTATTCAATTAAGTTATCATTATCATATTTTTATTTTGCCTTAACTAACTAACGATAATTCGCATTTGATAGATAATAATAATAATAATAATAATAATAATAATAATAATAATAATAATAATAATAATAATAATAATAATAGTATAGCAACCATAAACAAATAAAGTTATCTATAATTAAAGGAAAAAATTATTTGCATATTAAAAGTGATCCAGATATATAATTATATGCTTTGAAACTAATGTAAAATCACGAGCTATTTTAATAAAATTAAGAGAAAAGGACAAATAGGTCCCTAACCTTTTGTCCCGCGGACATTTTTGTCCCTGACCATTGAAAAATACTTTTAAGTCCCTGACCTTCACAAAACTTGGACGGATCAATCCCTCCGTCCAAATGCCTCCGCCAAGGACTGATCCGTCTAAATGTCTCCGTCAGGGACTGATCCGTCCAAGTTTTGTAAAGGTCAGAGACTTAAAAATATTTTTCAATGGTCAGGGACAAAAATGTTCACGGGACAAAAAGTCAGGGACCTATTTGTCATTTTCTCTAAAATTAAATTTACACAGCAAATAAAATTTGTGGTGCAACTCTCACTATGAAAGCTCTCCTACTCAACAAGAACTTATTTGTGTTTTTCACTGATGAATTCTTCTTCACCTTTGCATAAGAAAACGCAAATAGAGGGAAGCATATAAAGGTCCATCATTGTATACATGTTGAACATGTATGAAAGATCATCTGCAAAATGTAAACACGTTTCAATGCATACTTACTTCTCACGACAAATGCAGCCAGCGTCTTGTGAACCATTTTACTTTATTTTTCCTTTTTCCTTACAAACCGCAAGTTGATCAGTTTTGAATTACTTTTTCTTTTTCTATTGACAAACATAGGTTGCATTTTGCAGGGTATGTGTATTCAACTCTACATTTTTACATAACACATCATTCATGATACAATATACATAAATTATACTTTATTTTTATTCATTGTTAAATTAATTTCTATCATTTTGTGTTCTTAAATATTCAAAAGAAAAAAAAGCCAACCGTACCATACAACTTCGTAATAGTAGGTCTTTATTATCTTTCGTCTTGTGTCTATTGTTTTGGGGGACGTTGTCTTCATTTTTTTTTTAAATTCACTTCTTGCTTATTTTATTTCAAAAGAGATTTGATTTAACAAAAATAGTTGACCAATAGCGTTCACGCTTTTTTAAGAGAAAAAAAAACATACAGAACAAAAAAAATGAAAAAATACAAAAAAAAAAAAAAATAAATTGTCTTTTTTATTTAAATTTTTTATATACTATGTTGTCAACAATAAGATTTGAGGAAAAAAAGTTTTTGAAAAGGAAGAAAATGATACGTATTTCAAATATTATTTAATAATTATTAGTTTATATTTTTAAGTATTAGAATGTTTAATTCAATTTTATATATTTTGATTTTATTTAGTTAGTAGATTAGAATTTTTGTTAGTGAATTTAGAATTTTCTTTATTTTAATTTAATATGAGGTTACGAATATCTTCTAAACTATTGTAGTTATTATATATAGAGTGAATAGAGATGTGAAAACCTCTTGTTGCTTTAGTGATGTAACCACTGTGCGGATAAATGAGGTTGAGTGAATCTCTCTCTTGCTGCATCGAGGGGATTTGGTATCCCCTTCGATTCAATTCTCAAACTATAGTATGGACAAGTTTGGATGAGTAAGTCCTTTCTTATTGCATCAAGAAATTAGATAAAAAGGTTGAGTGATTCCTTTTGTATTCAATTTCAACTTATTCTTTTTGTTTTATTTATTTTATATTTTTATTCAATTTCAATTCATTGTGTTCTTATTTATCATTATGTACTTCAAATATTTGTGACATAAAGAGTTTAAGTATTATTTTATTGTTATTAGTCTATATTTTTTAAGTATTAAAATATTTAATTTAATTTTATCTATTTTAATTTTATTTATTTAGTTAGTAGATTGGACTTTAAATTAGTAGGTTTAAGGTTTTTTTTATTTTAACTTAGTATGGGGCTATAAATATCTCTTAAACTATTGTAGTTGTCGTAGAGTGATTAGAGGATTTAAAAAGTCATTTTTTATTTCGTGATGAAACTTTAGTGTGGACAAGTGATGTTAAGTGAGTCCCTCTCTTGTTGCATCGGAAAATTGGATAAAAGATTGAGTGATTCTCTTCGATTCAATTCCCAAACACTAGTATGGACAAGTTAGATTGAGTAAGTTCCTTTTTTGTTGCTTCAAAAATTGGATAAAAAGTAAAGTGATTTCCTTTATAGTCAATGTCAATCTATCATTTTTGTTTTTTATTTTTTAATTTATCTTTTTTATTCAATTTCAATTCTTGTCACTTGGTTTATATTATACTCTGTATCTATTTTAAAACTTAAAAGACGCAAAAAAGTACAAGGCAGGTAGAGCTTTTTTATTTAAATAAATATTTAAAATTAATTAATTTCCAAAATGTTCACAACTGAAAAGGATGATGGAAATGCGCTGGCCATCTCACCGGAGCCGCCCGCGAAATGGAATTCACCTCAAACTCATCTCAGGTACCCGCAAAACGGATGTCCACCACTACAAGGGAACCGGTATTTTGCGGCACTTTTTTATGATTTTCTGGCGGTTTTAAACTGCCGTAAAACAATATATCGGCAGTTCCAGAAACGTCGCGAGTTAGGGGGTGGAGATTTGATTTTACGGCGATTTTTACAAACCGCTGGCACAACCGCTGCAAATCAAATAATTGATTTTGCGACGGTTGCAAAACTATCGCTATTTTGGTTAGTGAATTTAAAAAAAAATTGCGATGGTTTTAAATTGCAGCAAGTTCATACAAGAGCATAAAAAAAACTGATTAACTACTCAAATGGTTTATACCATTTCTCTTTACTATAACATATTTTCTTTACATCATATTTATTAAACTTGAGATATTAACATAAAAAAATACTAAATAAATAATAGATAGATTACACCAGCCCAATCCCATCCTATTCCCTTGATTCATTCAAAGCTCCAGTTACCGTATACTGCAAGAGTAGTTACCACCTGCCAATTATAGAAAAATTTTCAATTACAATAGAAGAACCCAGTAGAATTGATTGGATATTATGGCAGAGTATTTGCCAGTATATTAGTAGAATAATAGCATATATTACAGCAAAATATTTGCTCATCCGAATCTGCAAGTTCTGTGGATTGTGCATCTGTGATTATGTATTCAAATTCTGTAGGTTAGCTCAACTGTAGGATAGAATCTAAAATTAGTGTATATTTACTCTATATATATCAGAATTCTCCAATAGGAGTAGAACACGTAGTTTTACCTACATCGAAGTTCTAAACCTGTAGATAGTCGCTTCTTTACAAGTTTTACACACAAAGATGCTAAGTACTAGGTATAAATATTCAAAGAACAAAGATTCTCTCCCAAGTTCTTTCTCTTTATATGAAAACAAAGCATCTAATAATAAAAGACATTTCCACCACAATGGCAATAATACTAGTAAAAGACATCATAGTACCTGGCCAACATTCAGTGATGTTTTCATGAGAAGGTGATTAGCTTCTTTTTGTACAACTGGCAAGATGATCCCTATAGAATCTGGCCAAATCCGCTTATGCAAATTCTTAACTAGATCATAATCTCCTTGTAAAGCAAAAGCACGCATCATGGAGAGGTATAGATGAGGTTTTAGTTTTAACTTGGCATTCCTACCAGCTTTCTTCAATATTTCTCCAAAAATATACAAAGCACCTAAATGCACAATAGAAATACATTGGTATCACAAGTTGAGCTTAGTTTTACCCCTTAATTTGAGAGATAAGGATAACTCATTAATTTCAAAAACATGAATTTGGTTATTATTTATCATCACTCCTCACAAATACTAATTCAAAATAACATCAATTTATGTTTTTAAGTGTTCCTGAAATTATCCTAGTTCTCTATTAAACAAGAAAAGTAAGAAACTTGTAGTAAAATAACAACATACCCTTAACCGAGCCACATTTAAGTAAAGCATCAATTATTGCAGTGTAAGGAGTTCTGAAGCAAGATCATTTGCCTCTCCAAAAGCCTGTATTTTACATAGAGAAACTGAGAAAGTTGCTGCTGGAGAACCATCCCAAACCAATAGTGTTGTAAATATTTTTGTTCAAAACACATATTGGGAGTATGAGCAAAGAGACAATGTAAACTGTGTGGAGCATAAATATCCATTGAATTAATATAATGGGCAGATAATGACATTTGTTAAAATAAATCTAGACAGTACAAACCAACTAAGCATTTTCTAACTAGCTGAGAGAACAATATTAAATGGATCAAGCAACGCCATATTGTCCTAATAGTAAAGCATGTCTATAGGTAAACCATTTACTTTTAAAACTTTTTAATGATTTTTTCCATAGTTTTCCATCGTGTCCTAACTGTAACTAACTAATTATTAGGCAACTCCATCTTATCTACCTCCTAACAAGTCTTCCCTGCACATGACTAAACTACTGTAGATGAAATCCTAAAATATTTTTCACAAGAGCCAAAGGAATACATGCCTGTCTAGCTGTCTCAATAATGGTAGCCTTGGAGCTACCCCTTAGTTCACTATTGATGAGTTAAGAATATTTTAATCGGGAGTTACACACATTATAAAGTGAATATCACTTTTGAAGGGACGAATTTATGGTTCTATACTACAACAAAGTAATCAAACAAATAAAAAAGTGAGAAATCTAACCTTGAGCATGTTGAATATGTAATGATATTTAGAAATAGATCTTCATTGATGAATTTTTCTGAATTGCCCTAAAAATATAAAAAGGAGAAACTTCAAAAGGTTTCATATTTATCTACCATAGGACCTGAATTTCAAGTGCTTACCTTCATTTTCTCCAAAAACTGCATTGCAGTATCCATCTTTTCACTCTTGACACATGCTAAAATTAGTGTATTATATGTGATCTTGTTAGGCCTTAATTTTTGATGTACTATTTTATTGAGCATATTTAGTGCAGTGTGAGGACAACCAGAGTTTATATACCCGTAAATTTTGAAAATAAGAAGAAATCAAGATTAAAATTCTATTATGACTAAGAAATTCAATGTATAACAAGTTAGAAAGAGTTACTCGTTTTACCTATCAGATTATCTTAATAAAGTCAAAATAAAATTAACATAGTCAAGCCTCTTTGTAAATAACACATATCACACTAGGTAATAAACTGAATAATTAAAGAAAGTATATTAATAAAATATATTTCCCAAAGCATTCTAGCATAGGTAGAAATGCTTTATACCAGATAGAGTATTGTGAACCATTCAAAATGCTTTAAATCAATTAGCAAACCCAAAAATATAATAAATCAAATGAATAGAAAAATAAAATGGTAATAGCAAAACCTAATTGAAGTAGCTATTTGATCTGGAAGTCTTCACGAAAAGTAGCTCAACTCAAGATAAAAACTTTTTTCATTTAAAATAATCTGCAAGTGACATAATCAATTGAGAAGATCAGAAGAAAAGTGACCAAATTATTTAAAGAGATTAAACCATATTGTTGCTAAGGAATACGAGAGGAATATAAAACCATAATTAAATTAATGGCGCAGTAAAGTAAAACATATTACAACAAATAATCACAAAAGGAAACCAAAAGTTGAATCAGAAAAGGTATGGTCCTTTCAATCTGTTGTACATAAAGCCAATCAAATTCTAAAACCAAAGACCTTTTACTTCTAGAATATTCTGAGCCAAAATTAAAACCATAATGATAGCAAAGAAAAAATGACCATTAGCTACAAATAAGAGGCCCAAGAATAAATATTGACCTAATTCCACTTTAAATGAATGTTTGTAAGCAAAAAAGAAAAACAATATATCCTTAGAAAAAACCCAAGTTTACCATTTACTTTTATTGATCATAAAAATTTGAACAACAACAAATTAATGATAAATTAATCCCCTATTATCTATCTTAAATATAATAATATTTTTCAAACAAACAAAAAAAAAGTAAATATAAATTTTGAACAAAATCAGTAAATCACAATAAATTTCACAAAATTTTTTACTGAAGTGGGAGAAGAAAGCTAAAGAGGATAGAACATAGAACTAGTTCACATGTAACTCAGAACTCAAAACTGAACCGAACCTCGTAGCTCTTAAATTGAGTGAAAAATACGAATATGCATTTTTCTCAATTCCGCCCTAATGTACTGAAAATGAAAAATGAAATCAAGTAGATCTCAGTGCTTCACATTAATTACTTTTAAAGTTTAGGTAACATGCAAATTGAATATCTTTACATTAAATTATCTTTTAGATTTAAGGTAATTCATATCCCTAAAAGTTTATTTGCGTGTTACCTTGCTTAGCCTGCTGGAAATGCTTATTGAAACATCTTGCTATATGCCTTTTTCTCCTGGTCACGCCTATCAGCAACCTACAACATAATATAAGCAGTTAAATTCGCAATACGCTTATAATGCACCTTCATGCTTGCTCAACTTAGATATATACTCACCTTCTTCCTGGCAGCAGCAAGTTCCTTCTTAATCCCAGCTGTAAGTAACAAAATTAAATGTCCACCTACACTAGTAGTTCTTGTCTAACTAAGGCCTTATACAAAATCACAACTTACCATCATTTGGCTCTAAGACCAGTGCATTTTTAAAGCTTTCAACTGCAGCATCTATGTCAAAATTATGCAGATTAGAAACAGGACTTGATGGAAAATGTATTAAAATGAATGCATTTTGAAGTATAGAAATAGTAACTTAAACTTACAGAAATTTTTGTAAAAATTTGAGACTTAGTTTTTCTCAAGGCTATGCTTTTCTCTGCAAAATCATAAGGATGTTACCATAAGTGGATGAAGTGGTGAGCATCTGCAGAATAATCACTATACAATCTATTCATTCATTTGTAGGAAAAGCTAGCATATCTCCCTCAATCCCTAATTTGTCCTAACAAACAGAACCTAGCTTTCTACCAAAAGGAGTTAAACTTTTACCTCTCAACCAAAAGGCAATTTATTTCATCGATTGCAGATACTTCGTTTATTTCAGAACAATCATGGCCTAATAACTAATGTGTTGCAGAAACAAAATTTTTTATTAGAACTTATGCAGAACAGGTTAAAAAATGGTGAAGGAGGAGGATGCTTCGGAATGAATCTTTTTCAGAGATCGCGTTGAGATTTGGCGGCGATAGAGTGCCAGAATCGATCCATCTGGACGCATAGGGATTGGATGTGAGAGAAGTCATTGGAGAGGGAGAGGGAGAGATCAGAGGAGGCGGAGTAGTCGAGGCTCTTGAGGCATTCCACGCCGTCACGCGTATTTAGGAGGAGCTTCTTCGCGCTTTGGTAAATATCTGATAGCATTGCTCCCCCGCCTTCCATGGTGGCGCTCAGTGTTGGTGGTGACTGTGGTGGTTTTTTCGGAGCTCCGAGGAGAATAAGCTAAGCGTCAGAGAGAGAGAGAGAGGGAGAGAGAGAGAGAGAGAGAGAGAGAGAGATAATATGTGATTTGAAGAAACATAGAAATTGGAGCTCCGACGAACGCTGATAAATCTTCAGATCGAAGCCAAATCGTAGAAGCTCAATGAAGGCAGCGACAATGGCGTTGCTTGCAGTAGTGAGGAGATGAGCTTTAACAAGGGAATGAGCGACAACGAGGAGTTGAATGACAAATCAATGCAAGATGAACAAAGGCAAGAAATTAGGGTTCGTCAGTGACATCATCTTCACTTTCTCATATGCAACAATACTAATCACACTCTCATATGCAACATCACTCAAGTTAAAAAAAAAATTTATGGCGGTTCCAAATGCCACAATCAACAAAAACCACCACAAAAATCATGAGCATTATGGCATAAATTAGGACCGCCGAAATTAACAAACATAATGCCATTTTTTCTAACCCGCCATAAAATTAGTGCCATTTTTACCAACATTTTTTGTAGTGATCCATGGCTTCGAGATCCAGAATCCGCATAAAAGACGGAATACCAAAGGGGTGCCGACTTACAACGCATCCACTTCATTTTGCACTGCCAAGTTTCCGTCATCGTTTTCGTCATCGATTTTATAGTTGGCTTCGAACTCCTCTTCGCTGTTGTTGTTATCTTCTTCCCAATCTATATCCCCGAACTCGTTAACATTGACCTCCTCGCCAACCGCGTCCATTCCAGAATGCTGTTCAAATTCAACGTACAGCTCTATTATCGGCACGTGAAATTGGATTTGTTGATAAATACAGAACATCTGCTGCATACTTGCGTCGCCAGTGATGGGCATTATTTGAAACTGTATCAACCCACCAAATACTTGTTCAGGATTCTTATATAAAATTTTGCTCACCCTTTTCGAAATGTGACTCTGTATGTTATCACAAAGACCATTTTGCAACTCTACAAAACTCATGATGCATGGAATAGCAAATGACAACGGACATTCACAAACAAAAGTCACTCCTTCATGTGTGTTTGATATAGTCTCACCGTTATAATACACTCGCAAGTTGATAATACCTTCCATAACTTCAATCTCACCTAACTCGACTTTTTTGACACAACTAACTACCAAAAAAATTCAGAACTATAACATATGTGCAAGAAAGAAGAATAAGAGGAGTAGAAGTGGAGTGAAGCATTCGAATAAATCCTGCTTCGTATTTATAAGCAAGACTCTTGATTAAAATATTATTTTTACACATAATGCAACCTGTGTTTTAGACTTTCAAAAAAAAAAAGTTATGACAGTTTAAAAACGCAAGCTGCATTTTGTTATTTCAGAAAAGAAATATTGCCCCCACACTAAACGCAAGTTGCTTTTGGGCTGAAACAAAATAAAAAAAATTGAAAACTTCAAAAAATTAAAACGCAAGATGTGTTTGTATAATTTGCCCATAAAAAAAAGAGTAAAACGTAGATTGCATTTTAGACTGACATTATAGTAATAAAATTTTTTTTATTTATGTCCATTTCATTGCACTACGCTAACATTTTTTTTATAAAGAAAAAAATGAGCCGCATTTCTTACTTTTGTTTTTAAGCTTATAATAACGTTTGAAAAATAAAAAAATAAGCTAAAAGAATTTAAATTTATTTTATTTTATTTAATATTATAATTAATAAATATTAAATAAGATAAATTTAATTTTTTTTCCTAATACGTTAAGCTTATTGCAAATAACTATTGCTATGTAGCTTTAATCAAGACACGACGTTGTTTGAGTTTAATTAATCCATTAAAGTAATTAATTTCTTAACGTCCACGTGATTCACACATTTCGTCCTTATTCAAATTGTTAAATACCGGGAGACTATTTTTATTACCTCTATCCAGAGACCCTTGCCTCTCCTTTTACTTTCAAATTTGTTTATATATATAATGCAGGAGGTCAACTAAATACATAAAAAAACTAGTTGAACATTTTTGTGTATATATATATATTTTTTTTTTATATGTTTTTTAAATATATTTTATATTCTAATATATATTTTATAAATATTGTTAATATATATATATATAATTTAATAATTATTTTTTAGTATAAATATTATTTTTATCATTTATGAACAATGACTCATTTTGTAAATAAAAAAAAAGAGGAGGTCAATTTTATTCGAGAAAATTTATTATTATTATTATTATATATATATATATATATATATTAAAGATAAAATCTTAATTTTATGAAAATTTGAGTGGTGTGATCTGTTGAATTATTTTGCACGTAAAACCGTTAGTTATTTAGATATTAATACAGGTATGTTTCATAAATAGTATAGCCAAATAATGGAATAAGTATTGTTTTGGTCTCTAATGTTGAGGGTTAGAATTGAAACTGTCCCTGATGTAATTTTCGATTTAGAATTGTCCTTAATGTTGCATTTCATTTTAAAATCGTTCTTTCTAATAATTTTTTTTTATAAATGATAAAACTATCCTTTTTTATAAATCGTTCTCTTTAATAAAAAATTATAAAATAAAAAAAAGAAAAGACACGAGGGGAGAGGAGAAAGGGAAAGGGAAAAGGACCAGAGGAGGGAAGGAAAAGGGGAATGGGAGAGGGGGAAGGGGAAGGGGAAGAGGAGGGGGGGGGGGGGGGGAGGGGGACGGCGAAGCTTGGAGCTGCCGTCACCGTCACAAGCCATGGAGAGTGCTTTTGCTTCTGCACCGCTACTCCTCACTGCCGCGTTCTTGCCACTGCTCTTCATCGCTGCTCCTCGCCACCTTGCTGCTTCTGCTTCTTGCTTCTTGCTTTGACCTCTATTTCTGCTTCGTCTTCTGCTTCTTCTGGGTCTGCTTGAGTGCTTCTGCATCTTCTGCTTCGTCTTCTGCTTTCTGCTTCTGCTTGAGTGCTTCTGCTCCTGCATTTTCTGGGTCTGCTTCTTCTTTTACTTCTAATCTGATTTTGATTTGTTATTTTTTGATTTTATCGTTGTTGTGTGTTGATTTGGTTGTTGAATTTGATGTTGTTATTTCTGGATTTGAATAATATTTTAGTTGTTGGTGTTGTTGAATCTGATTATTAGTATTTGTTGAATCTGGATTTAAATAATGAATTTGTTCATCATAATCCCTAATTTCCTAATTTTTATTGTTGGTTTTGTTCTTGTTCTGATTTCTAGATTGCTGTTGCTTTTTTTTTGTTTTAGGATTTCTTATTTCTCCCTAATTTTTGGTCTTGTTCTTGTATTTGATTTCTTGGTAATTAAATTTATAGATTTTTTATTTTTGTAATTAAAAATAAATTTAGGTATTTTTAATTCTTGTAATTGAATTTTGTTAACTGTATTTAAAAATTTAATTTTGAGTTTTGTTAATGGAAGAATAATTCTGGAAAAAAAGAACAAGAGAATTTGTTCTCTTGGAAGAAGAAGAACAAGAAGAATGAAATCACTACTAGAAATTTTGTTATTACAGACGGAAATTTCCGACGGATTTTATCCCACGGAAATACAGACGGAATTTCAGAGGGATTTTTTGTCGGAAAACAAAAAAAATGGATTAGTATAAATTACAGACGGAAAAGAGAATCCGTCGATAATTCCGTCGGAAAAATTAATTTTTTTTCCATGAAAAATAATTACAGACGGAAAATCTGTCTGTAATTTAAAATTTTCCGTCGGAAATGTTAAAATAAGGGGTTTGCTTTAAGCGTGGCTCCTCATTTCACACGATACCTATCCGCGCCTCCACACCCCTCTCTTCCAAACGCTCCATCGGCGGCGCCTCTCTGCCTTGCACCGCCGTCGCACTGAACTTCTGTCACACTGAAGCTCCGTCACATCCCCTCCCGACGCTTCTTCGTGTGTTGCTCGTGTCGCTTCGTATCGAACCCTAATATGCAGAAATCGCAGAAATCGCTCCGTTTCGATCTTGTCTCAACTGTGCAGGTAACCCTGATCTCTTCCACACCTTTATCACTCTTAGTATTCGCTGCTACACTGACACCAGCCTCTCCTCCTATTCGCCATTTTCCATCGAGCTTTTCTGCATCTCGTCCGATTCACCACCTCTCCTCGAAATTTGCAGCGCGCTGCTGTCGTTTTCCTTCTTGCACTTCTGGATCTGCTACCACTCATAGAATTTCCTGTTCCAGAATATCGAGAATCTATCCTCAGATTCGGTTAATTTCTGAACTTATCACTTTCAGTTTTCTGGATTTTTATTTTCATGTTTGAAATACTGATTGTGTAGATTTTGTTGTTCAATTAGTTCATTCTTTTTTCAGTTGCTGAGATGATTATATGGCTTTAAGTCTAAAACATGAGCAATAGAATAATGTTTGTGAGTAAAGTATAAAATATTGTGTTTTCTAATTTACATGTTGCTGAGATGATTATATTGGCTATTTTATGTGTTTTCTAATTTACATGTTTAACCTCATTGACTTTAAAAATATTGTGCACTTGTGCTTGCTTGTTTATGTACTTTATCTAGTAAAAACTGCTTATAATTTTTTCATCATTTTGCTCAAAACTTGCTTACAAGAAGCCCATGACAAGTCAAGATCTGTTACCAAGGCTCCTGCCATGAAGGGTTAGTATAATTCTGGTCTATTTTCTTAGTTTCTTCCTATATCAATAACCTACATATTTTGTCTAAAAGAATATTTTATTCAATCTCAGGTATACCTTTCCTATATCTATGTGGGTTGCACATGCGGTTTTTTCTATTTATTATATTTACATAGTCCTTGAAATTTCAGAATTAGTATAGTTATGCCACACAATTTTATATTAAATTAGTTTGTATAGATACAAATTGCACCATTAATGAATTATCAATAAGCAGAGGGAATGTATATTTTGAAAATGGCATTGATGGTTCAATTGAATGGAAATTTTGCAAGTTCAGGTCTTTGTTTGGCTATTGCCATTGTTCAGTTGTACATTTTTGTCTTTCTGAGCTGTTGAGTAATAATCCTGTTTATGCAGACAAATGAGCTCTATCAGCTGGCGTCTGTTGCCTTCTGCTTGCTTGTAGCCTGATAAGGCCTTAGAGCTTGGAATCATAAACAGCCGCCATGAAGCCTTCATCACTTCCAAACTTTGGTGCAACAATGCTCACCATGACCTTGTCCTTCTAGCTCTCAAGACCACACTCAAGTATGTAAAGTAATTGAAAAAGAAAAAAAATATATCATATATTGTATATAATCTCACCGATGTATAGTTGCTCTTCAAATTGATTAGGAAACTTGGGTTGGACTATTTAGACCTCTACTTGATTCATATGCCAGTGAGGTTGAAACCTGAAGTTGATGGAGTTCTTGAAATAGGAAAGGATGATTTGCTTCCCTTTTGACATAGAAGGACATGGTGTCTATAAAATTTGTGTCTAATTTGTTTAAAAGATGAGGGATAAAGGAGTAGAGCCCACCATTTATATTTGATTATTTGTGTCAAATAGTTAAAAATTTAGACACATTAGAACACACCATTTTAAATTGAATAATTTTTTTCCATTTTGACAATAATGATGTGGCTATATTCAATTTTGACTTTAGGTGGAAATGAGCTCATCATGGCAACAAGGGAAACTCAGAGAATTTTACAAGCAGAAAGGAATCCATTTGGCTGCATGGTCACCATTAGGATCTTACACAAAATCATGGGGTACTAATTCAGTTATGGAGAGTCCAATCATTAATGAAATAGCCACTTCTAGACACAAGAGTGTGCCTCAGGTGCTCTTTCTTAACTCAACTCCAATATTTGTCTTTAACTACCCCCTATATTTTCTCTTATAATTTTTGTGATTTTAAGGTTAAAACTTTGACCGGATAAAAATTTGTGTTATTCTATAAGGATATGGCCCATGCTTTTCAGGTTTAACCAAGTTGGAATCTCTGAATCTGAAGTAGTGTAATTGCATAATAGATGTCGATATGAAACCTCTATCAGGTTGGTTTCATATTCTTCCGTATGTGAGGCAAAGTCACTGATATTCTAATTATTACATTCTAATTATTACATTCACTGTGTGTTAATGGCATCCAAATGTCTTGTGTATGAGTGTTTCTGATTAACAATTTAAGATAAAATGAATTTCATAATTTCATGCTCATCTTCTTTTCTTGCCTTATTTTAGGGCTACAAAATCTTGCTCTGTTAAATTTGGAAGGCTGCTTTGTAACAGCTGCATGCTTGGATACTCTTGCAGGTTGAATCACTTCACAGACCTTATTTATTTATTTATTTATTTATTTATTTATTTATTTATTTATTTATTTATTGTGTGTGGGGGAGGAATAATTTGGGTTGGATACCTACTTTGCACATTTAATAGTTCTACAGATTCGAAGTAATTTAGAAACAGTTTTAGCTCTGAATTTTATTGTTTCCACTGACGGTATTCTCAAGTCTTCATTTCATTTATTATTTGTGATTTCCTAATCTACCATGTTGCCTGTAGGCGTACACGGCCCCCAATCACGAAGCGCCTATTGCTGTCATTCTTCTTTCTTGGATTAACTGGGTAAGATTCTTGATGTAGTCACTTGTTTACTGTTTTGGCAATATAGGAACAATAATCTTATTATCACGTATACTACATTTGCTTCTTGAATCTTGGTCAGGATATTTGGCAACCAGCTTTTGTTTCTTATGGGTTTAAGCTATACTAATCCAACATATGCTTCTGCCACGCAGCCAGCAATTCCAGTCTTTACGTTTCTGTTTACTGTAATGATTACTAATTCACTAAGTCAAAGATAAAGGAAGTACATGAAAATTGTGATTTAAATTTTGTGGGTCTCTCTAATTATAGTTTTGCATTAGAAAGTTGTAAATAGCATTTTTCCATGATTTCAATGTTTCTGTTTAGTTCAGATTAGGAATTATGAATTTGGTTTATTTAGCAGGTGGAGTGGGACTGTTTCTGCTGTTGTTTCAGAGGGGAGCGCAGTTGGCACAAGTTTTTCTGCGACTGAAGTCTTCAAACTGACAAAATGTATTCATCTTCTCTCTGTCTGATTCTGATCAATGGTTAATCTTGCTATTCAAGAATTCATTTAAGATCAATAAAACTCATCGTCATGATTACATTATGCAGCGTTATATATATATATATATATATATATATATATATATATATATATATATATATATATATTAGAGACATGCACAACACAATAGATCACAGTATTATTTATTTATTTGTATATTACTGCACATGAATACTAAAGTAATTAATGCCACTCATTGCTGTTCCCACTAGTTCATGACCCATTTCTAAGTGTTCCAAACATAAGTTAAGAATTAGGGACATAGATATGAGACAGTATTATTATATTGACTAATTAGCTTAAGTAATTTCTTTTAGCATCGAAAGGAAAGCATGAATGGTGACTGATGAGTATTATATATATGCAAATTTTATAAATTTAGGGGTTAAAATGAATATCCCGTAAATTGTAAGGGCATTGAATGAAATTATACCTACTTCAGTTTAACTATTTAAAAAGTATAAAAAAAAGTCATGTTAAAAATGGTACTAAGATCATCAGTATGCAGATGGGGTAGAGACTCCACACTTGTATGTATATCCATATCTCTATCTTCTGAGCTTCATCATCCTTTTTTTCTTTTTATTTTCAAAATTGAATTAATATTATCATAATTTCAGTGTACTTGATTGAGCTGTTTTATTTGCAGGAAGTGGAAGGAAATTGTGGATGAGTGGGTGAGGTTGAATCAACCGGGTAGAACAGCTTCTCTCATGGGTAAAACCAAACCTCAACTCAAATGTTTTGGGACATTTTTCTTAGTTAAGGAATTAGAAATCCAAGTGTTTGATGATAATTGTTGGCGTTGCATTTACATTTGCAGCTGATGGGGACTCTTCACCGCTGAAAACCACCCAAAACGGGCATCATCAGGTCTTTCTTGGACCCTTTTTTTAATTTTTATTTTTTATATCATGGTAAAGTTTAAGGCCCTGTTTGGCGTTATTAATATTTGAGGTACATTTTCCATTGCTGGATAAATGGGTTTATCTTATGTGTTTTTGTTTGTCATGAATCATTTCTCACATGAATAGATTTGTGTATTTTAACATGCCATTCTATGCTAAAGTTTCTTTGAACTTGAAGTGCGAAAAACTACGAACTACGACTCATGATAGCTATCTCAAAAATCAAATTTGAGTAATAAGTAATAATTGATGAGTGGAGTTTCAGTTGTTATTCTTATATGGTGCTTCTCTTCCTTCTTTTTCATGAATATAGACATGGCTTATAGGAAAATCTCTGATTGAGTTCCAGTCTACAAAAGGAGATGTTCTTCCTGCACACAAGGTGAATGATTGACTTTCTTTTATCAATTACTTTGCATTTCATAAATCTCTAACCGTTATATCGTTCAACTCATATTTGAAGAAGTTATCTTTAGTACTCAGTTTTATATGAACCTATTCAATTGTTCACATTTCTCGGTCTTTAAGTAATTTTCTGTATTACATTCTCTTCCGCCTTTTGTTATTCACAGTAGAAATACTTTCTTCAATACAATTTCTCTTTTTAAAAGGTTACCACTGTTAGATCTAAGCTTTGTCATCGGGTCATTCTAGTTTTATTTAAGCAAAGCTTCTCTATGCTTTCTTATTTCGATGGTTACTATAGAGAAACCTGTTGTTGACTGATAGTGACTAGTTGATCCTCTTAAGGATGAGAAAAAAAAGATCCCTTATTTGGGGTTATTTCTGTTGGATGCTTTGATTGTTTAACTTCCCTAAGCATAAATAATTTCCTGTCAATAATATTCTTTTATCATTTGGATATTAAGATATTGGGTATTGGCCTATCTGAATTTTAAAACTAGAAATTCTGTTGAAAGAAACAAAAAAGACTTATGGCTTTCTTTGCTCAACATTACATGTAGACATGTAGTAGCATCACTAACTGAAAGAACATTGTGCTTGATCCAGAATCAGAGCCAGTGCTTAGCAGATCTATGTGGCGCATTGCACTGTGACATTGAAATCAATTTTGGGTTGAAAAAATCAAAATGTAATCCTGCTGCCGCTGCAAGAAATAAACATCTGTGCGAGGTGTGCATCAGTCTGTCTTTAGATCGGATATAGTAAGGTCAGAAAGTGGGAAGCAGCGAATAATTTTGATGGACCAAGAATTTCAAGAAGCAAGTATATTGCCATCATTACTAAGAAGCTCAAGAAAGAATGAAGCTATCCATAAATTAGGATATTGAATCTTGATGAGTCTACTAGTAGTTATTTGCCATCTAATGTATTTAGATTGTATTATTGCATGGAAATAATTGCTTATTATAAAGAAAACATTTTGTACTCACCAGTGTGTTTTTCTATTTATACCATCAATAAAAATTTGTATTTATTAAATTTATATTTATTTTGTATGAAAATAAGTATATTTTGTAATTAGAAAAATAAAAAAATTCTATTTTACCTTACTGACGGATTTACAGACAGATTTTCTGTCTGTAATTAGAGTGTAAGATGATTTTCCAAAGTTCAAATTACAGACGAAAAATTCGTCGGAAAATCCGTCTGTAATTACAGACGGAAAATCTGTCGAAAAATCCGTCTGTAATTACAGACGGAAAATCCGTCGGAAAGTTTGTCGCCTTTGGGAAATGGATAGAAAATTTACAGAGGAAAAATCCGTCGGTAACTGGTAAAAATTCATCTATAATTTTCTGACGAAAAAAAAATCCGTCGGTAAATAATTTCCGACGGGGCTTTTATAAAGGGACAAAATCCGTCGGTAATTTCGTCGGTAACTAAAAATCCGTCTGTAATAAAGACTAAATCCGTCTGTAAATCTGTCTATATTAATCCATTTTCTAGTTGTGAATGGTGGAAAAAGGGTATTTTTGTCATTTAGAAAAAAAATTTTATTAGAAAGGATGATTTTAAAATGAAATGCAACATTAAGGACGATTCTAAATAAAAAATTACATCAAGAAAAATTTTAATTCTGACCATCAACGTTAAAGACCAAAACAATATTTATCCTGCCAAATAATTAAATAATTACTTTTTTTTATGTATTTATTTGATCTACTCTTTCATGCATTATACTACTTACATATATCTCTCTTTCTTTTTTTTTTAATCGGCGACAGTTATTAAAATCCGTTGTTATTTTTTATGAACAAATAAATTAAAAATAGTTTAAATGAATTTTAATTTGACTAAAATATAGCCTTTTAAATGGTCAGATATATTTTTCAATAAAAATGGTCAATGTTTAGAACAAATTTGAGAGTGAAATTAAAGGGGAAGGAGGGGTCTCCAGGCAAGTAGGAGATAATAAGTGTAGTCATACAGTATTTAAAAAGGTCTCACCAATTATATTCTAATTATAAGGTTAATTCCACGGTATTTAAAAAGGTCTAACTAATGATGTTCTAATTGCAAGATTTTTATCTATTTTTCTCATAAATTTCTGTTTCCTATTGTGATTTACTGTTTTATTTTGTTTGTTCATAAATCGCTACACCTTGTAGCAATTTATGTTTCAATTCTGTTGAGCACACTACAAAAAAAAAATTACTGAGACCCGTCAGATTTAACATCAGATTTAGCGACGGATTTGATGAGAAATTCTTCATGTCAAAATATTATCGGCGGATAGTGGCTTCCGACAGTAAAATCGCCGGTAACTTTTTGCAGGAAACCACGACAAATGGGAGCCAACTGTAGCATCGAATTTACCGTTGGATTAGATATGTTTAATGGGAATGCTGCATTTTGATGATCCGAACTGCGTTACCGTCGGAAATATCCGCGAACCCCTCCTCCTTCATTTCAAATTCGTTTTCTCTCTCTCTCTCTCTCTCTCTCTCTCTCTCTCTCTCTCTCTCACCTTCCTCTTTCTTTCTAGCCTCTCACCTCTCAATCTCTCTCTAGCCACTGCCACCGCGCAAAGGCTGCCGTCGCTGCCGTTGCTCTAACTACCTTCGCTATTACTGCTGTTGTGCCCTCTTCTTTTCTTCTTCACTCTTCTTGCCACCTTCTTCATTGAATCACAGAACCCCTGGGCCACCACCACGTACCCTTCTGCCACCGCCATGGCACCCTCGCCGCAGCTAGCTTCTGCGTCATCTTCTCCTCTAATTCCATCCCTCTCTCTCCATTTCCTCCACGGTTGAACCAAAATAGGGCACCCCTGTTCGAGCTATTCCAGCCCCTGTTTTCCCATCATTTCCGACAAGTCACTACCGTCGGTGCCACCTGTTTTAGTGGTTGACCTCCACTGCTGGTCCAACCCATCCCTCCTTCTCTTCTGTTCTGGTGTAGTTCTTTGCTTATAGGTTTTTGCCATTTTTATTTTAATTTCTATTAAATTAGATTAGTTTCATTTAGTTAGTTTGATTTTGTTAATTAGCTTAATTAGATTAATTGTTTGTTAGATGATTATAAGTGGTTGGGTTAGGATAATTTGCTTTAGATTATTAGGTTCTGATTGTTGTTGTTAAAAGTGTTTGGATTGACTTGATGTAGATGGATTAATTGCTGCTGATTTGATGTGAATTGCTACTGATGTTCATGTTGTTAATTGTTTGATTGTGTGGCAGTTTACTGTATTACTGCTATTTGCTTAATTTGTTTAACTGGGAATTGCAATTTGTTGCCTTGCTCATGCTACAATTGCCTTGCTCATGCTAAATTTCTAAGAAATGCTGTTGGTTTTGTGCAGTTGATGTCGAATTCTGTGAGATTGACTTTTGTGCATCTTGGCATTTGACATTTGATGCTGCTGTGCATGCCACTCTTGCTGGTTTCGAGTGAACGCTATATTTGTTGACTTTTGATTTGCTAATTATTTTTATTTTTACTAGTAATGCCATGCTAAATTTATGTAAACTTTGAGCATGGATACATGCACACCACTTGTTATAAAAGTACCTCTAAGAGTTTAAATTTAGTTTTTGGTCAAATCTTTCATAAATCAATGCTTGTTTTCACATTCTTATTATTCTTATGTATTGATACCTGAGTTTGCTTTTTATTTTTGCCCATACATATAGTGATGCTTGTTATATGGTGGTGTATTTGCATAAATGTCTTCATGATGAGCTAATAACATAACAAGTATTTAAACACACTTGACATAAAAATATGCTCCTTTGCAATTAGAATTTGTTATGTAATTTCCCTTTGTTTTTTTATTTATTAAACTAAATCACTTTTCGAATTATTTATTATTTCTTGAGTTTCTTATGTTATTATTTGTTGGCGTTTGTTATGTTATTATATGTTGTTAATATATTCACTATACAGATATGACTACAGGCAGCAGAGGTAGGTCAAGTGGGACACGTGGTCGTGGTAGAGGGCGAGCTTCTACCGAATTTTCTAGGGCTGCCCAGTCATCGCCCTCTATCCTGGCTACATCATCGACCTCTATGACGTCACAGGAGGGTCCATCAGACCAGCAATTTATCATGGTCCCAAACCCGAACTGGGTGCCTCCTTCTGCTACGTCCCCTGCAGATGTAGCAACAACGTCGACAGAGCCTACAGTAAGTGATACCTCCAATGCCCCCGAGCAGGATGCCCTTCCACTACCACCCGTCATCCAGATGAGGATTTGGCCTGTTGACATGCAGTCGTGAGTTCAATTTGTTACTATTAAGTTTGTTTATCTGTAGTTTATTTATGTTAAGTTTGTTTATCTTATGTAATTGTTAATATGCGGTTTATTCTTTGACATGTTTGCACTGAACTCCAATGCTTGCACACAGGAGATATCTGAGGTCATTAAGTCCATGTACGACCACCCATGGCTGACCTACATGCAGATCCTGGCAGAGACCAGAGAGTGCTGGTTTTAGAAGTAGGCGATAAGAACCAAATTTGATTAGAATTGATTTACTGTATTTGAACTGTATCTTATTCCAAATAACTAATGTTGGTGAATCACGTTGTGTAGTTAAAATTCATATAGGATATAGAGCATAACCTCATGATCCAGAAGATCTACATCCACCGGGTAGCCAAACATTTTTAGCAGATGGTGAGCGATGTTCGTTAGGGGAAAGACCAGTTATGAAGTGGATCCGTCCAAACATCAAGCGTGACTTGGATGCTCACTTTAGAGATAACGAGGCCTTCAAGCATCAATGTCTGGCGAACATCGCCAACAGGACTTCGCCCAGGTCGTCAAGGTATACAGGTGGATCGGCGACCTTCATGAAGATGAAGACGAGACTGGTAAGAATTTTGGCATTGTTTTATGTTATAGTAGTTACTTGAATTACTTAGTAGAGTTTATTGTGTTTAATTTCCTTTTTCGTTGTCAAGTTACTTAAGTAGTTAGTAGATTTTAGGGTATTTATTTTCAGTTTTAGTGGATTTAGGTGGTTAGGATAGGTTAGAATATGTTATATTAGGCTCTGAGATTGTAGAAAATGTTGGATTATTTAAGTGTTTACTGATTCATGCTGCTGAAATTATTTGGAAAATGCTTAACTGTGAAAATAATGATGTTACTTTGGTTTGGATGGAACCCTTCAAGAGTGGCTAAGTCCGAATTTTAGGGGAGACTTTGTCGAAATTTTTATAAGATTTTTATTTAAATTGAAAAAATTCAAATTATGTTTTCGAAATTAGAATAGAGATTTCCTGGTTCATATATATTTTCCTGTCATTATTTAATTTGTTCGTTTATTTTATTGTTTGGTTGATATATAAATTTGTAGTCTAAGTTGTTGGATCGTGGGGCGACATTGGCGAAGACCTTCAAGTATATCCATACTTTGAGAGGAAACAAGGAGAGATTTACTAACGAGCGGTCAGCAGCCCATCATGTGAGTTTAAATTAATCGTAAATTTCAGCTTCATTTGGTTTAAAGTCAATTATTTAACTATTATCCTAATCACAACTAACGTGTGTGACACAGGAGGAGTATTAGCAGAGGTTGGAGGTTGCGACCCATCAATCTCAGCCGCTTAGTGGAGCTGACTAAGCTGGCTCCGAAACCTCAGTCGTGGATCCCGACAGGATTTAGCACGAAACCGCCTTTGAACCCCACAAGAATCACCGTTTTGGATTGGGCTCGTTCTTCAGCAGTGGCCTCTGCTCCTCTGCGTTGGTGGCTTCTTCTGCCTCTGCCTCTGCCACCAGCCCTGCTAATTCCTAGGAGGTTATCGACCTGAGGGAGGAGGTGTAGAAGCTAACACAGGAGCTTCACCATTAGCAGGAGTAGTTTGAGCAGAGGTATCAAGAGATTCTTGCACACGTTGCCGCCAGCTCAGACCTGACGGAGAAGGTGGAGCAGCTCGATCGGCTGCGACAGCAGATGGAGAAATACAGCTAGCAGACGTGCGCTAGAGGCAGCAGCATTACTGCTTCCAGCGGCACTACTAGTTGCCCTGGCGACGATGCTGCTGGTGGGCCACCGACGACAGCACCTACTCTACCGCCTCTGCAGGGGGACCACGACACCACCGCTGCCACCGACAATGACAATTATCAGGATCTGTATGGGTTAGGGTTTTATGCATTTTTGTTTGTTTAGAGTATATTATTCTACTTATGTGACATTTTATTGTATTCATACCATTTATTTTTAATAAAATAATTTGTTGATTTCTCCTAATTTTAGATTTCTGATAACAATTTTGTTAACAAGAGTTTTAATTTCATTTAACTGTTAATTGTGGCTAAACTGTGCAAAAAAATAAAAATCCTACCGGTGGATCCGACGGTAATCATCAACCCAAGCTCGACAATCCATTGAAAATACCGACGAAAAATCTATCCGTAATTAGCGTCGGACGAAAAAAATTCACCGATAAGAGGTTTCCGATGTCGTTTATACCGTCAACTATAGGACAACGGTAAATCTGGTGGTACGGTACTTAGCGGCAAATTTATTTAATTAATCCGACAATAACCATCATTTTTCTTGTAATGGCATAAATCGTAATAGAGATGTAGCAATATATGCTTTGTGTGAGTTTTAAACGTAAACTGTGACAAAGTATAGCAGATTAAGCTTAAATGGGTGTTGCTCATAATCTGCAATAGGATGCAGCGAATTATATGAAAGTCGTAAACTGTAATAGACTACAACAATTTACATAAAATTAAATTAAGGCACAAATATAAATTATTTCAAAAAAAATTATATTTGTATATATTTAATTTCCAAATATTTTATTTATATAAATTGTCCATCCATATATATATATATATTGTTAAGGACAAAACTTGCGTAAATAATATATAGATATATGAGTTATATTTCAACTGATGTATTCTAATTTATAACTCTAAAATCTAAAACTCTAAATCCTTCTTATAATACAAAAATAATATGGGATGCTCAGTATTGTAAAACAATAATAATTATATTTTTATTTAATAATAATTATAAATTTATTTATTTTTTTATAATTATATGATATCTATTAATATTATTTTTTTACTAAATATTTGTAGTATATAATAATTTAATAGATATAAATTAATTAATAAATTATTAAAATTAAAAAATAATAGTTATTTTATTTTAAAAATAAAATAAAAATATTTATGATAATAAAATATTTATTATTTTTGTTTTATATTATTTTAAAATAATTTAATTATTGATAATATATTAATAAAAATATATATTTTAAATTTAATTTTAAATTTTTAATTATTTTATATTTTTTATTTATGTAAAATTAATTTTATTGATTCAAAGTCACCAATTAAATTAATAAACTAATAAATTAGTAATTTAGTTAATTTGATCACGGATTTAGTTCTGATGTATCCTACTATAATACTAAAAGTGGGTTGTGCTTACATATATCCCTTCTTACTTTTTTCCTACTAGCATCATAAACACTTCATTAATTTGAATAAATGGATTCTACTATCCTATCCTACAATAATACTAAAAGTGCGTTGTGCTTCCATATGACTTTTTACTTTTTTTTTTGTGTGTTTTATTTTCATTAAATAAATTTAATTCAAACTATCAAAATTCAAATTTTAACATTTATATATTTACAGTTATGTCTATTAGTTTAAACTTATTTTTCCTTATATGTAATATCCTATTACCTATAGCGATTTAATACTCAAAAATTAAAACAAAAAAATGCTATTAAAACTGAGGCCAGTATTAGTGGTTGTTACTTCTTAATAAAACTAGACTAGACCTCTAACCCTACTTAATATGATTTAGCATAGAAAACCCCAATTTACATTTTTCAGAAAACCCCACACATTTATAATAATAATTTATGGCAAATTTTGAGCCCAAATCTTGTGGTAACCTCCCTGACAATAAATTGTTAAAAGAGTAAACATTTTAATATTTTATACGTTTTCGTAACGCATAAATCAACTCTCTATAATAACAATTTATGCGTGCAAAGAGTGACATCATTGTGGTGACATCATTGTGGTGACACACTGAGTGAGAAGATTGCTTTTAATATATTAGGAATGAAAATTTTCATGTATTCCAAAGATATGAGGGTTTTAGTAAGTTTAGTCATTAATTTTAATTATTTATATGTTTTATAATAAAAATTAATAATTAAAAATATGTGTATGAGTGAGAAAAAAAATATGCATACATTATTTTCATAATAATAATAATAATAATAATAATCTTTTTGGCTATGATAGATATATTATTTCAAGAACGTGTTGCACAAAGCATGACCGTATATGGACTTTAATATCTTAATGACTTCATCACTATTTCCATTCAACTACCCTCACAGTAATAATTTGTTGAAAAAATTATCATCAAGCCAGTCAAGTTGTTGGTATCAGTAGAATACATAAATATTAGTTCGAAGTTGCCTCTTAGCTTAGATGAAATTTAATGCTTCATTTATCGAATTCACAGTAGCAGTAGGTGCTCGTTAAGTCATTGCAATTGTTTGAAATTAAAAGCACTGCTGTTATAATAACTTAATAAAATTTAAAACCCATATCACAAATTTTTCTTGTTCTCTTCCAAGCAACACGCTTTCTCTATTCTTTCTTCTTTTAATACTGATTTAATTTTGGGTTATATAAGGCTCAAACTCAGAAGGATATCCACACGCGAAACACGAAAACTTGATAAAAACATAATAAATGTAACCACTGGTTTTTATTATCAGCAATAAAAGGAGGATAATAAACTTGATATAAAACAAAATAATTGATGAATATAGTTTTTTGGAGATATAATCATTTATATATTGTCTTTTTTTTCTTTTATCAATTTAAACTTTTGAAAAATTTAATATTATGATATGGTGTTAGAGTTTTATATTGGAAAGATTTAGAATTCGATATTTGCATTGGTGACCTCCAAAAAAAAGAAAAAAATAGCATAAGATAAATAAAAAGAGAAAAAAAATACTTATACAAAAAATCAAATAAACCCAAAAAGTACTGTCAGTCTAAACAGATAAAAAATTTACCTTATTTAACATTTATTTATTATAGAATGTATTAAATAAAACGAAAAATAATAAATTTTAACAATTTTTTACTAATATTTTTTTGTTACCAAATATTTTAGCACAACTAATTAGAATAGAAATGGAACTATCATGATTAAATTATTAGATCTGATATTACCTAAAAACAATCGAGCAAGTTCTTGTAATTTTTTATTGGGTCCTTATCCTGATCAAGATCTTTTAAAGTGAGATAATTAATAAAGTAAGAAAATGAGAAATTAATCACTCTTAAATTAAAATAATAAGACTCATCAAAATTTGTCAATAGGATGAAGAGAATTTAGTTCCTCTACTTAGAGTAAGAAGGTTAGTAAAGTAAGAAAGTAAAATTAAAATTAATCACTCTTAAATTAAGATAATAAGACTCATATATGATGAAAGTAACAAAATTAATAGTAATTAACATTTTATTTTATCACTTTATTAACTCTTTTATTTTAGAGGATCTAAATTCTCTTCATCCAGACTTAGTGCATGGTGTATTTGGATTACTATTTGTATCAATTAAATGTCACTACAAAAAAATGGTTTATGGTTACGGTAACTAGTGAAAAGGGTGACCATAGATCTATGGTCACGGTTTTTTCACTGTGACTTATTTTGCCATGGTCATAGATTTATGGTCACAATTTTTTTAGCTATAATCACGGTTTCTATAGTCACAATTGCAGTTTTTAAATTATGACACTTTATACCACATTTTTTTTATGGTAACCACAGGTTACTCTATGATCACGCATAAAAACCGTGACCATAACCTTATGTATGGTTACCCTTGCTTTGTACCATGACCATATAGCTTAATCTATGGTTACGGTGTTACTGTAACCATCGGTATCTAAATAAATTGCAAGGACTTAAAACTCTGAATCTAAATAAATTATTGAGAGATTCTAAAAATTTTACTATCCAATACTGTACCAAAAATGGATTATTGCTTAAGATTGTCTCTTGGTCGGCTTCATTATGCTCTTTTATATCTTGTTTTATCATATTATTTTTTCTAATGGATTATTTTGATCATTTGAAGATTGTAATTATACTAGTTTGTAATTTTGTATCTCCAACATGATTATAAATTTTTCTAAATGATGTAAAATTGTTTGACCTGTTGCTTGACCTGTAAAATTGCTCTGATCATTTAATTTGACACTACAATATTTTGGGTCTATGGTCACAGTTTTTTTGGTCACGGTAAAAAATCGTGACCATAGACCCTCTATAGTCACGATTTTTTAGGGTGACAAAAAAAGCTATGGTCACAGTTTTTTTGAAAAGGGTGACCATAGAATATCACTGGTCACGATTTTTTAAAAAAGGGTGGCCTAAAAGGGTCTATGTCACGGTTTTGAAGGGTGACCTAAAGGGTTCTATGGTCATGATTTTTTACAGTGACCAAAAAGGGTATATGATCACGGTTTTTCAAAAAAGGGTGACCTAAAAGGGTCTATGGTCACGGTTTTGAGGGGTGGCCTAAAGGGGTCTATGGTCACGGTTTTGGGGGTGGCCTAAAAGGGTCAATGGTCACAGTTTTGAGGGGTGACCTAAAAGGGTCTATGGTCACGATTTTTTACAGTGACAAAAAAGGAGCTATGGTCACAGTTTTTCAAAAAAATGTGACCTAAAAGGGTCTATGGTCACGGTTTTGGGGGGTGACCTAAAGGGGTCTATGGTCACGGTCTTGGGGGTGGCCTAAAAGGGTCTATGGTCATGGTTTTGGAGGTGGCCTAAAGGTATCTATGGTCATGGTTTTTTACAGTGACAAAAAAGGGGCTATGGTCACAGTTTTTTAAAAAAGGGTGACCTAAAAGGGTATATGGTCATGGTTTTGGGGGTGACTTAAAAGGGCCTATGGTTACAGTTTTGGGGGTGGCCTAAAAGGGTCTATGGTTACAGTTTTGGGGGTGACCTAAAGGGGCCTATGGTCACGGTTTTGGGGGTGACCTAAAAAGGTCTATGGTCACGGTGTTGGGGGTGACCTAAAGGTGTCTATGGTCATGGTTTTTTACAGTGACCAAAAAGGGTCTATGGTCACTGTTTTTCAAAAAAGAGTGACCTAAAAAGGTCTGTGGTCACGGTTTTGGGGGTGACCTAAAGGGGCCTATGGTCACGGTTTTGAGGGTGGCCTAAAAGGGCCTCTGGTCACGGTTTTTTATAGTGATAAAAAAGGGTCTATGGTCACGATTTTTTGGAAGGGTGGCCTAAAAGGGTCTATGGTCACGATTTTAGGGGTGACCTAAAGGTGTCTATGGTCACGGTTTTTTACAGTGACCAAAAAGGGTCTATGGTCACGGTTTTTCGAAAGGGTGGCCTTAAAGGGTTTATGGTCACGGTTTTGGGGGGTGACCTAAAGGGGTCTATGGTCACAGTTTTAATCATTTAAGTTTTAATTAATTAAGATTTTATGTATTTTTAATTATTTTAGATATTTTTTCTTTTTAAAATTTAAAAATTTTAATAATTAAAAACTAATAATAATTTTATATAATTTACTTTAAATATTAAAATTTTAAATCTAATTTTATAAATAAAAAATTAGGTTGAATACTACTAATAATTTTAAATTAAAAAATGATTTAAAACTTATACACTACAACATTTTTGGCCTAAGGGAACCCTTATTTGAAGCAACATTTAATAAAAGTTGCCTTAAATAGAAAAATACAATATTTTTTTAAGAGTTGTCTTTGAGTACGACAAAGATAACAAACTTTTTAGCCACCCACAAAAATTGTTGTCTTTGATATCTAAAGCAACACTTAAAAAATATTACAATATAAAACATTTAAGGCAACATTTTTAAATAAAAACACAACATTTTATAAGGGTTATCAAAAAAATTGAATAAATAACTTTTATAAAAAGTTACCTAAAATCATTTATAGCTAAAAATTTTAGAGGGAAACTTTTCATCATATTCCCCCCAATAATTATTTCCCGATCAAATAACTTAGAAAAAAAAAGAAAAGTCATTTAGTTCCTTCAGATCATTTCTATCTATTGAATTGCTTCACTTCATCACTACCACCCACTGTAAGCCCTAACTTTCAAAATCAACCCAAACAGCGACACAAACGGCAGCAGGTCTCGTTCGTGGTGCTGTCCACCCCAACTGGCGATGGCGCGGTGCTCCCTTTCATAGGCGTCGGTGCGTTACTCTCCTCCATGGGCGTCGGCGCGGTGCTCTCCTCTACGGGCGTCGGCGCGGTGCTCTCCTTCGTGGTCATCTTCTCCACGCATGCTTCTCCACGTACGTTGCTCCACGGCCTCTCCTCCTCCTATCTCAGCTCAACGTACGCGGTCACCTTCGAGAAACCCCTCTCTTTCTTCCTCTTCTTCCCCTGTCTCGCCTCCTCCTCTTCGCAAGCTCTGACAACGCTACATGCAAATGTAACCTCCGTCATCCTCCTCCTCTGCATATTGGTAAGAAGCTTCTGATTTTTACTATGGAATGGAATTTCTGAATACATTGATCCTGAATGAAGATTGGGAATATTCTGAATTTTAGTAATACATAAAGTTTTTATATCATGGGTTTCTTGTTGATGCTGATTTAACAGATATAGGAAGATTCAAAAGAAGGTGACAAAATCGTCCTGAATTGATACTTTGGCTATAGTCCAATGTTCATTCATTTGATATGACAATAATGCCGACATTTTGTTTATCTACTGCTTGATGGAATGTTTACAGCTAAGGGTTATTGTGTACAACATGAATTCCTTTTATAAAAATTATTGTGTACAAAATATTGAGAAACCAAGTTTTTTCAATTCTTAGTACAACTAAGTTTTTACAGCTAAGTGTTTTTTTATCTACTTCTATTTAATTTGTTAACTTTGTTATGACTAATCTCTTAGCCAAATAAATGTCTTAATTGAAAGTTATGCCATGCTACAGGTGCCAGAGGCTCAGCTAGCACAGTAGAACTATATCTTGGTTGTTGGAGAGCTGGAAGTAGAAACTGGACAGGTGCTTCTTATTTTCACTTTGGATGCTGCATTAACAGTTCTTGTAATACCCGGTCTAACCAAAATTTAGTAAATAATAAGTTAAATAGGAGCGAATATGGTTGGAAGATTTGGCAATTGGAATTTGATAATTTAAATATGATATTTGGATTCAGTGAATTTTTCCGAGTCGGAAAATATAGTTTTCAGCGTAAAAGTGCGCAGTGGAATTTTGACCGGTAGTACCGGCTGAGATCTGTCTGGTACTATAACTGAGAAAATTGATTATGGGTAAATAAGATTAAGAAATGAGGAATTATAATTAGGGAAGGTAGAAATATTTAAAATGCGATTTAGAGCGCTAATCTTAAAGGTTTTGGCCCAAAATTGGGCCAATGGACAAAAATAAGTGAACCGGGCCTAAGTGGGCCCAAGACCCAACATATATAAACATTAGTTGTGAGCATTTCAGCTCATTTTACCCTAAAAAGAAGGGTTGGGGCGCTGATTTGAGAAGAGAGAAGAGAAGAGAGAAAACCTAATTCTCTTTGATCTTCAAACCACCATAACTTGAGCTACGGAACTCCGATTGACGAGCCGTTTGTGGCCACGCGTTGCTCTTCTCATCCTCTACAATTCTATCTAAGTTTGGTGGTGAGTATTTCATTCATCTCTGCCCAGTTTTCGAAATTCTCCACTGTTACACGTTTTTGGGTAGTTAGTGTTGAAATCTTGTGATTTTGGGTGTTTAGGGATACTCCAACATGGATTCTAAGTGGGTTCTATCCCTACTTCATATGGGTTGAGGTAAGAAGTGCTCAAACCCTTGTGATTTGTCATTTTTATGAGCCATAGGTTGATGTATGTATGTGACATTGGTTATGTTAGTGTATTTGGTGATATTGGTACATAATTGGGAGATTGGTATTGCTTGAGGAGCTTTGGTAAGGCTTGGAGCTAAGGTTGGTGAAGAATTCCAAAGAAGAGGCTCAATTGGTTTGGCTACAAGAGGTACGGTTTAAGTTTCATTTAAGTACCGTGTGTTGTGATGAGAATTCCTAGGCTAGATGCCCCTAGGATTAAGTTTGGATTGTGTAAATGGTTGGTGCTAATATGCATAGTTGATATGTAATGTGAATTAATGATTGGGTTGAGAATTGTGTGACCTTGTATGCTTGGTGCATTGAGAATTTGATGTACTGGGTAATGAGTATTGATTTGTGGTTTATGCATTTAAATTGTGAAAATTGGGCCGGAGGCCGTGAATTTTGGGCCGGAGGCCGGAAAGAGGTAAGAAAGGTAAGTCGATGTGTGCATTGTATGATGGCACAAGTGATTGGATGAATTTCAGATAATGAATATATGAATGATTAGGTTGGTTATTGAATAATAAGGTTTGAGAAGTTGAAGTGTGGAATTTGGTAATTTTGGGTGAAATTATGTAGACGAGGTATGTTTGGTTCGGTTGAGATATATTATGTGATCATATATGTGATTATGATTATTGATGCCTTGATGGTATGATGATGCATTAGAGATATGTATGTTGTGATATATGCTTGGGGAATGATTAAGGTTGATTTGTGGGTGAAATCACGTGATAGTGAGTATGATATTGATTACGTATAATGATGGTTGATTGGAAATGGTATTATTGGAAATTGGGATGAGGAAGGATGTATGACATGATATTGTGTTTGTCCTTTAGCCATTTGATTGAGAAGTGTTAAAATGGTTAGATGTGGTTTTGGGAATTTTTGGTAAAGTGTCAATGTGTGAGTTGAGGATGGCTTGATGTGAATTTTGGTACATTTTGATTGATTTCAAAAAGGGTTGAAATTGGCATGTTTTGGTTGATTTTGAAAAGAGTTGAAAATGGCTTGTTTTGAAAATGGCACCTAGTGGTTTTGTATGAAAACATGGTTTTTGGGCATACTTTGACGGGACATAACTTGGACTACAGATCTCTGTTTTGTGCCAAATCTGTTTAGAAATGAAATTGGATCCGGGATGTCCATGCCGTTTGAAGAACGGGTGAAAAATGATTTAAAATGAGAAAGTTATGTCCGTCGGAAGATTGGGGGTTGAATTTGTAAATTCTGCAGCTTTTAACTTAGAAAATTTTGAGCAGAATGACCCTCCACGCGTAGGCGCACTTGGCGCGTACGCGTCGTTCTTCAAGAAGGCACTATCCACGCATGCGCGTGGTGTGCACGGGCGCGTCGATGCGCTGCACCAAATGCCCAGCTATTTTCCCGAGAGTTGTGCCAGTTTTGTGCCTGGGGCGCAAGAGCACCCACGCGTACGCGTGGCTGACGCTTGCGCGTCGTTTGGCTATTTTTCAACCCGCGCGTCCACGCGTATGATGCTTGCGCGTCGATGAGTTTTGTGGCCATCCACGCGTGCGCGTGGAGTGCGCGTACGCATGGCCCTGTTTTCATGCCAAAGTTGATTTTTGAGTTTTAAAAGCCAAATCTCATACTTCTAAGCCTCCGATCTCACCTCTCATGTATTAAATCATTCTGATATGCCTAGCAATGAGCTAGGGGATGTGGTAACTTGCGAGTGAAGCAAGGGGAAAAGTTGTGATCAATGATGATCAAAGATGATTATATGAGATATGGAGGATGACGGTGGAAGTACTGTGTATGCCATGAGCCGGAGGGCTATATTTATTGATAAATGGCCCGTTCTTGATTGGACCATGAGCCGGATGGCTGAGTTATTGTCGGGTTACGGCAAAGCCATTATTGTTTATGGCTGAGTATAAATGCATATATGATTAATGAATGAATATGTTAAATGGATAATAATGAAAAAATATTGAAATGTGATGTGCGACCCCGGGTTGTAGGCAGTGGCGTTGTCCACTTGCTCCGGGTATGAGACGGGAAAGGAGGATTATGATAAACGAGTTTAATCGTGGGGTTTTGAATAAATGTGTATTTGTGATACCTGGGTAGTAGCAAGGGTCGTGGTTCGTCCCGCTTGCTCCGGGTCATTGTCTGAGGATTGATAATAATGAAGGGTGATTATGAATAAATGTTTATTTGTGATACTTGGGTAGTAGCAAGGGTTGTGGTTCGTCCCACTTGCTCCAAGTTAATGTTTGAGATTTGGTAACAATGAATGTTGATAATATGAATTGAGATTGAATGAATATATGTTTGAGATGCCTGGGCAGTAGCAAGGGTTGTGGTTCGTCCCACTTGCTCCGGGCCAATGCTTGAGATACCTGGGTAGTAGCTGGTGCACGAATTGTGAATCACACTTTTCACAACGCGTACCACTAACCAGCAAGTGCACTGGGTCGTCCAAGTAATACCTCACGTGAGTAAGGGTCGAATCCCACGGAGATTGTTGGTTTGAAGCAATCTATGGTTATCTTGTAAATCTTAGTCAGGAAGTCAATTATGTTTATCAGTTGAATTGCGAATAACCAAGAGAGCATAAATTAAAGGTTACTTGTTGTGCAGTAATGGAGAATATGTTGGAGTTTTGGAGATGCTTTGTCTTCTGAATCTCTGCTTTCCTCTGTCTTCTGATTCACGCACGCACGTCCTCCTATGGCAAGCTGTGTGTTGGTGGATCACCGTTGTCAATGGCTACCTTCCATCCTTCCAGTGAAAACTACGCTCACGCACTCTGTCACAGCACGGCTAATCACCGGTTGGTTCTCGATCCGGTTGGAATAGGATTTACTATCCTTTTGCGTCTGTCACTAACGCCCAGCCTTCAGGAGTTTGAAGCTCGTCACAGTCATTCAATCATTGAATCCTACTCGGAATACCACAGACAAGGTTTAGACTTTCCGGATTCTCATGAATGCCGCCATCAGTTCTAGCTTATACCACGGAGATTCTGATTAAGGAATCTAAGAGATCCTCATTCAATCGTATATAGAACGGAGGTGGTTGTCAGGCACACGTTCATGATTTGAGGAAGGTGATGAGTGTCACAGCTCATCACCTCCATCACAGTTAAGCGCGAATGAACATCTTAGATAGGAACAAGCGTGTTTGAATGGAAAACAGAAATACTTGCATTAATTCATCGAGACACAGCAGAGCTCCTCACCCCCAACAATGGGGTTTAGAGACTCATGCCGTCAGAGAATACAAAGTTTAGATCTGAAATGTCATGAGATACAAAAATAAGTCTCTAAAAGTTGTTTAAATACTAAACTAGTAGCCTAGGGTTACTAAAATATGAGTGGACTATGATGGATGATGCAGGGATCCACTTCTGGGGCCCACTTGGTGTGCTGGGGCCCACTTGGTGTGTGCTGGGGCTGAGACTTTAAGCAATCCACGTGCAGAGGCCATTTGTGGAGTTGAACGCCAGTTTTTGTGCCAGTTTGGGCGTTCAACTCCAGTTTTTGATCCTTTTCTGGCGCTGGACGCCAGAATTGGGCAGAGGACTGGCGTTGAACGCCAGTTTACGTCATCTATTCTTGTGCAAAGTATGGACTATTATATATTGATGGAAAGCCCTAGATGTCTAATTTCCAACGCAATTGGAAGCACGCCATTTTGAGTTCTGTAGCTCCAGAAAATCCACTTTGAGTGCAGGGAGGTCAGAATCCAACAGCATCCGCAGTCCTTTTTCAGCCTGAATCAGATTTCTGCTCAGCTCCTTCAATTTCAGCCAGAAAAATACCTGAAATTACAGAAAAACACACAACTCATAGTAAAGTCCAGAAATATGAATTTTTCCTAAAAACTACTAGAAAGAGACTAAAAACTAACTAAAACATACTCAAAACTATATGAAATTATCCCCAAAAAGCGTATAAAATATCCGCTCATCACAACACCAAACTTAAACTGTTGCTTGTCCTCAAGCAACTAGACAAATAAAATAGAAGACTAATAGGTTGAGAAGCAATAATATCTCAGAGTTTTTGATTGAAGCTCAGATTCTAATTAGATGAGTGGGACTAGTAGCTTTTTGCTTCTGAACAGTTTTGGCATCTCACTTTATCCATTGAAGCTCAGAGTGATTGGCATCTATAGGAACTTAGAATTCAGATAGTGTTATTGATTCTCTTAGTTCAGTGTGATGATTCTTGAACACAGCTTCTTTATGAGTCTTGGCCGTGGCCCTAAGCACTTTGTTTTCCAGTATTACTACCGGATACATAAATGCCACAGACACATAACTGGGTGAACCTTTTCAGATTGTGACTCAGCTTTGCTAAAGTCCCCAATTAGAGGTGTCCAGAGTTCTTAAGCACACTCTTCTTTTTGCTTTGGACCTTGACTTTAACCGCTCAGTCTCAAGTTTTCACTTGACACCTGCACGCCACAAGCACATGGTTAGGGACAGCTTGGTTTAGCCGCTTAGACCAGGATTTCAGTCCTTTAGGCCCTCCTATCCACTGATGCTCAAAGCCTTGGGATCCTTTTTAATTACCCTTGCCTTTTGGTTTTAAGGGTTATTGGCTTTTTCTGCTTGCTTTTGCTTCTTTTTTTTTTTCCTGCAAGCTTTGTTCTTTGCTGCTTTTTCTTGCTTCAAGAATCATTTTTATGATTTTTCAGATTATCAATAACATGTTTCATGTTCATTATTCTTTCAAGAGCCAACATATTTAACAGTCTTAAACAACAAATTCAAAAGACATATGCACTGTTCAAGCATTCATTCAGAAGACAGAAAGCATTGCCACCACATTTAACCAATTAGAATTTGTTTTATTTAAACTCGAGATTTTATTGCTTCTTATTCAAAAGATCTACTATTTTATTCATGTTTAATGATGATGAGAAAAATAAACTATAGCTTAATTGGAGATAAAATCAAAATAGATACTAACTACTACTATATGACTTCTAAGGTACTTTTATAAGGACACTGTCACAGAGTTAAGGCAGAAATTGGAAATTAACAACCTTTATTCTGGGGGTATGGGGGTTCCTCTGATCCTTGGGAGGCTTGGTATCACAGAAGATTTTTGGCGCTTCAGTTCCCTTAAGTCACGTCCCTGCTCCTCTTGTTCTTTGAGCATATGGGTCAGCATTTGACTGTGTTCCTTCTGTTGTTTTATTATCTGCTCCATAGCTTCCTGCATCTTGGTGATGGATGTCTCCAGATATTCCCAGTATTCAGCTTGAGGTATCTCTGGAAGGAATTCCTGTGCTCTCTTCTTGATGGGATCCTCCTGTGCTTGTTGTCTCTCCATTGATGCTTTGGTGATTGACTTTTCAATTAGGATATATTCAGTTATTCCCATATTGACTCCAGCGTCCTTGCATAGCAGAGAAATCACGCTTGGATAAGCCAACCTGGCCTCTCTTGAATTTTTGTTAGCAATCTTATAGAGCTCTGTTGAAATCAGCTGATGAACCTCCACTTCCTTTCCCATCATGATGCAATGAATCATCACTGCTCTTTTAACTGTGACTTCAGAACGGTTGCTGGTGGGCAACAGAGAACGCCCAATGAAGTCCAGCCATCCTCTGGCAACTGGTTTGAGATCCTCCCTCTTGAGTTGATTTGGGACGCCCTTTGTGTTGGTGGTCCACCTGGCTCCAGGAATACAGATGTCCTCTCCAATTTTATCCAGGCCAATGTCTGCTCTCATCATCCTCCTGTTGAAGGAGTCTGGATCATCCTTTAGCTGAGGTAGTTTTAGTATCTCTCTGATCTTGTCAGGGGTGGTATGAACAATTTTTCCCCTGACCATGGTCCGAAATTCGTAGCAGGCAGTTCCAGATAGTCTTTGCTTGTCAGTCTGCCACATATTAGCATAGAACTCCTGGACCATGTTCCTTCCTACTTTCGTTTCAGGATTAGCTAGGACTTCCCAGTTCCTGATTCGAATTTGCTCCTGGATCTCCGGATATTCGTCTTCTTTCAGATCGAATCTAACTTCCGGGATCACTGATCTCAGACCCATTACTTTAAGATAATGGTCTGAATGTTCTTTAGATAAGAACTTCCCTTGATTCCAAAGTGGTTTTGGAACGCTCTCTTTCTTGCCTCTAGGAGTGTATTGTTTTCCTTTGAGAGCCATAATCTTAGTAGTGATCTCGGATAAACACACCAAACTTAGAGGTTTGCTTATCCTCAAGCAAAAGAAAAGAAAGGAGAAGGATAGAAGGAGATTGAGGTGCACTTGTTGATGGAGGAGGGGGGAGGCCGAACCCAATTTAAAGGGGTGGGGGGGTGTATTTTCGAAAAATTGGAAGAGATAAGATAAGAAGATTGAGTTGAAAAAGATAAGATAGAAGATATAGTTTGATTTTGAAAAGATAGGATAGATTTTTGAAAAAGATAATTCTGGATTTTGAAAAAGATAATATGAAAAAGATATTGAAAAGATTTTTGAGTGAAAAAGATAGATTTGTTTTTGGAACAGATTTGAAAAGAGTTGGATTGAATTTGCAAAGAGGGTGTGTGCTTATGGATTAAGATACATTTAATATTTTGAAAGTAGGATTTTTAAAAATCAGGGTTCTTAACATGTTTATGTAAATAAAATCATGTATTGAACCATAAAAATTTAAATTAAAATGGAAATACGTGTGGGATTACTGGATTTGGCTCCTCCCTGTCCTCCTGGCGTTTGAACGCCCAAACACTGCCTGTTTTGGGCGTTCAGCGCCCAAATGCTGATCTCCTGGGCGTTCAGCGCCCAGTTGCTGCCATTCCTGGCGTTCAACGCCCAGTGGGTGGCCATTTCTGGCGTTGAACGCCCAAATGCTGCCATTACTGGCGTTCAGCGCCCAGTGGATGCCCATTTTGGGCGCTGAACGCCCAAAATGCCCCTTTACTGGCGTTTTCTTGCCATTGAGCTCTTTTTCTCTGTTTTGTGTGCTGATTCCTTCTGTAACCCTGTAAACTTATACAAATGATTTTGTACCTTAGTGTCAGTGAACTTTATATAAACAAATAAAAATAAAAATAGGGCAAAAATGCTTAGAGGATTGTTGCCCCATGGCTGGGTTGCCTCCCAGCAAGCGCTTCTTTATTGTCTTTAGCTGGACTTTGCTGAGCTTTCAATCTAGCTTCAGCCTTGAGCATTCTTGCTCAGTGTTGCCTTCAAGATAATGCTTGATTCTCTGTCCATTGACAATGAACTTCTTATCAGAATCAATATCTTGAAGCTCCACATAACCATATGGTGACACACTTGTAATCACGTATGGTCCCCTCCACCGGGATTTCAGTTTCCCGGGGAATAGCCTGAGTCTAGAGTTAAACAACAGGACCTTCTGTCCTGGTTCAAAGATTCTAGATGACAGCTTTCTGTCATGCCATTTTTTTGATTTTTCTTTATAAAGCTTGGCATTTTCGAAAGCTGCGAATCTGAATTCCTCTAGCTCATTTAGCTGGAGCAATCGTTTTTCTCCTGCTAATTTGGCATCTAAGTTTAGGAATCTGGTTGCCCAGTAGGCCTTATGTTCCAGTTCCACGGGCAAGTGGCATGCCTTACCATACACGAGTTGGTATGGAGAGGTCCCTATAGGGGTCTTGAATGCTGTTCTGTAAGCCCACAGAGCATCATCCAAGATCCTTGCCCAATCCTTTCTACGGGTATTTACTGTCCGTTCCAGGATTCTCTTTAATTCTCTGTTAGAGACTTCAACCTGCCCATTGGTTTGTGGATGATATGGAGTGGCCACCTTGTGGCGAATTCCATACCGAACCATGGCAGAGTAAAGTTGTTTATTGCAGAAGTGAGTGCCCCCATCACTGATTAACATTCTAGGGACACCAAACCTGCTAAAGATATATTTCTGGAGGAACTTCAGCACTGTTTTAGTATCATTGGTGGGTGTGGCAATAGCTTCAACCCATTTTGATACATAGTCAACTGCCACCAGAATATAAGTGTTTGAGTATGATGGTGGGAAAGGTCCCATGAAGTCAATTCCCCATACATCAAACAACTCTATTTCCAAGATCCCTTGTTGAGGCATGGCGTAACCATGAGGCAGGTTACCAGCTCTTTGGCAACTGTCACAATTACGTACAAACTCTCGGGAATCTTTATAGAGTGTGGGCCAATAGAAGCCACATTGGAGGACCTTGGTGGCTGTTCGCTCACCTCCGAAATGGCCTCCATATTGAGATCCGTGGCAATGCCATAGGATTCTCTGTGCTTCCTCTCTGGGGACACACCTACGGATAATTCCGTCTGCACATCTCTTAAAGAGATAGGGTTCATCCCACAAGTAGTACTTTGCATCAGTAACTAATTTCTTCTTTTGTATTCTATTGTACTCCTTGGGTATGAACCTTGCAGCTTTATAGTTTGCAATATCGGCAAACCATGGTGCTTCCTGAATGGCAAATAGATGTTCATCAGGGAATGTCTCAGAGATCTCAAGGAAGGGGAAGGACGTCCCTTCCACTGGCTCTATCCGGGACAGATGATCAGCTACTTGGTTCTCTGTCCCTTTTCTGTCTCTTATTTCTATATCAAACTCTTGCAGAAGCAATACCCTTCTGATGAGCCTGGGTTTTGAATCCTGCTTTGTGAGTAGATACTTAAGAGCAGCATGGTCAGTGTACACAATCACCTTTGATCCTACTAAGTAGGATCTGAACTTGTCAATGGCGTAAACCACTGCAAGTAATTCCTTTTCTGTGGTTGTGTAATTTTTCTGGGCATCATTTAAAACGCGACTGGCATAATAAATGACATGCAGAAGCTTGTCATGCCTCTGTCCCAGTACTGCACCAATGGCATGATCACTGGCATCACACATTAACTCAAATGGCAATGTCCAGTCTGGTGCAGAGATGACTGGTGCTGTGACCAGCTTAGCTTTCAGCATTTCAAACGCCTGCAGGCATGCTGTGTCAAACACAAATGGCGTGTCAGCAGCTAGCAGATTGCTTAGAGGTTTTGCGATTTTTGAAAAATCCTTTATAAACCTCCTATAGAATCCTGCATGCCCCAGAAAGCTTCTGATTGCCTTAACATTGGCAGGTGGTGGTAATTTTTCAATTACCTCTATTTTTGCTTGATCCACCTCTATTCCCTTGTTTGAGATTTTATGCCCAAGAACAATTCCTTCAGTCACCATGAAGTGACACTTTTCCCAGTTTAAAACTAGGTTGGTTTCTTGGCATCTTTTCAGAACAAGTTTTAGGTGGTCAAGACAGGAGCTGAATGAGTCTCCATATACTGAGAAGTCATCCATGAAGACTTCCAGAAATTTTTCCACCATATCAGAGAAAATAGAGAGCATGCATCTCTGGAAGGTTGCAGGTGCATTGCATAGCCCAAAGGGCATCCTTCTATAAGCAAACACTCCGGATGGACATGTGAATGCTGTTTTCTCTTGATCCTGGGGATCTACTGCAATCTGGTTATAGCCTGAGTAGCCATCCAAAAAGCAGTAATAATCATGACCTGCTAGTCTCTCTAGCATCTGGTCTATGAATGGTAAAGGAAAATGATCCTTTCTGGTGGCTGTATTGAGCCTTCTGTAGTCAATACACATGCGCCACCCTGTAACTGTTCTTGTAGGAACCAGTTCATTTTTTTCATTATGAATCACTGTCATGCCTCCCTTTTTTGGGACGACTTGAACAGGGCTCACCCAGGGGCTATCAGAAATGGGATAAATAATCCCAGCCTCTAGTAATTTGGTGACCTCTTTCTGCACCACTTCCTTCATGGCTGGATTTAGCTGCCTCTGTGGTTGAACCACTGGTTTGGAATTATCCTCCAGTAGGATTTTGTGCATGCATCTAGCTGGGCTTATGCCCTTAAGGTCACCTACGGACCACCCAAGAGCTGTCTTGTGTGTCCTTAGCACTTGAATAAGTGCTTCCTCTTCCTGTGAATTTAAAGCAGAGCTTATGATCACTGGAAAGGTGTCACCTTCTCCTAGAAATGCATATTTCAAGGATGGTGGCAGTGGCTTGAGCTCTGGTTTAGGAGGTTTTTCCTCTTTCAGAAGAAAGTTCAGAGGCTCTTTTATGTCCCCTGAATCCTCCAAATCAGGCTGAACATCTTTAAAGATGTCTTCCAACTCTGATTCGAGACTCTCAGCCATGTTGATCTCTTCTACCAAAGAGTCAATAAGGTCAACTTTCATGCAGTCTGTTGATGTGTCTGGATGCTGCATGGCTTTGACGGCGTTCAACTTGAACTCGTCATTGTTGACTCTCAGGGTTATTTCTCCTTGTTGGACGTCAATGAGGGATCGTCCAGTTGCTAGGAAGGGTCTTCCTAGAATGAGAGTGGCACTCTTGTGCTCCTCCATTTCCAGCACAACAAAGTCAGTGGGAAAGGCGAATGGCCCAACTTTGACAATCATGTCCTCAATCACGCCTGATGGGTATTTAGTGGAACCATCAGCAAGTTGGAGACATATCTGGGTTGGTTTAACTTCTTCAGTTAAGCCAAGCTTCCTGATAGTGGATGCAGGTATTAGGTTGATGCTTGCCCCAAGATCGCATAAAGCTGTCTTGGTGCAATCACCTTCTAATATGCATGGTATCAGAAAACTCCCAGGGTCTTTAAGCTTTTCAGGAAAGCTTTTCAGAATGACTGCACTGCATTCTTCAGTGAGGAGAACTCTTTCTGTTTCTCTCCACTCCTTTTTATGACTCAAGATCTCTTTCATGAACTTGGCATAAGAAGGTATTTGCTCAAGTGCCTCTGCAAATGGAATCTTTATTTCAAGAGTCCTTAGATAATCTGCAAAGCGAGCAAATTGCTTATCCTGCTCCTCTTTCCGGAGTTTTTGAGGATAAGGTATCTTGGCTTTATATTCCTCAACCTTAGTGGTTAAAGAAGCCTTTTTAGAGGGGTTGTTGTCAGCACTTGTGTGTGTCTGATCCCTCACTGGCAATTGAATGCCAGAGTCAGAAGCTGGAGTGACGTTAGACGCCAGCTCACTGTCTGTTCCTGGTGCCTAAACGCCAGAAATGTGCCCCTGTTGGGCGTTCAACGCCATATTCTTGCCTGTTTCTGGCGTTGAACGCCAATCCTGCCTTGTTTCTGGCGCTGAACGCCAGTTTTGGGCATGGTCTGGCCGTTCAGCGCCAGCCTTCCACCCATTTTCTGACGTTTTAGTGCCAGAATTATTTTTCCCTGGGCTCTTACTGTCCTCAGGGGAATCTTTGGTGGGTCGCTCATTTCTTGAATTTTTGATGCCTTGAGGTGGGGTATTTAATGTTTTCCCACTTCTTAATTGAACTGCTTGGCATTCTTCTGCTATTTGCTTTGATAGCTGCTGCTTTGTTTGCTTAAACTGTTCGTCCATATGTATATTAGCTATCCTTGTCTCCTGTAACCTGTCCTTGAATTCAGCTAGCTGTTTTGTTAGAAAATCTAATTGCTGATTGAATTCAGCAGCTTGTTTTACAGTACTGAATTCAGTAGTTACTGTTTTAACCTCTTCATTCATGGAAGGGTTGCTGCTTAGATACAGATGCTGATTCCTGGCAACTGTATCAATGAGCTCTTGAGCCTCTTCAATTGTCTTTCTCATATGGATAGATCCACCAGCTGAGTAATCTAAAGACATCTGAGCTCCTTCTGCAAGCCCATAGTAGAAGATGTCTAACTGAACCCACTCTGAAAACATTTCAGAGGGGCATTTTCGTAGCATCTCTCTGTATCTCTCCCAGGCATCATAAAGAGATTCATTATCTCCTTGTTTAAAGCCTTGGATGTCCAGCCTTAGCTGTGTCATCCTTTTTGGAGGGAAATATTGATTCAGGAATTTTTCTGTCAGCTGTTTCCATGTCCTTATGCTGGCCTTAGGTTGGTTATTTAACCACCTCTTAGCTTGATCTTTTACAGCAAACGGAAACAGTAACAGTCTGTAGACATCCTGATCTATTTCCTTATCATGTACTGTGTCAGCAATTTGTAAAAACTGTGCCAAAAACTCTGTAGGTTCTTCCTGTGGAAGACCGGAATACTGGCAACTTTGCTGCACCATGATAATGAGCTGATGATTCAACTCAAAGCTACTAACTCCAATGGAGGGTATGCATATGCTACTCCCATACGAAGCAGTAGAGGGGTTAGAATATGACCACAAAGTCCTCCTGGACTGTCCATCTCCACTTATGTCCATGATGGATATATGGATATAACTTGGACTGATTTATCTTTTTATTTATTTTATTTTATAAGAAGTAAATACTTAAATAAAATAAAATAACTAAAAAGAATTTGAATTTTGAAATAATAAAAAAATTTTTTTTTCGTAAAAAAAATTTAAAAATAATTAGTTAAAAAAACAGAAATTTTTTGAAAAAGAGGGGAGATATTTTCGAAAATTTGAGAGAGAGAGAGTTAGTTAGGTAGTTTTGAAAAAGTTAAGAAACAAACAAAAAGTTGGTTAGTTAGTTGAAACAAATTTTGAAAAGATAGGAAGTTAGAAAAGATATTTTGAAAAGATATTTTTGAATTTAGTGAGGAGAGAGAAAAACAATAAGATAGTACAAGATTTAAAATTTTTTAGATCTAATGCTCCTTGTTTTCGAAAATTTTGGAGGGAAAAACACCAAGGAACACCAAACTTAAAAATTTTAAGATCAAGACACAAGGAAACTCAAGAACACTTTGAAGACTCACAAGAACACAAGAACATGAAGGAAGAACACCAAACTTAAAATTTTTAGAAAACCAAACCAAAATTTTCGAAAATCAAAGGGGAATCAACAAGAAAACACCAAACTTAAAGTTTGGCACAAGATTTAATAGAAAAAAATATTTTTGAAAAAGAAGGTTTTGAAAAGAGTATAAAAGATTCTAACCCAATCAAATTAATGCTCTAGCCAAATGAGTTATGGGACCTTCAAAAATTTTAAGAAAGATTATTTTTGAAAACACCAAACTTAAAGTTTGGCACAGGATTTAATAGAAAAATTATTTTTGAAAAAGGTTTTTTTTTTTAAAAATATGATAGCCAATTATCATGAACATAAACACCACGTTCTAAATAAATGAGCTATAAATTTAAAGTGTTTTAACAAGGGATAAATAATAAAAGACTCTAAACCAAAAAAGAGAAAATTTTTCCTAATCTAAGCAACAAAATAATCCGCCAGTTGTTCAAACACGAACAATCCCCGGCAACGGCGCCAAAAACTTGGTGCACGAATTGTGAATCACACTTTTCACAACGCGTACCACTAACCAGCAAGTGCACTGGGTCGTCCAAGTAATACCTCACGTGAGTAAGGGTCGAATCCCACAGAGATTGTTGGTTTGAAGCAATCTATGGTTATCTTGTAAATCTTAGTCAGGAAGTCAATTATGTTTATCAGTTGAATTGCGAATAACCAAGAGAGCATAAATTAAAGGTTACTTGTGCAGTAATGGAGAATATGTTGGAGTTTTGGAGATGCTTTGTCTTCTGAATCTCTGCTTTCCTCTGTCTTCTGATTCACGCACGCACGTCCTCCTATGGCAAGCTGTGTGTTGGTGGATCACCGTTGTCAATGGCTACCTTCCATCCTTCCAGTGAAAACTACGCTCACGCACTCTGTCACAGCACGGCTAATCACCGGTTGGTTCTCGATCCGGTTGGAATAGGATTTACTATCCTTTTGCGTCTGTCACTAACGCCCAGCCTTCAGGAGTTTGAAGCTCGTCACAGTCATTCAATCATTGAATCCTACTCGGAATACCACAGACAAGGTTTAGACTTTCCGGATTCTCATGAATGCCGCCATCAGTTCTAGCTTATACCACGGAGATTCTGATTAAGGAATCTAAGAGATCCTCATTCAATCGTATATAGAACGGAGGTGGTTGTCAGGCACACGTTCATGATTTGAGGAAGGTGATGAGTGTCACAGCTCATCACCTCCATCACAGTTAAGCGCGAATGAACATCTTAGATAGGAACAAGCGTGTTTGAATGGAAAACAGAAATACTTGCATTAATTCATCGAGACACAGCAGAGCTCCTCACCCCCAACAATGGGGTTTAGAGACTCATGCCGTCAGAGAATACAAAGTTTAGATCTGAAATGTCATGAGATACAAAAATAAGTCTCTAAAAGTTGTTTAAATACTAAACTAGTAGCCTAGGGTTACTAAAATATGAGTGGACTATGATGGATGATGCAGGGATCCACTTCTGGGGCCCACTTGGTGTGCTGGGGCCCACTTGGTGTGTGCTGGGGCTGAGACTTTAAGCAATCCACGTGCAGAGGCCATTTGTGGAGTTGAACGCCAGTTTTTGTGCCAGTTTGGGCGTTCAACTCCAGTTTTTGATCCTTTTCTGGCGCTGGACGCCAGAATTGGGCAGAGGACTGGCGTTGAACGCCAGTTTACGTCGTCTATTCTTGTGCAAAGTATGGACTATTATATATTTCTGGAAAGCTCTGGATGTCTACTTTCCAACGCAATTGGAAGCACGCAATTTCGAGTTCTGTAGCTCCAGAAAATCCACTTTGAGTGCAGGGAGGTCAGAATCCAACAGCATCCGCAGTCCTTTTTCAGCCTGAATCAGATTTCTGCTCAGCTCCTTCAATTTCAGCCAGAAAAATACCTGAAATTACAGAAAAACACACAACTCATAGTAAAGTCCAGAAATATGAATTTTTCCTAAAAACTACTAGAAAGAGACTAAAAACTAACTAAAACATACTCAAAACTATATGAAATTATTCCCAAAAAGCGTATAAAATATCCGCTCATCAGTAGCTAGGGTTATGGTTCATCCCACTTGCTCCAGGTCAGAGATTGCGACGCCTGGGTAGTAACGGCAGTAGTGGTGAATCCACTCGTTCCAGGTTGAGCTTTTAGACACCCGCCTGGGTAGTAGCCGCAGTAGTGATTATTTCACTGGCTCTGGGTTGAGCAGGCAGTAGCAAGGGGGTTGTAGCTCAAACCTACTTGCTCCGCAAGGGGTGTTTCTGTCCAATGGTTAGCTACCAGGACATGTCGGGTTGGCTATATAACCGACAGATCATATCATCAGCCATAGGGCAGGCATTCATCATTTGCATATGTTTGAATTGTTTGGGTTTGCCATTTGTCTTGGATTTCTACATCATATATGCCATGTTACCTGACTATATGCTACTTGTTCTACTTGTATCATGTTTGTGTATTACTTGCCTGTATTGCTTGTGTTTGTACAACTGAGAGGCCCTTCATGCTGGTGTCGGTGGGTGTGAGGGCTATTCTTGATGGGATGAATTGATGATGCGATTGCATGATGATTTTGATATAGAACTACTGAGGCAGAACAACTGGTGATGGTTTTGCTTATGATTCTGAGTCTGATTCGTGGAAGAGTCAGCGAGTTGGGAAACATGTGAAACATGAATTAAATTTAGCACTCCCTTATGACAGTTGCCTATTCATGGATTAGCGAGAACCTAGGATGAATAATTGGTGAAGAAGTTTAGGATGCTTAGTGAGTTTTTGTTGCAGTACATTGAATTTATTTGGCACTTTTACCGTACTGGGAACCCATGGGCCCGGGGTTCTCATTCCGTATATATCTCTTGTTTTTCAGATACAGGTCCAGGTGCTCAGAAGTGAGTTGTGGGTCGTCTGAGAGATGGCGAAGATCTTTATTTCCTCTACTTTGTGTTTTGATTAGAATCTCTCCACCTTTGTTTTGGAAAGTTTATATTATGTATTGAACTCTTTGAATTTGCCTATAGAGGCTCTCATGTTTCCTTCGGGAGAGATTAGGATATACTGTTGTCAACTAATTTCATAATGTACTCTAGCTGACCTAAACTTCGCGGGTCGTGACTAGTAGCTATTTACTTATGTTATATATATATCTATCTGTTATCTATCTCTTAATCTCCTCTACGCCTTGTCCGTATATCGTTTTCGGCTTCACGGTTTATCTTTTGTTGTTGAAACGTGAGAGATACGTCTTCGCGATTTTATTTCTACTCTTTTCAGGCTTCTCGATTAATACTCCTTTCGAAATTACCTATATTTATTTATTAAAAATCCACCTGAGAGTCGTACCACCGTAATATCATTGACTTATGACTCGAGCATAAGGATTTGAATATTAGGGTGTTACAGTTCTCACTTTCAGGTACAGTTCTTTAGTTGAGTTATACTGAATCCATTTGATGATATTTTGGTTGTTGTTATCTGCTTAATCCATGATATAGTGTTTAGTAAGAATTGAATTCATGCACTTTAGCTTGTCTATACTTTATAGTAGCATTTAGTGATGCATTATTAAGAAAAGTTGCTCTTATAGTCTCTATGAATTTGATTGTTTTCCTCCACCTTAAATTGAGAAAGGCGAACACACTGAATAATAATGTTTTTTTGTCATGTTGAAAGTTAAAACATATTGCAACTATTGTTTGGAGATTATTCTCTACAGGTTCTTGTTTGTTAGATTATGTTACTTTTTGGTTGCAGGATTTTAAAGTAGTTCGTATATTAGAGCTCTCGATATTTATTGAAGCATATGTCCTAGTTCTTTGAAGTCATCATTTGGAATCACAGGCATCTTACGTTTTTGAACTAATATTTCGATATGCTGCTGGTTTGAGTATAGAAAATTCTTGTTCACAGGTCTATTTCATGAGTCTTTACCTCCACAAATTGACGATGTTTTTGGTTTCTGAAGTCTAATCTGTCCCTTTGAGCTCGTCAGTTTTGCAACATTGACTCGGTAATTTAAAGCTCAACCTTATTCCCCATTATTACACTGCATTATTAGTTAGCACTTAGCACTGCTACTCTATATTATGTATATATCAAGATCATGGGACACTAATGGGAATTATTCTGCCTATTTTAGATGCAAACCCATGTTAATAAAAAAAGTTAACTTAATAAGTGCAAAAAAATGTACATTAATATAGGAACTTAAAATTGGGCATTATTTGGTTTTCCCTTTCTGAACTTGATTATTTTGACTTTGTTTTGTGTACAGGATAATTTTTTTGTACTGGTAAACACAACAGGAGTTGAGTAGTTGCTGCGGCACCGTTTATAACAACTTCATATGACATCTCAAAATGAAGGAACTAAGTAGTAAGTTTATCTCGAAATTGCCATATATAATAATTTGATAGTTAACTAGGGTAGTAAGCGGATATATGGTAGCTAGATTGTCACTATAATTGACCTATTAGATCATGTTTAGTAAGTTTAGATATTTGCATTCTTAGGTTTAATCATGTTTTGTCAAAAGATTGGATGGATTTACCAAGATTTGAGAACGAGTACATAGTTGGTGTAAATAATTTTTTAGAGTTTGCCTTCGTAATTGGAAAACCGGTTGGAAAAGAAATTCAATATCTGTGTGCAAAGTGTGGAAACACTTATGGCATGAACGAGAAGACGTACATGAGTATCTTATTTGCTATGTGCTTGTCGAAGGTTATAAACGATGGATTAATCATGGGGAATCAGTAATCACAACAGTTGTAGATAGTGACATGGATGATCGAGGGGACGTTGATGATATTGACGGGATTCTGCATGATGCATTCGGAAATATGACAAATCTTGAAGAGGGGAACAACAGGTTGAATGAAGATGCGAAGAGATTTTATAAGCTGGTAGATGAAGCAGGTTTAGAGTTATATCCGAATTGTACTATTGGATTTTCGAGCCTATCGTTTATCATTCATCTTTACCACTTGAAGTGTCTGCATGGTTGGAGTAACTCATCTTTTACCTCCCTCTTGGAGTTATTGAAAGAAGCTATACCTAATTTGAACATTCCTATTTTTTTTAATAAAGCTAAGAATATGGTTAAAGACTTGGGTCTTGACTATGAAAAGATTGATGCATGTCCTAATGACTGCATGCTGTATCGGAATGAGTACATAAATGACTCAGTTTGCCATATCTGTGGAGAGTCTCGATATAATCAGACTCCTACTATGGATGGCAACGAAGATGACTTTGCGCTTCCGAATAAAGTTCATAAGGTTGCTACGAAGACCTTAAGATACTTTTCTTTAATACCAAGGCTTAAAAGGCTTTTTATGTGCCCAAACACAGCAGAGGCGTTGAGGTGGCATGACGAGCAGCGTTTGAAAGACGGTTGCATAAGGCACCCTGCTGATGGCCAAGCATGGAAGAACTTGGACACCCGGTACCCAAACTTTTCAAAAGAACTTCGCAACTTGAGGCTTGGTTTGGGAAGTGATGGTTTTAATCCTTTTCAAACTATGAATGTGTCATATAGCACATGGCCAGTTGTCTTAATGGTGTACAATTTCCCCCCTATGATGTCCATGAAGTCAGAATACTGCATGCTCTCTTTACTCATATCTGGACCTTGTTCACCAGGAAATAATATTGATATTTTTTTGCAACCATTGATCAAAGAGCTGAAAGAGCTATGGGTGTCAGGGATAGATACATATGATTCTTTTAAGGGAAAAACTTTTCAAATGCAAGCTGCACTTCTTTGGACAATCAATGATTTTTCAGCGTATGCGATGTTGTCCGGTTGGAGTACGAAAGGGAGGCTAGCTTGCCCTTGTTGTAACCATGATACTTTTTTTTGTTACTTGAAACATAGCCAAAAGACAATTTACATGGACCATAGATTTTTTCCAGTTGATCATGCATGGAGGTCTAACAAGAGATCTTTTAATGGAAAAACAGAATTCAGGGGTCCACCATAAATGTTAATAGGTGAAGAGGTTCTAAATATGCTAAAGTCAGTAGATAATGCCCTTGGGAAGACGCAAAGCAAAAGTAAAGGCCAATAGAAAAAAAGATCAATATTTTTTGAGTTACCGTATTGGAAGCATTGTATGATCAGGCACAATCTTGATGTAATGCATATCGAAAAAATCATAGTCGACAGTATAATTGGCACCTTATTGGATATTCTTGGAAAGACAAAGGATCATGCAAAGGCTCGTTATGATCTTAAGGAGATTGGCATTCGAAAGAATCTTCACCCAATAAATATGAAGGATGGCAAAAGAACTAAACTTGCTAGTGCATGCTTCTCCATGACCAAAGGCGAGAAATTCATTTTTTGCAGTGTTTTGAAGAAAATAAAATTGCCTGATGGAAGTGCTTTAAACATCTCTCGTTGTGTACAACAAGAAGAGAGAAAGCTTTACAGTTACAAGACTCATGATACTCACTTCATGTTGCATTACCTGTTGCAAATACCAATCAAGAGCATTCTTCCAGATCATGTTTCTGTTCCTCTAGTTCGCTTGTGTTCCTTTTTTTTTGTCGGCTATGTCAAAAGGAAATCTCTTTAGAAGAGATTAATGGTTCGGAGTCAAAGATTGTAGAGACTTTGTGCCAATTGGAGAGGATTTTTCCCCTACCTTTTTTGATATAATGGTTCATTTGCCTATTCATTTAGCTAATGAATTAAGGTTAAGTGGTCCCGTCCAGTTTCGATGGATGTATCCGATTGAGAGATACATGTGCACACTAAAAGGGTATGCATGTAATAGAAGTCATCCAGAAGGATCAATTGCGGAGGATTATTTGGCTGAAGAGTGTTTAACTTTTTGTTCAAGATATTTGCATGAGGGAGTGAAAACAAGATTCAATAGAGTATTTCGGAATAATGATGAAGGCACTTCAACCAAAGAGCCTGATTCAAACTTGTTCACAAACAAGGGAAGTCCATTGGGTGGAAAAAAAGGGCAGCTAATTATTTTGGACGAGAAGTCACTCCTTCAAGCTAATGCATATGTATTGAACAATTGCATTAACATGGAGCCTTACATGAGGTAAATTTGCACTTCTCATTAGTTCTATTCCTTAGACTAATTTTGGTAGTATTACATAATAATATACATCCCTTGTAGAGAACATGGTGAGCAACAAAAGCAAGACAAGCAGAAGCGAAAGTAGAACGTTGTTAAAGATCAAAATGAAGACTTTATAGACTGGTTTACAGGATGTTTCCTGAAGGATGATGTTCCCAATTGGATGCTACAGTTGTCTAAGGGTCCAAATAAAGTTGCAAAATCATTTTCTGCTTATGTCGTCAATGGGTACAGATTTCATACTAAGCGGCGAGAAGTGATGCGAAAAACGCAAAACAGTGGTGTCACTGTGGTAGCTAAAACTACAAGCTTTGCGAGTATTAAGGACAAAAAACCAATCAAGGCCAATATAAGATATTATGGTAGAATCATGGATATTATTGAGTTAGACTATTATAGCTAATTTAAAGTTGTGTTATTTAAGTGTAAGTGGTTTATGGCTGAGGAAGATGATTATGGTTTGACATACGTTCATTTCAATAAAAGATGTTATCAAGACGAACCATTTGTGTTAGCAAGCCAAGCACACCAGTGCTTTTATGAGAAAGATCCATATATTCCCCATAAGCATTATGTGATGAAAACGGTTTCAAGAGACTTGTTTAACATTGGTGTCCAATTACAGTTTGACCCTAACATAAGAGAGCCACATGAATCGACGAATAGTCCGATACCCTTTAGTGATATTGGCGAGGTAGACTTGGTTAGACAGGGTGTGCGACCTACTATTGTTGATGTGACACCGAACAAGATCAAACCTAACCACAAAGAAATAGAGTCTGATGATTTTGACAGTGAAGCTGAAATTGAGGTAGTACAAAAATTGCCCATGATGCTTTATTTGTTCATGATGCTTTATTGGTACACAAAATGTTGATATGACAGTAGTTTGCCATAGTCCTCTTAAAATATGTGGCTGCCATATGATTTATTTGTTCATCAAGCTTTATTTGTTCATGCTTTATTTGTTCATGAAATCTTAATGTTTGTTTACTTTATTATGTGGCTGCCGTATGATTATGCATTTGCCCATTTCTTTATTAGTTTCGATGCTTTATTTTTCTCTCTTCATGCAATTGAATTATGTTGATGCTTTATTTGACTTTTTTTTATACAGGATGAACAATGAAGGAAATCCCAAAAGAAAAAGGTTAAGGACCCTATCACAAATAGAGTCACAAAGAAGTCCCTTGAAGATGAGGAGTCCAGTAAAAAATTCAGGAAAAATTCAATTCACGAGTGCTTATGCATTGCTAAAACAATTTCAATTCAAAAGGGAACATGTTTTAGCTGCATGTGGGGATAGTAGTAAACATGAGACAATGAAAAAGGGCAAGATGCCGAAAAAGAAGCTGACAAGAGTTGACGATGAAGGTCAAAGGAAAATGGCAACCAAGAAGATAACAAACATGAAAGACCGTGAGGATCAAATCAAGATGCCAACAAAAAACTGCAACGAAGAAAATCATCTAGTCAAGATGAAAGCCAATGAACATGAGGGTCAAAGTGGGAAGAAGCCATCCAGGAAGAAGGTGCCAATGAAGAAATCAAAGGTGGAAGATGATAAAACCAAGATGAAAACCAATGACGCTAATGGTCAAAGCAAGAAGCCGACCAATAAGAAGATGCCGATGAAGAAATTGAATGAAGAAGATGCTAACGAAGAAGAACATAAGATTGAGTCTCTTATCCCAGCTATGACTTTGGATGAATTCTTTGAAAAATATGGGATATCATTGGATGAAAATGATGAAGAATATGAATATGATTATGATGATCACAATCCAAGTGTTGGTGATAGTAATGATAGTCAACTCGGTAATGCCTTTATCCCTTTTTTTCAATAGCAAATAGTGAAAAACATCAACCTAACTCTTGTATTTAGTTGATTACACTTTTATTTACTTTATTAGTATTCTTGTTAATATTCTCTAGTAATGACATCGGAAATAGGTACCAAAAAGGAAAAAGTTTGTGGTCCCACCCAACTCAAGCATATTCATGCTATGGAGACACAGATAGAGTTAACATGGTGCAACGACAGACCTATAGGCCCAACAAAGACACAGGTTCAATTGTTTAGTCAATTCTTAGGTACTCTTGCAAGAAACTCTAATTTGGTCACGTTATTATATACTAGTTGGCAAGCTGTGTCAAGTGAGACTAAAACTTCAATGTTGGATTATGCAAAGGTAAGTAGACCATTCTCTTTTTTAAATTGTTTACAATTAGGCTTAGCATTGTATGGTAAAATAACATAATTCACTGTTTATTCGTAGTCTAAATATAACATTCCAAGTGATGCTGAGCCTTGGGTGATAGATACCATTGGAGAGTCATGGAAGCAATTTAAGAAACACATAAAAAAATATCACTATACACCGTACAACTCATTCAGAGAGATGGTGAAAAATCGTCCAATGACTGTACCTGAACTACATTTTAGAAAATTAGTTCAATTTTGGAGTCTTGATATCATCAAAGTAAGTTATTTTCACAACTTTCTTGGATTTATTAAAGTTATCGTGTATTTAACTAACTTTATGTATTTTTACATTGCAACAATATGTAGGTTATTTGTGACAAAAATTGTGAAAATAGATCCAAACAAAAATGGAATCATCGAATGGGTCCAGTTAGTTTTGAATTAGTACGCGCTGAATCGGTATTATATTGTGCTTCGCATTTAAGTATCTTTGCATCTTTCATGTCATCTGTGTTGACTTCGAGTAATCTTGGTGGTTTCTTTGTAGCGTGCAAAAAAAGAGGACAATGAAGATCCATCACAGTCTGAGATGTTTATTGTAACTCGTACTAACAAGAAAGGAGAGACTGATTCGGTAACACAAAAGACGATTGTGAGTTGTTTAGTTTCATAGAAATGTACACTAAAAGAAATGTGTAAATCATTTTTTTTAATTTTTAGCATATGCACACATGAACTTGTTTCAATTTTACTTGTGTGTAATAGGATCATCTTCAAAATTTGAAGCAAGCTGGATACAGTGATGATGAAGCACTTCAAACGATTTTTGGAAAGGAGAGACATGGTAGAGTTCATTTCTATGGTCGACCAGTCACAAAATCCTCTCTTAAAAAGGATAAGCAAATTCGACAAATGCAACAACAACATACTGAAGTGGTTTCAACTATGGAGAAAAATCAAAATAACTTAACTTCCAAGTTGGATGGTTTAACGAGCTTGATCAAAACGTTGTTGCAACAAGTTAATCCTGGTATGAGTGCAGAACAAGTGCAAGTAATGATAGAAGCTGCCCAACAATCTCCGCTTGATGCAAGTAGTGCACCAAATGATGCGAGGCGAAGCATTCCTCCTTCACTGGGATCGAACCATGTGTCAAAAGATATGGAAGTAATTACTGTCAAAATTATTAGTTAAATTAATAGTGGCTGATTGCTTAATAGTGGCTTATTGCTGTTGATGTTAATTTTATTGTTGATTTTATTAGCCTTTAGAGAATCTATAATAGAATCTAGTTTGTTATCAAGTTAAAAATTTCAACCACTATATAAAATAATTGCACTATTTTATCAAATTAAAAAGATGTTACATGGTCATCAAATTGGACATTTGGCTAATTGGTTTCATGAGTACGTATTGAATAGAAGAGTAAGAAACTAATTACGGACTAAGATGCATAACCTACCATTGTTTCTTTTCAGAAGGTATAGAAAAATAGATAAAGCAATAATAATACATAAAGGTGAAGGGATAGCAATCAGCATTGACTCAGTACTCAGTAATATATAGCAATCAACATTATTATTATTTTAAATTTGACTTTGTCTATTGATTTCACACTTGATCTGGTTTTTCTATTTCGCTGGTGTTGATTACTTGATTTGTTTGATGGGTTGGAAGCTAGTAATAGTATTTTGGTGTTACCTTGTTTTTTAAGCTTCTATTTTGGTTGTGGTTGTTTCTTTGTGCTAGATTTTTTTCAGTTTTAAGCGACTTCAACAGAGGAGTTGAAGTTCCACTCAATGATAGATTAAAAACATATAAACATTACCAAATGGCTCAAAACCTTAGCAAATGCTCCTTGTTATTTAGTGGTTAAAATTTTCATATTGATTGACTTATTTAACTTGTGCTCCATATTCATTACTCAACTGTACTGCATGCATCATCAAAAATATTTTTGTTCTATTCTAACTTCTTTATTTCTTTCACTAGCAGGAGGACATGATGTGAAGAAAATATGTTCTATACAAATATAAAATGGGATGGGTCTTATAATGATTTTGGTTATCTAAATGTATTATTTTGATGTGTTCTTTACATTTTGATAAGAGACTTTATCCAATATTAGATGTAATGAATAAATTACACCCTATTTTTATTAGTGTTGTAATGGATATCTAGTTTTTAATGAAACTTTTATGATTTACATTTATTGAATTTCTCATTCTTAGATTTATTTTGTGATTATCATCATTTTGGGATGTGATTATGCTTTAAAAAAAATTCATAAAATAAAACAGGTTACCATAGATAAGTTTTAGCCATGGTGAAAGCCGTGACCATAGATAAGGCTATGGTCACGGTTTTAAGGAGGGGTGACCATAGATAAGTTATGGACACGGTGAAAACTGTGACTATAGATAAGGCTATGGTCACAATTTTAAGTTGGGGTGACCATAGACACTATGGTCACGACGAAAAACCGTGACCATAGATAAGGCTATGGTCACGGTTTAAGGAGGGGTGACCATAGGGGCTATGGTCACGACCAAAACTGTGACCATAGATAAGGCTATGGTCACGGTTTTTAGGTGGGGTGACCATAGATATGGCTATGGTCACGGTTTTTGGTGGAGTGACCATAGAGGCTATGGTCACGGTTTTGGGAAGGGGTGACTATAAAGGCTATGGTCACAGTCAAAACCGTGATCATAGATATAGCTATGGTCACGGTTTTTGGTGGAGTGACCATAGAGGCTATGATCACGGCCAAAACCATGACCATAGATAAGGCTATGGTCACGGTTTTGGGAAGGGGTGACCATAGAGGCTATGGTCACGGTCAAAACCGTGACCATAGATATGGCTATGGTCACGGTTTTTGGTGGAGTGACCATAGAGGCTATGGTCACGGTTTTGGGAAGGGGTGACCATAGAGACTATGGTCACTGTTTTATCGTGTGACCATAGATTAACCTATGGTCACGGTAAAAAAACGTGGCCTAAAATGTCAGAATTTGAACATTACAACCGTGACCATAGAAACCGTGACTATAGATAAAAAAACCGTAACCATAGGTCTATGGCCACGGCGGAAAAACCTTGACCATAGGTAAAAAACCATGACCATAAACCTATGGTCACCCTTTTCACTAGCTACCGTGACCATAGACATTTTTTTTGTAGTGTGATAAGGTTATACTAGGATTTTTTTTTTTAAATTTGATAAGGATATATCCATGCTTTGAAAATGTGGTTGTATCTCTCGTTATTGCCACGCTTTAAAAGCACGGCCGTATCTCTCACTATTATCACGCTTTAAAAGCGTGGCTGTATCTCTCACATATGGCCACACTTTTAAGCATTGTAATATGTAAAAGCGTGACAAAAAATAACGTGTGGCAATAAAGCAACCGGCACACTTGCAGATGTGACCTTTTCAAAAGTGTGCCAGTAGCTAAAAAGAGTGGCAAAAAGTTATCGCCACACTTTTTTCAGCTTTTCACAATGCTTTAAAAGCGTGAAAATAGAGATGTTTTCTTGTAGTGACCCTACTTTAAAACCATGACCATAGCTTACTCTATGGTCACCCTTTCGTAAAAACATGACTATAACCTTATCTATGGTCACCTTATTTTGAAATTGTTATTATAGCTTACTTTGTGGTCACCCATGTTTTAAACCGTGACCATAGCCTAATCTATGGTCACGGTTTTAGCGTGACCATAACTTATCTATGGTCACCCTACTTTAAAACCGTAACTCTATGGTCACCTTTTTATAAAACTGTGACTATAGCCTTATCTATGGTCAGCCTGTTTTAAACTCGTGACCATAACTTACTTTATGGTCACCCCTGTTTTATACCATGAACATAATCTTATCTATGGTCACCATATTTTAAAACAATGACCATAGCTTACTCTATAGTCACTCCTGTTTTATATCGTGACCATAGCTTATTTATGGTCACCTTATTTTAAAACCGTGACCATAGCTATTCTATGATCATCCTTTTATAAAACCGTGACTGTAGTCTTATCTATGGTCACGGTTTTAGCATGATCATAGCTTATTTTATGGTCACCCTATTTTAAAACCGTGACCATAACTTACTGTGTTTTACGAGATTTATTTTTTTAAAAGCATAATCATATTTCAAAATTATGATAATCACAAAATAAGTCTAAAAAAGATAAATTTAAGAAATCTAAATTATAAAATTTACATTATAAGCTAGATATATTTTTTTTATCTAAACAACACAAATAAAAAATGACAATAGAATGTATAAACTTAATTTGGAACCTTGCCCATGAGAGGAAATATTTTTCAAAAAAAAATGACACTATATTCTTAGCCATATAAAACAAAAAACTCCAGTTGCTGCCATGGTTGTTGATTACATGAGCTAATACTCAAAAAGAGCGTTTGGGTATGTCCTCAGCAACATTCACTCTTATTTCCCTTCCATCCAAACTCTATAACATATCCAAACACCATATTTACATAAATACAGAAAAAAATGGAGACAACAAACTAGATAATATATCTACCAGAGTTTTGTTGATACCCTTAAAAAGTTAAGGATATTGGACCATATCCATTAATAGTTGTTTGTATCTAAACATCAATTTTATGTCTTAGTAATTAAAAAAATTATATGTTCTTTTTAAAAACCCATGATTAAATCATTATATAGAAAGAAAATCTAAGTCAAAATCAACTACGTTGTACAAAAGGTTGTTCTCTCGTTCAAAACTCAAAAACATTTTGAACTATAAATGCATGAAATGTAAAACATTGATAACGTAACAAAGCAGCTTTGAAGTACCTGGCCATCAAGAGCAGCAATTGCGTCGTTCATTTCAATATCATCGGTTATTGTGACAAAACCAAAGCCGCATGATTGTTCAATCTTTCTGTCATATGCTGCGCGGGCATTCACAACCTTACCGTATTCGCTGAAAATCTGCTCTAGGCAACCATTGTCAACATCCCAAGACAAGTTACCAACATAGATTCTAAAAGCCTGTTCGAATGAACGGGGTGGGCATTCAGGTCGCTCTCCTCCTGGAAAAGCCTTGTTAACAATCAATAGTCTTCCACCTAAATCCTGTTGCAAGAAAAAAAGAAAGAAAATGATGAATAAGATCTGAAAAGGGAAAAAGAACTCCATAAAATAAAATTAGAAAGAAATTAATGTGAATGTCTCTTCATGGTACATATAAGAAACAACACTAACGGCATTCAATGTTGCAATCAAATCAAAACTCTTACATAAATAGAGGACTTTCGATAGCAATAAGAAGTCCATAATAACAAAATTATAAAAACATTCTTAATTTCATTTAGTGAAAAAAATTAAGGTCATTGATCTACATACAAAAGTATTGCAAATAATCGTGTGGAGTATTGGTTATAGCTCCAATTGCAAATTGAACTTTTCTGTCCTCATTAAAATCCAGTAGATAAAACACAAAACAGGTATCCATTACATTGCTCAGTGCAATTTTATGTTTCCTCCCTTGTTAACTTATTGCTTAATTCTTTGATTTTAAGATGTCATATGAAGCTATTATAAACAGACCACAACAACTAGTTAACTCCTTTTGTCTTTACCAATACAAAAAAATTATCCTACATACAAAACAAAACAAAACAAACTCCAAAGAGAAGGTAAAGAACATTCAAGAAAAGGTAAACACAATAATCAATTAACAAATATTAAACCTAAAAATTAATATAAAATACATGACAACAATCAATTATCAATTTCTAAAAATACTTAATAGAAGAATTTCAATTAAACCTACATTAAATTTATACACAACAATCAACAATAATAATCAAGTATTCTATACAAATTTTAATTAGCATCAAATTTCTATTTTAAACTTACATTAAAACAACAGCAACAATTTATACACAAATTCCAATTGGTTTCAATTTTGCTATCATGTGTCATTCTATAGTCTATACAAATACAAATTTCAACTAATACTAATTTATATATTCTATATTATATTGAAAAAAAATAAAAAAGTTACTTTTGTAGAAGTCTAGAAATAGAACCAAAGTTTAATTTCTAATAGAATTCAGAAATAGAACCAAAGCCAGAAAAAGCAAGCAGAGAGGGTCAAAATCAGCAAAATTAGTCCATTATTGTAGCTGCAACATAGAAATTCAACAACATAGAAATTTAACATAGAACATGACTACCTTTCACTCCAACAACAATTTTATTTTATTTTATTTTTCTCTGTTTCCTTTCTTTACAACCAAAGTGTAATTAGTAATTACAACTTAATAATTAAATTTCAGTTTAATCCAATGATAATCATAGAAAATTTGAGTAACCAAAAGGATAGTAATTAGTAGGTTATGTAAGCTAGATTGGATGTGATAGAATCGTTCAACTAATGCCATTTCAAGTTTAAAGATGCATTGTAGCTTCAAGTACAAAAAACAAACATGCTCTTAAGCAAGATCACCATAAAATGTGACTACAAAAACGTTATCTAATCTAGTAGATTTAAAGTTATCAGATTACTACTTAATAAAAGATTAAAGCTCAATTTGGTTTTTAGTTTAGGAATTTGGTACATTGTTGGGTGAAGAGATCAGAGGAAGAGGGAACAAACATACCTGAGAACGTAGACGAAGAGAAGAGGGAGACCAAGCACCGTGACGACACAGACTGTGAGGTAGCAATGGCTGTAAGAAATGCCATATAAGGGGGCAATTACAATGACGACAGATGCACGGGGAGCATCAAGTCACCACGACGAAGTGCAGCGAGCCCCGGACAGAGGTGACGATGCCATGAACTCAACGATGACGCAAGAAACAGTGCGGTGGCGGTGGCGACGATGTGGTCGGTGGCTACGAGCACCAAGACCCCTTTCTGAGTGTATCAGTGAGTGTGTAAGTGAGAGATTGAGAGACTTGAGTGGCGGGGGGGGGGGGGGGGAATTGGGGATCAGGAGGGGATATGTTATTTTTTTTTTCAACAATGGCAAAACAACCTGTCGCTTTAGGGGGCAGGACAAAAAATGTGATCAAAGACCTCCTTAGGTCATCCTCCAAAAACTGTGACTATAGACACCTTTTTAGGTCACCTTTTTGTAAGACCATGACCATAGATCTTTTTAGATCACTTTGCAAAACTGTGACCATAGATACCTTTAGGTCCCCCTCAAAAACTGTGACCACAGACTCCTTTAAGGTCACCCTTTTGTAAAACTGAGACCATAGATACCATTAGGTTACTCTCAAAAGTCGTGACCATATACTCTTTTAGATCACTCAGTAAAATCGTAACCATAGATACTGTTGTTCATACCTGACCCAAAAGATTATAGCCAAACCCAAATAGAATGAAAAGCCCATCCAACAAAGGTGGCCTCATTCACCCCTACCCGACTTCATAGAGGTCAGGTGCAATGACAGATGTACAAAACCATACTTATCTAAATAAGTAACTACTTCCTAAGATATCTCTTATCCATCTAGAAGGGAGATCTCAACAACTTTTCTATCAATAGGGAACAGTCATCCACCATTAAAAATGGAACTACTCTAAAAAGGTGGTTATCTATTCTACTATAAATACACTGACACACTCAGGTATATTCAGAACCCAATCTACTAAAAACCTGCCTAAAGCCTTTGCTAACTTAAGCATCAGAGTCTCTTGCAAGTACCACCCCTTACCTCCTTACGAGGAACTCAGACGGCGGCACCTCAACACCAGTACAAGTCGGACGTTGCCTCAGCAGTAGTCTGGACCTCACGTTCAAGCCCAAATCACCGTTTCAGGTAACCCTCGAATCATTGGTCTCTTTGTCGAAGACTTGAAAGTCTACATCCCACCATGGCAGATGCACAATTTGAAGACGGACGCACATCTGAGTCTGAGCTAGAACTTCATAACAACGATCGAGCCCTTGTGATACTCCCACGACAAGAAGGAACAAGTAATCCTAATGGGGAAGGAACATCACAAAATCCTTACACCCGACGACTACAGTCAGAGGTACATCCCCCTGAGAACAAAGAGCCCCTATACCCAACAGAGATTATGGGACTCGTACACGGACATCAAGGCCGGTTGGAGAAGCTCAAACAAGAGATCGAGCGACAAAGAGAAGCTAAAAGAATCTGCGAAAGGATGTATGACACATAAGAGAACTCGAGGAAAAGCTTCTAAAATTAGAAGTTGATATACGAAATCGGACCAACATTGCTAAACGAGAAGAAATTCCATTTGGAAGAGAAGATCCATTCATAGAAGAGATAATGCAGGATAGGATTCCATGGAATTTTAAAAGCCGCGACATGGATCTCTATGATGGCACGACCGACCCAAGATATCATCTCAGCAATTTCAAAAGTAGGATGTATTTGGCCGATGCAACTCATTGCAATGCTTTCCTGACAACCTTAACCAAAGCAGCAATGACATGGTTCGATAGCTTATCACTCATGTCAGTGACTTGCTTCGATGACCAAGTAAGGAAGTTACTTTCCCAGTTTTCAATATAGAAGGACAAAGTCAAACATGCTCTAAGTCTTTTAGGGGTAAAATAAGAAGTTGGAGAGACTCTACAAGCTTATATGGAAAGTTTCAATAAAAGCCTGTCGAAAAATACAAAACTTGCCTCCTGAAGCAGTGATAATGGGGTTAGTTAATGGCCTTAGAGAAGGGCAATTTTCCCAATCCATATCAAAGCGACTGGTGCATGAAATTGACTCCATAATATTCACACAGATAGACCGGCAAGTGCACCGGGTTGTCCAAGTAATACCTCAGGTGAGTGAGGGTCGATCCCACGGAGATTGTTGGTTTGAACAAGCAATGGCTATCTTGTAGATCTTAGTCAGGCGGATAGAAAATATAGCTTGTCACAAAAAATGCATAAAACAGAATAAAGATAGAATTACTTAATTGGTGTGAAATCAGTGATGAGAGAACGGTTGAGACTTTGGAGATGCTTCCTCCTTCTGGATCAACTTTTCTCACTGTCTACTCTAACTTTTGATGATTCATTCCATGGTAGGCTATAAGTGATTAATGCCAGGTCAGTGGTCATTAATCTCCTCTGCTTCAGGTCAAACGCCAGGTCAGTGGGCATCGAATCTAAATGAGGGTGAAGCTCTAGCAATCTATTCCCTTGGTGATCCTACTCAAAGCGCCACAGACAAGGTCGGATCTTCCGGATCAGAGAATGCTGCTCTATTGATTCTAGTCTATACCACAAAGGCCCTAATTGCCCCGTACCTCGACTGCATTGATGTCTCTAAGTACCCAACGAAGTCGTGGATTAGCCGTCTAAGAGATGTATAATCAAGCTTGTGGTTCTGTACTATCCTGTCAAGGACTCACAAGAACCCATGTAGAATAGGGATGACGGTCAAGTTACACTCCAATTCATTAGGATGAAGAATGAAGATACATCTTAGAAATAAAATCAAGCATAGATTGAAATAAAATAGTGATATTATTAATTCATAAGAATTAGCAGAGCTCCTAACCTTAACCTAGGAGGTTAGTGACTCATAGCTTACAAAAGGTAATGTTCAAATGTAAAGTGGGGGAAGAAGATCCTAAACAAGGGTGATATCCTCCTATATATACTAATTTGATAACTAAGAAGTACAGAATTAAGATAAGCTAGTCTTGTAGTGCAAAAATCCACTTTCTGGGCCCACTTGGTGAGTGTTTGGGCTGAGCTTGAGTGAAACCACGAGTTGATACTCCCTTATGGGCGTTGAATGCCAGCTTGGGACTCCTATATGGGCGTTGGACGCCAGCTGCTCCCAACGTTCGAAGGTGGAAGCAACAACTTTTCCTTTCCTCTTTCTAGAGGATTCTCCAACTTTGGGTGCCATAAGTGTGAATGAAAAGCAAAAACAAGGCTTTTCTAACACCAAACATAAAAGTTTTGCTCATCCTCGAGCAAAAATAGAAGAAAAGAGGAGAATAATAAGAGAATGGGTAGAGAAAAAAGGAGAGAGGGTTTCGGCCTAAGTGGGCGTTGATGTGTATGGATTGTGTATTGAAAGGGTTGGAAGAAGGGGTATTTATAAGGGTGGGATGGGGTAGGGTTCGAATCAATGGGTGGGAATTGGGTGGGAAATTTTGAATTTGAAGTGGGTGGGGGTTGGTGGGAGTTATGATGGTTTTGGGAAGAGATATGGATGTGATTGGTTGAAGGTTTACGGGAAAGAGTGTGTGGGGAAGAGTGAAAGTAAGAGAGAGGAGAAAGTGGTGTAGGTGGAGATTCTGTGGGACCCACTGGTCCTAAGAGGCTAGGGAATTCGAATTTCCTGCCCCTTGTGGGCGTTGAACGCACAGCTCCAGCTCCTTTGTTGGCGTTCAACGCCAGTTTCTTGCCCCATTCAGGGCGTTAGACGCCCATGAGGGACCTCCTTCCTGCGTTTAATGCCAGGTCTCTGCCTCCTAGCTGGCGCTCAACGCCGGCAATGCTGCTCCTCTTGGGTGTTGAACACCTATTAGGGATACCCTGTGTGGCATTCAACGCCAGCTTGGTTGCTCTCTTTGGGCATTGAATGCCCACTCTTGCCGACCTATCCCGGCGTTCAACGCCAGCAAGGGGTCTACTCCAGGGAGTTCTGTTTTTAGTTCTAACTGTCTCTGTTTCTATTCTAACTACTGCACATGATCACAAACTTAAGGAAATAATTATGTAAAATAAACTTAAAGAAAAATAGAAATAACTAATTATGGTTGGTTTGCCTCCTAACAAGTGCTTCTTTAACGTCACTAGCTTGACGGTCAGCTCCTTACGGAGATGGATAGGGGCTCAAAATTCCTCCCTTACAGTGAACTTCTTGCCTGTGCTATCATGGATAAGTTTCACATATTCTAGAGACAGGATATTGTTCATAGTATGTGGAATGACTCGGTTGTTAGTGAAGACAACTCTCATGCCAGGTGAGAGGCCTTCAGTGGGGATCCTTTTATCCCTCCAGCCTTTAGGTACCTTCTTCTTAATACCATTATTCTCAGTGCTTGATGGTGGCTGTCCAACACCAAACTTAGAATTGGTGTCTGGGGGCTCTGTATAGCTCTACACTGAGAGAGAGGGTTGGAACACTAAGTGTTGCACAATTATCTCTCTTTTGTCAGAGGGAGAGTTAGGGCTAGGTATCTTGAATAAAATACAGTCCTCATGCAATTGCAGGACTAGCTCTCCCCTTGCTACATCAATAATAGCATTGGCAGTGGCTAGGAAGGGTCTTCCTAGGATGATGGATTCATCCTCGTCCTTTCCAGTATCCAAAATTATAAAATCTGCAAGGATGTAAAGGTCTTCAACCTTTACTAAGACATCCTCCACCAGACCATATGCCTTTTTCATTGACTTGTCTGCCATCTCTAGTGAGATTCTTGCAGCTTGCACCTCAAAGATTCCCAGCCTCTCCATTATAGATAGTGGCATGAGGTTTATGCTTGGCCCTAGGTCACACAAAGGCTTCTCAAAGGTAATGGTGCCTATGGTGCAAGGAAGTAGGAAGCATCCGGGATCCGGCAACTTCTGAGGTAGTTTCTTCTGAACCAAGGCATTGAGTTCCTTGGTGAGCATTGGAGGTTCTTCCTCCAATGTCTCTGTTCTAAATAATTTGGCATTTAGCTTCATCAGAATTCCTAGGTACCGAGCAACTTGCTCTTCCCTAGTTTCTTCTTCCTCATCAGAGGAGGAGTGATCTTCATAATCCATAATTTGCAACAAGGTATTTAATGGAACTTCTATGGTCTCCTCATGAGCCTTAGTTGCCTTCAGTTCTTCAATAGGAAAATCTTTAGTGGGCATTGAACACTCAGCTGCACTATCATTAACGTTCAACGCTAGCTTTTGTGCCACTTTGGGCGTTGAACGCCCAGTAAGGCCTTCCTCATTGGCGTTCAACGCCAGTGAAGGTGCTTCTTTGGGCGTTGAACGCCAGAGTATCCCCTTCAGATTCGGCCTCAGCTTCTACAGTGATGGTCTTGTACCATTCTCTTGGGTTTACTACAGTGTTACTTGGGAGAGTGTTAGTTGGGGTCTCAGGGATTCACTTACTCAGCTGACTAACTTGTACCTCTAGATTTCTGATGGAGGACCTAGTTTTTGTTATGAAACTGTGAGTGGTCTTAGAGAGTTCAGAGACTATGGTTGCTAAGTCAGAAAGGCTCTGCTTAGAAGTCTCCATATGTTGATGAGAAAATGGGGATAGTTTATTATTGTTAAACCTATTCTGGTTTCTTCCACCTTGATTATTGTTGAAGCCTTGAAGAGTTGTAGGTGTTTCCATAGGGTTCTCCCATGTAATTCACCTCTTCCATTGTAGGTTGATCTGGATCATAAGCATCTCCTTCATAGGAGGTGTCTTGGGTGCTGCCAGCTGCCGCTTGCATTTCAGTCAAATGCTGAGAGATCATATTGACCTGTTGAGTCAAGATCTTATTCTGAGCCAATTTGGCATTCAGAGTGTCAACCTCCAGGACTCCTTTCTTCTGAGCTACCCCATTATTCACAGGGTTTCTCTCATAAGTGTACATGAATTGGTTGTTTGCAACCATTTCAATGAGTTCCTGTGCCTCTGCAATCATTTTCTTCAAGTGGAGTGATCCACCAGTAGAATGGTCCAAGGACATCTTGGACATCTCAAATAGACCATCATAAAAGATACCTAGGATAGTCCATTCTGAAAGTATGTTAGGAGGACATCTCCTGATCAGTTGCTTGTATCTTTCCAAAGCTTCATAGAGGGATTCAACCTCTTTTTGTCTGAAGGTTTGAACTTCCACCCTGAGCTTGCTCTTCTTTTGAGGTGGAAAGAACTTGGCCAAGAAGGCATTGACCAACTTTTTCCAAGAGTCTAGGCTTTTCTTAGGTTGAGAATCCAACCATATCCTAGCTCTGTCTCTAATAGCAAAAGGGAAAAGCATAAGCCTGTGGACCTCAGGATCCACTCCATTGGTCTTAACAGGATCACAGATTTGCAAGAATTCAGATAGGAATTGATGTGGATCTTCCAGTAGAAGTCCATGAAATTTGCAATTCTGTTGCATTAGAGAGACTAACTGAGACTTAAACTCAAAGTTATTTGCTCTAATGGCAGGTATAAATATACTTCTTCCATAGAAGTCAAAAGTGGGTGCAGTGAAGTCACCAAGAACCTTCCTTGCATCTCCTTTATTATTCTGATTGGTTGCCATGTTTGTATTTTTAGCTTCTTGTTCGAAAAGTTCTGTGAGGTCTCTTCCGGAGTGTTGTACTTTATCGTCTTGCAAACGCTTCCTCAGGGTCCTTTCAGGTTCAGGATCAAGATCAAAGAGAGGTTCTTTATCTCTGTTCCTACTCATAAACAAGAGAAAAAACCAAGAAAGAAAGAGAATGGGAGTTTCTATGTCAGAGTATAGAGAACTCCCTGTGAGATATGAAGAAGAAAGAAGAATGAGGATAGATGAATGAGAAGAAGAATTTGAAAATTAAGAATAAAAAGGAAAAAGAAAATTAAAGACTAAGATAACTAATTAATTAAAAAGATTTGAAAAGTAAATAGGTGATTTTCAAAAAAGAAGAGAGAGAAAGAGGTAAAAAATTTTCGAAAATAGAAGAGAGAGGGATTAGTTAGAAAGTTTTGAAAAAGAGGGAAGAGAAAACAAGTAACTAATTAAGAAATATTTGAAAATAAGATAAGATAGGACATTTGAAAAAGATTTGATTTTAAAAATTTTTAAATTTTAAATTGGAAAGGAAAAGTCAACAAAATAAGATAAGAATTGAAAAGATTTGATTTTGAATTTTGAATTGAAACAAGATAAGATAAAGATTTGAAAATAAGTTGAAAAGATAAGATATGGTGAAGATTTGAAAAGTTTTTGAATTTTGAAAAGATTTGAATTCGAAATTTGAAAATAAGATAAGATAAGATAATGATTTGAAATTTAAAGAAAGATAAACCAAATATAAGATAAAGATTTGAAAAAGTTTTGAATTTTAAAATTTAAAAGAAAGATAAGATAGGAAATAATCAAATTAAAAGAAAAGATTTGAAAAGATTTAAAAAGATAAGATTTGAAATTTGACTTCTCTAACAAGAAAATACCAAACTTTAAAATTTTTTAAATCAAAATTAAAAAAGAAAGCAAGATTTTCAAAAATTTTTGAATAAAGGTAGAAAAGATATTTTTAGATTTTTCGAATTATTGAAGATAGAGAAAAACAACTAAAAGACACCAAACTTAAAATTTTTAGATCAAAGACACTAGCTTTTTTAAAATTTTAAAGAAAAACAACCAAAAGACACCAAACATAAAAATTTTAAGATCAAAACAAGAAAAGAAACAAGAACAATTTGAATACCAAGAAGAACACTCAAGAACAAATTTAAAAATTTAAAGAAAATAAAGAACACACAAAGGACACCAAACTTAAGAATTGACACTAGACTCAAACAAAAGACAAAGAAAAGATGGACTTTTGAAAAATAGTTTTTGAAAAAGAAAACAAAAGACACAAACAAAAAGTAAAAAGTACCTAATCTAAACAACAAGATAATCTGGTAGTTTGTCAAACTCGAACAATCTCCGGCAACGGCGCCAAAAACTTGGTGCATGAAATTGACTCTGTAATATTCGCACAAATAGACCGGTAAGTGCACCGGGTCGTCCAAGTAATACCTCAGGTGAGTGAGGGTCGATCCCACGGAGATTGTTGGTTTGAAAAAGCAATGGCTATCTTGTAGATCTTAGTCAGAAAGATAGAAAATATAGTTTGTCACGAAAAATGCATAAAACAGAATAAAGATAGAATCACTTAATTGGTGTGAAATCAATGATGAGAGAACAGTTGAGGCTTCGGAGATGCTTCCTCCTTCTGAATCAACTTTTCTCACTGTCTACTCTAACTTCTTATGATTCATTCCATGGCAGGCTGTAAGTGATTAACGCCAAGTCAGTGGTCATTAATCTCCTCTACTTCAAGTCAAACGCCAGGTTAGTGGTCATCCAATCTGAATGAGGGTGAAACTCTAGTAATCTATTCCCTTGGTGATCCTACTCAAAGTGCCACAGACAAGGTCGGATCCTCCGGATCAGAGAACGTTGCTCTATTGATTCTAGCCTATACCACAAAGGTCCTAATCGCCCTGTACCTCAGCTACACTGATGTCTCCAAGTACCCAACGAAGTCATGGATTAGCCGTCTAAGAGATATACAATCAAGCTTGTGGTTCAGTACTATCCCATCAAGGACACGCAAGAACCCATGTAGAACAGGGATGACGGTCAAGTTATACTCCCAATTCATTAGGATGAAGAACGAAGATACATTTTAGAAATAGAATCAAGCATAGATTGAAATATAATAGTGATATTATTAATCCATAAGAATCAACAAAGCTCCTAACCTTAACCTAGGAGGTTAGTGACTCATAGCATACAAAAGGTAACGTCAAATGTAAATTGGAGGAAGAAGATCCTAAACAAGGGTAATCTCTTCCTATATATACTAACCTGATAATTAATAATTACAGAATTAAGATAAGCTAGTCTTGTAGTGCAAAAATTCACTTTTCGGGCCCACTTGGTGAGTGTTTTGGCTGAGCTTGAGTGAAGCCACGAGTTGATACTCCCTTATGGGCGTTGAATGCCAGCTTAGGACTCATATTTGAGCGTTGGACGCCAGCTGCTCCCTTTTGGGCGTCCAACGCCAGGAAGGGGGTGAAGAACTGGCGTTGAACGCCAGTTTTGGATCTTCATTTCCAGAGCAAAGTATGGACTATTATATATTTCTGGAAAGCCCTGTATGTTAGATTTCCATAGCTGTTAAGAGCGCGCCATTTGGACTTTTGTAGCTCCAAAAATGCTCCTTCGAGTGCACGAAGGTATGATCCTTATAGCATCTGCAATCCTTTCTCTGTCTCTGACTCAGACTTTTTCAAAGCTCCTCAATTTCTGCCAGAAAATACCTGAAATCATCATAAAACACAAAAAATCAAAGTAAGATCCAAAAATGTGAATTTTGCACTAAAACCTATGAAAATAGAATAAAACTTAAATGAAACATAATGAAAACTATATGAAAATGATGCCAAAAAGCGTATAAAATATCTGCTCATCAGCGGCACCCGACTTTTTTGTATGAAGTACAAGAATGGGCAGAGAAGTATATCAACATGGAGGAAAACTCCCAACTTAGAGATCTAGTTCTGAGGCTAAACATTCCCTACTAAACTCGGGATAATGATAAGGAGACAAAGAAAAAAGAGGAGTATAGCTCAGAAAAGTCTCGGAGATACCACAACTACATCCACTCTGAGTTTCTCTTGTCGATATCTATAGGGAGATCTGTCACACTGAAAAACTTTCACCTCTTTCCCCCATTAAGCACAAAGGCCGAAAGTCGGACAGAATACTACGAATATCATAAACTATATGGGCATTCTACCAATGATTATTATGATATGAAAAATGTTATATAACACTTGGCCAGAGAAGGTTGGCTAGACAGACACCTTGCTGAAAGGTCGAACAACCCAGGAAAAAGGAAGAGAGGTGATAAAATGGAAGTCGGCGAGATCGACCATGACAAACCTCTGATAGGTACATACACATGATAAATAGAGGATTTTCAGGAATGAAAATTACTAACTCCTCGTGCAAAAGACATCTTAAAGAGGTATATCAAGTCAGGGAAGACATGAGAGTTCCCGATCTACCCACCATCTCATTCACCAAAGAAGATGTACAAAGGGGTAACATCAGGTCACGATGATCCCGTGGTAATTACAATGATCCTTGCTAACCTCCATAGAACTTTGGTGGACCAAGGGAGTTCGGATGACATACTATTCAAGCCTATTTTTGACAAACTCAGATTAGAAGAGAAGGACCTAAAGGCTCATCCAGATGACCTTTTTGGGCTAGGAGATACGCCGATTCAACCTTTTGGTTCATATCATTATATACCACTTTTGGTAAAGGCATGAAATCAAGGACCTTAAGCATTGACTACATTGTGGTCAATGTAGCTTCGACCTACAACGCTTTGATATGTCGGACAACCTAGAACTGACTAGCTGCAGTCATCTCTACACCTCACCTATGCATGAAATTCCCAATTGCAGAAGGAATTGCTACTATAAAATGAGATCAGAAGCTAGCAAGAAAGTGTTACAATGAAAGCTTCAACTTAAGGGGCAATACAAAAGGTAATGAAGTCAACACTATTGAACTCGGTGGTGTCCGAGTACAAGAAGAGCTGTGTCCACATCTTGAAGGGAAGGTCGAAAAGTTTTAAATCAGAGATCAGGCCGAAAAGACAACAAGTATAGGGGCCAACCTGGATGACAATTTAAAGGCATATCTCGTTGAGATCTTTCAAAGAAACTCTGACCTCTTCGCTTGGAAAGCCTCCGACATGCCTGGCATTGACCCCAACCTCATAAGACACAAGCTCGCTGTTTATCCAAGCTCCCGACCTGTTCAGCAAAAGCAGAAAAAACTTAATCCTAAAAAAATGCAAGTCGTAGAAGAACAGATCCAAGATTTAATAGAAGCCGGGTTTATAAGGGAGGTAAAATACCTTTTGTGGCTAGCTAATGTGGTCCTTATGGAAAAGCAAAAGGGAAATAGAGGATGTGTATTGATTATACCAACCTGAACAAAGCTTGTTGATAAACCCATATTTTATGATATATTTTGTGCTTAATTTGAGTAATTTATTCAATCCTTCATCCACTTATTCATATTAATTGCATGGTTTTACTTTCCCTTCCTTATTATGTGATGTATGTGAAAAACATGTTTCCTATGCTTAAAAATAATTATTTTGATTACCCTTTATTTCCATTCGATGCTGTGATTCGTGTGTTGAGTAGTTTCAGATCTTCTAAGGCAGGAATGACTTAAAGGATGGAAAGGAAACATACAAAATTGGAAGGAAAGCATAAAACGGAGTTTTTGAAGAAACTGGCAACGACGCGATCGCATGGGCGACGCGGCCGCGTGCCAGCGCAAAATGGCAGTGATGCGACCGCATGATTGACGCGACCGCGCGCCTTAAGCGAAACGCATATGACGCGGATGCATGACTGACGCGACCGCGCGAAAAGGAAAACTCCAATTGACGCGACCGCGTGACCCACGCGGCCGCGTGACAGAGGCTACGCACCAGAAATTACAGAAAATGCTACCAGCGATTTTTGAAGCCATTTTTGGCCCAAATCCAAGTCCAGAAGCCACAGATCAGAGGTTATGAAGTGGGAGAATGCATCCATTCAGAAAAGAGAGTCTCCAATTAGTTAGTTTTCATGAATTAGGTGTAGTTTTGAGAGAGGTTCTCTCCTCTCTCTTTAGGATTAGGATTTAGATTTAGGATTTTATGCGATTTCAGGATTATCTCTTTCTATTAAGTTCAACATTCCTTTTTATTTATCTTTTCAATTTAATTTATGAATTCTTCTATGTTACAGATTACTCTTTTGAATTAATGTTATTTGAGGTATTTCAGTTTACAATTGTTTCTTTTATTTATGTTACTTTTATCCCCAATCTGAAGACATTTTTATTCCAGTAGATTTACTTTTCCCCTTTTGGTCTTGGTTAAGAAATTAGTAACTTAGGAGTTATCAAACTCAACATGATTGATAATCGCTATCTTTGCTAAATTGAATTGAACTTCAATAATCCCAATCTTTCCTTAAGGATTAACTAGGATTTGAGGATCTAACTAATTAGTCACTTGACCTTCCCTTGCTCTAGCAAAGGTTAACTAAGTGGAATTAAGATTCAATTTTCATCATCATTGATAAGGATAACTAGGATAGGACTTCCAATTTCTCATACCTTGCCAAAACTATGTTTTACAGTCATTTATTTATTTTACAGTCTTTTACTTATTTTAATTGCAATTTAAATTACTTGCTCCCTACCTTCAAAACCCCAGTTTACAATCCTCATAACCAATAATAAGAACATACTTCCCTGCAGTTCCTTGAGAAGACGACCCGAGGTTTAAATACTCGGTTATCAAATTTAAAGGGGTTTGTTACTTGTGACAACCAAAACGTTTGTACGAAGGGATTTCTGTTGGTTTAGAAACTATATCTACAACGTGACTATTTTTATAAATTCTTTACTAGCAAAAATCCTGACATCAAAATGGCGCCGTTGTCGGGGAATTGCAATTTTGTGCCTTATTATTGGTTATTGTAAATATTTTTCTTTCACTTGTTTATTTATCTTTATTTTTCTCTTTCTATTTCCATTAGCTATTATGAATTCTCACCCCTCTCGCTTCGAGTTTGGTCCTAATATTGTTGAAAGGAGTGAAAGTTATAACAGGAACATGCATCAAGGTCAGAGCAATCAAAGATGGATGGAGCCAAGAGGATTTGATCAACCCTTTAGGCAACAACACCCTCCAAGATATCATGGACAAAGACCATTCTACAATGCATACCAAGCAAATAGACATGGTGGACAACCTTGTAGTTACCAACAAGTCCCACCCTGTGCTTATAGGCCATCCTCTCAACATAACTTCGAACCACCACACTCACAAGCTTCTTTTCACCATTCGCCACCATACGATCCTCATTTACCCCGATTCCAATCCAATTACTCCTAAACACCACCACTTCCCAATGTACCACGTTCGAATCCAGCACCCCGAGAATCAGAGGTTCGCCTCAAGGAAACAGTAGATCAACTTCAAACAACCCTTTATCAACTGGAGCAAGCAAAAGTCAATTATCTTCTAGACGTTCGAACATTCAAGGACCTCCCACAACTCCGTATGGACAATCTAATGATGAGCGTAGCATGAAGGAGATACTAGAAACTCCAGTGGATTGAATAGAGCATGACTTTGTACTGGAACAAGTAGAGGAAACTGTCATTACACAAGAAGAAGAGTTGGTTGAAGACTTAGGAGACGCTAAGCCTTCATGGGAATCCAGAGTTGTGAATAATTCTGTCAAGGACGTTACAATTGATGCTGAGGAGGATAGTACACAATCCCCAAGGCAAGTCTTTTATGAGGAACTAGACGGAATACTCCAAGAAGCAAGTTTCCTTGATGATGATAATCTCAAGTCAAGTTCTCCTAGTAATGAACTTGCATCCACAAGTGAATTCTCTGAGATCAAAGAATCTTCCCCAAGTGAATATGAAAATGATGCGGAGGTAGATTTCTCTCAACCTCCGGTTTATGACTTGAGTGATGAGGAAGACATAGGAGACTCTGATCAGGACACAGATGCATTTGAAGAAATTTTCAAGGAAGTGGAGGAATTCACAGACGATCACAAGGGAGTAGAACTCATAGAACCACTGGAAACACCTATCCCAAGGCCATTACCACCTAATACAAGCTTCAAGTGGGTACAATCCTTAACCTTTATCTTTACTTTTCCACTTGAATATGGTTTGCTTGAAATAGATGGCCAGCTTAGAGCTATTTGCGACTTTAAGAGTAAGAGGGAAATGGCTCGTGCTCGGAGTTGGTACACAAGGTTCAATAAGGTTCCACGCTTCAACTCGAAGTGTGCGAATTGGCATCATGATCAATCAGATGGATCTCGGAGAACGTTTGGTCACCTTGGTGAGAATCTAATTTCTAAACCGCCCGGATGGAAAAATATAGATAAAAACGGAGGCAGATTTAAAAGCAAAGTTTGGGATCCTGGAATCTATTCTGACATTCGTCACCCCGGGAGCCTGAGAATATGTTTGAAGCTGCACAGAAGCTTCACATGCCTAGTTTGGGACCCCGGAGGCTATTGGCATTCCAAATGTTGGTGGAGATTTCTGGATGAATTTAAGCGCAAGCCACCATAACAGGAAGCTCATCCAATGTCCAACTTAAGGACTTTAACTAAAAGTGCTAGGTGGGAGACAACCCACCATGGTATGGTCGTTTCTTTTTCAGGTTTATTTCGTGTTATTTATTTTTATTTTTATTTCCTTTTTCAATTGAACCTGAATATTATTCATTCGCATTGTATACTACATATTTGCATACCTGCATAAAAAAAAAGAAGAAGAAGGCGTACGACGCGACCACATCGCTCATGCGATCACGTCAATTGCGAATAACATTCCCCACGCATCCGCGTCACCAATGCGGCCGCGTGATCTGGAGATCGGCGTAAATCCCAATGTCCAGAGAGTTAGGCTGGAATCGTGCGGCCATTGTGCGTTTCGCACAAAACGACCCACGCGGTCGCGTCCCTGACGCGATCGCGTCACTTGCACAACACCAATCCCACGCGACAGCGTGAGCGACACGATCGCGTCCTATGGATTGCACCACCACCCCAGAGGAGACAGAGAGTTATGCTGAAACGATGCTGGAATTGTGCGTTTAGCACAATTTCCAGCGACGCGGTCGCATGCCTCATGCTACCGCGTCATTCATAATTTACTCATTCCATGCGATCGCATCACTCACGCGATCGCGTCGACCCCCATTCCACCCAGGCACGCGACCGCGTGCCCCACGCGATCGCGTGGATTCAAATTTGATAACCCCCAACCACGCGAAATCCTACCTATTCGCGTCCCCCCAGCCCCCTCTCCTTCCTCTCTTCTCTCCACAACCACCACCCACAACTTCCAGCCACCACCCAGCCACCCTACGCCGCTGCCGCACCGCCGACCACCTCCTCTGCAGCAGGCAGACCCTCAGACCACCACCACAGAGACTCCAGCTACCCATCCTTCCAGTGATGACACCCCTTCACACCCTGCTTGAGTGAGCATCAGGGACGATGCTTCATTTTAAATGTGGGGAGGTCGCCATCTCTGGCATATTTTTTGGTGAACCACTACAGACTCTTTCATTTTATTTTGCTATTTTTCTGTATTTTTCTCTTTTATTTTTATTTTTATTTTCTCAGCACTTATACATTACTATTTTCATGTATTTTTACTCTATTTCTGTATTTTGCACCTTTAGTTCATACTTTAGCCATTTAGTTTAGTTATAATTCTAACTTATTAGTTATAGAAATTGTGGATTAATTAGTATAGTTTACCCTTTATAGCATAAGATAGCTTAGTTTATATTGAAAATATAAAAAGGAAGTAAACTAGAAACTTGGACATAATAGAAACAATCCACACACCTTGTATATATAGCATTATATGTTAGTTAGTTAACAACATTTCATCAAGGAGAAATACTAGAACTTTAAAGCCACCTTAAGTTTTACATTGAGAATAATGGGAACTTTTAATTTTACTTGCATGACATACATAACTGATATATGATTTTTGAGTTAGAGAACACACAGCCTGTGAGTTTTGAGCTTAATTGTATGGTTACATTCAAACCATAATTTTTATTCCTGTGTGTTCCGCCCTTCTTTTTTATTCTGATGTTCTTTACTTTGTTTTAATCTATATGTCCGATTATAGAATAGAAATACATACGAAGAGAGTGATTGAGGCCATTGTTTAATTTTAGCTCACTTATCCCAAATTAGCCTACCTTTTACATCACCCTTGTTAACCCCCTTGAGCCTTTAAATCCCCTCTTATTCTATAAACCACAATACTAGCCTTAAGCAGAAAAAAAAAATCCCAAGTTGAATCCTTGGTTAGCTTAAGATAGAAAGTGTGTAATTGTGTAAGTATGGGAAACCTATTGGGAACATGGATGATAAAAACAAAGGGTAGAAAGTTGAAAAAAATAAAATAATTCAAATTATAAATTTTTGGGAAGCATGCTCATGTGAAATCAAAATAATTGAATTACCATGTGCATTAAAAAAAATTTATTTTTTAGTATTTAAATAAAGGGGATACAAAAGAATTCCCCACATGCAAAATAAAGCAATGCACATGGGACAAAATTAAAACTAATGCATGAGCATGTAACATCAAAAGTGGGAAAATATGGGTAAAATAGGTAAAGAAGCTTTACTTTACAAAGTATGTATGTTAGGTGAGATCTTAGACTAATCAAGGATTTGCTCAATTAGCTCACTTAGCCTTATACATATACCCTTACCTTTACCTTGGCCCCATTACAACCTTAATTAAAGACCTCATGACTTTTGTATGCCTATATTCTATAATTGTTGATTGGTTAGATGAAGAACAAAGTTGTAGAAAGAAAGGATAAAAAGAAGAATAGAGTGATTAACCCAATAAACACTGAGTGACTAGAGAGTAAACACAAAATCCAGTGAGGGTTCAATAGCTCATTAACATATATCTCTGCTTGAATTATTAATTGTCTTGCAAGTTTACAAAATATTTTTCTCTCCTATCTCAATTGTAAAAGTGCTTTATCATTATCTAAGGTTTGGCTATATATATGTAATTCCTTGAGAATGTGAATTAATTCAACTGCATGTAAGCTTTATATACAAGTAAATAACAATTAAGAATTGCATGATGCATGTAGGTAGTTGCATTTAGAGTAGATTGCATTGCATGAGATTCCACCACTTTAACCTTACCTTACTCTTTATCTTGGACTTAGCATGAGGACATGCTATTGTTTAAGTGTGGGGAGGTTGATAAACCCATATTTTATGATATATTTTGTGCTTAATTTGAGTGATTTATTCAATCCTTCACCCACTTATTCATATTAATTGCATGGTTTTACTTTCCCTTCCTTATTATGTGATGTATGTGAAAAACATGTTTCCTATGCTTAAAAATAATTATTTTGATTACCCTTTATTTCCATTTGATACCGTGATTCGTGTGTTGAGTAGTTTCAGATCTTCTAAGGTAGGAATGACTTAAAGGATGGAAAGGAAACATCCAAAATTGGAAGGAAAGCATAAAACGGAGTTTTTGAAGAAACTGGCAACGACGCGATCGCATGGGCGACGCGGCCGCGTGCCAGCGCAAAATGGCAGTGACGCGACCGCATGATTGACGCGACTGCGCCCCTTAAGCGAAAACCATATGACGCGGACGCATGACTGATGTGACCGCGTGAAAAGGAAAACTCCAATTGACGCGACCGTGTGACCCACGCGGCCACGTGACAGAGGCCACACACCAGAAATTACAGAAAATGCTCCCAGCGATTTCTGAAGCCCTTTTTGGCCCAAATCCAAGTCCAGAAGGCACAGATCAGAGGTTATGAAGTGGGGGAATGCATCCATTCAGAAAGGAGAGTCTCCAATTAGTTAGTTTTCATGAATTAGGTGTAGTTTTGAGAGAGGTTCTCTCCTCTCTCTTTAGGATTAGGATTTAGATTTAGGATTTTATGCGCTTTCAGGATTATATCTTTCTATCAGGTTCAACATTCCTTTTTATTTATCTTTTCAATTTAATTTATGAATTCTTCTATGTTACAGATTACTCTTTTGAATTAATGTTATTTGAGGTATTTCAGTTTACAATTGTTTCTTTTATTTATGTTACTTTTATCCCCAATCTGAAGACATTTTTATTCCAGTAGATTTACTTTTCCGCTTTTGGTCTTGGTTAAGAAATTAGTAACTCAGGAGTTATCAAACTCAACATGATTGATAATCGCTATCTTTGCTAAATTGAATTGAACTTCAATAATCCCAATCTTTCCTTAAGGATTAACTAGGATTTGAGGATCTAACTAATTAGCCACTTGACCTTCCCTTGCTCTAGCAAAGGTTAACTAAGTTGAATTAAGATTCAATTTTCATCATCATTGATAAGGATAACTAGGATAGAACTTCCAATTTCTCATACCTTGCCAAAAGTGTGTTTTACAGTCATTTATTTATTTTACAGTCTTTTACTTATTTTAATTGCAATTTAAATTACTTGCTCCCCACCTTCAAAACCCCAATTTATAATCCTCATAACCAATAATAAGAACATACTTCCCTGCAGTTCCTTGAGAAGACGACCCGAGGTTTAAATACTCGGTTATCAAATTTAAAGGGGTTTGTTACTTGTGACAACCAAAACGTTTGTACGAAGGGATTTCTATTGGTTTAGAAACTATATCTACAACGCGACTATTTTTCTAAATTCTTTACTAGCAAAAATCCTGACGTCACTTGTCCCAAGGAACCATATCCTCTTCCAAGCATTGATGCCTTGGTTGAGTTAGCTTCAGGGTAGAAATATTTGTCCTCTATGGACGCATACTCGGGATACAATCAAATCTCGATGTACAAGTCAGATTAAGAGAAGACCTTTTTTATCACTCCAAAAGCTAACTTTTTTTATGAAGTAATGCCTTTTAGATTGAAAAATGCTGGAGCCACATATCAACGATTGATGAACAAGGTGTTTTTATCTCACCTTGGAAAACTGATGGAAGTGTATATGGACGACATGCGTGTCAAGAAAAAAACATGACCTCAATCTGTTGTCTGACCTAGCCGAGGTATTTACCACAATAAGGAAGCACGGGATGAGGCTTAATCCTTCAAGTGCACCTTTGCAGTAGAGGCCGGAATGTTCTTAGACTTCCTGCTCACTCAAACAGGTACTGAGGCTAACCCAGATAAATACACAGTAGTATTAGAGATGAAAAGCCTGGCTTACCTCAAGGAAGTCCAACAACTAAATGGAAGGTTAGCAGCTTTACCTAGGTTCCTAGTAGGATCAGCCCTGAAGTCTCTACCCTTGTTCTCAATACTCAAAACAGAGAACCAATTTGAATGGACTCAGGAATGCGAACAAGGCATCGAAAACTTTAAAACATTCCTGAGCCAACCTCCAATCCTTACCCGACCTGTCCCAAGAGAGAGGAGCTCATTCTCTACCTAGCAGTTGCAAGCAAGGTTATAGTCTCAGCCTTAGTCCAAAAAGATGAACATGTACAACAACCCATCTACTTTGTAGGCAAAGCTCTGTAGGGGGTAGAACTAAACTATCAAAAGATAGAGAAGTTCGCATATGCCTTTATCATCACTTCCAAAAGGCTCAGACCTTATTTCTAAGATCACACTATAAAGGTCCAAACTAATCAACCCATGAAGCATATTCTACAGAAGACGGACATTTTAGGAAGGATGCTACAATGGGCTATAGAATTGTCTGAATTTGACTTAAAATATGAAATTTAGACAACAATCATATCCTAGTATCTGGCCGACTTTGTGGCCAAATACACTGAAGGTCAGGGAAATACTACAACATGGAGTCTATATGTGGATGGATCATCCAATAAAGCTGGAAGTGGAGTAGGAGTTATTCTAGAAAATGAAAAAGGAACTTGGATTGAACTATCATTTCAGTTTGAGTTCCCTGCTTCTAACAATCAAGCAGAATATGAAGTCTTGCTGGCTAAAGAAGTCAAAGCAGAAAGACAGATCGTGTTTATTGACGCTCAAGTGATAACCTCCCAAGTTAATGAGACTTATCAAGGTAAAGATCCCAACATAAAGAAATACCTGGAAGAAGCACGAGAACAGTTAACTCAGTTGTTGAAAAAAGAGGTCCAACATATAGGTCGGGAAACCAATATCCGAGCTTATACCCTCTTTAAATTAGCCAGCACCAAGTCAAGGGGCAACAATAGAATCCTGATCTAGGAAACTCTTTACACACCATCAATAGTAAAAGAAGATGACAACTCAGGAACAATGACCATATCCAACCAAAACCTAGGATAGATGACCCCTAGAATCAAATATCTTAAATTCGATATTATTCTGCGAGAAGAAAGGGAAGCAAGGAGGTTCATAATGGAAGCACAAAACTGTACCATGGTCCACAACGTTCTCTACAAAAGAGGAATATTCACACCTATATTAAAGTGTGTCCCGACCTCCAAGACTAAGGAGGTTTTAAAATAAGTTCATAATGGCTGATAAACACATATTTTATGATATATTTTGTGCTTAATCTGAGTGATTTATTCAATCCTTCACCCACTTATTCATATTATTTGCATGGTTTTACTTTCGATTCCTTATTATGTGATGTATGTAAAAAACATGTTTCCTATGCTTTAAAATTAATTATTTTAATTACCTTTATTTCCATTCGATGCCGTGATTAGTTTGTTGAGTAGTTTTAGATCTTCTAAGACAGGAAAGACTTAAAGGATGGAAAGGAAACATACAAAAATGGAAGTAAAGCATAAAACGGAGTTTGTGAAGAAACTGGCATCCACGCGATCGCATGGGCCTCGCAGACGCATGCCAAGTGCGAAGAAGCAGCGACGCGGCCGCATGACTGACGCGACCGCATGGCAAGGAAAACTCCGAATGACGCGACCGCGTGACCCACGCGGACGCGTGACAGAGGCCACGCACCAGAAATTGCAGAAAACGCTCCCAGCAAATTCTGAAGCCCTTTTTGGCCCAAATCCAAGTTCAGAAGGCATACACCAGAGGTTATGAAGTGGGGGAATGCATCCATTCAAAGGGAGACACCACTTTTAGTTCGTTTTCATGATTTAGATTTAGTTTTGAGAGGGAGATTCTCTCCTCTCTCTTAGGATTAGGATTTAGGATTTCTCTTAGTTTTAGGAGTGACTCTCAATCCCAGGTTTCAATGTTCTTTTACTTTATATTTATCTCTTACTTTCAGATACTTTAATGCTTATATTAGTTATGTTGCCTATTTGGCTTATGAATTCTTCCATGTTACAGATTACATCTTTGAATTAATGTTATTTGAGGTATTTCAGTTTAATATTGCTTTCTTTTATTTACATTATTGTTATTCCCATATGAAGACATTTTTATTCCAGCAGATTTACTTTTCTCCCTTTTGGTCTTGGTTAAGAAATCAGTAACTCAGGAGTTATCAAACTCAAACATGATTGATAATTGCTATCTTTGTTAATTAAACTGAACTTCAATAATCCCAATCTTTTCTTAGGAAATAAACAGGATTCGAAGATCAAACCAATTAATCCCTTGACCTTTCTTTATCTTAGTAAAGGTTAACAAAGTGGAATTAAGATTCAATTCTCATCATCATTGATAAGGATAGCTAGGATAGGACCTCTAATTTCTCATACCTTGCCAAAAGTTTATTTTACAGTTATTTATTTATTTACAGTCATTTATTTATTTTACTTGCCATTTAAATTACTTGCTCTTCATTTACTTTAATTGATGATTAAACTATTCACTCCTCATTCTCAAAACCCCAATTTACAATCTCCATAACCAATAATAAGAACATACTTCCCTGTAGTTCCTTGAGAAGACGACCCGAGGTTTGAATACTTCGGTTATCAATTTATTTAGGGGTTTGTTACTTGTGACAACCAAAACGTTTGTAAGAAAGGTTGATTACTTGGTTTAGTAACTATACTTACAACGAGAGTTTACTATGACCTCTAAACCATCAATCTCCAGCTCTTTCAAAATGGCGCCGTTGCTGGGGAATTGCAATCGTGTGCCTTATTATTGGTTATTGTAAATATTTTTCTTTTACTTGTTTATTTGTCTTTATTTTTCTCCTCTTTATTTCTTTTTTTAGCTACTATGAATTCTCACCCCTATTGCTTTGAGTTTGGTTCTAATGTTATTGAAAGGAATGGAAGTTATAACAGGAACATGCATCAAGGTCAGAACAATCAAAGATGGATGGAGCCAAGAGGATCTGATCAACCCTTTAGGCAACAACACCCTCTAAGATATCATGGACAAAGACCATCCTACAATGCATACCAAGCAAATAGACATGGTGGACAATCTTGTAATTACCAACAAGCCCCACCCTGTGCTTATAGGCCATCCTCTCAACGTAACTTCGAACCACCACACTCACAAGCTCCTTTTCACCATTCACCACCGTATGATCCTCATTTACCCCAGTTCCAATCCGATCACTCCCAAACACCACCACTTCCTCCTGTGCCATATCCAAATCTATCACCCCACGAATCAGAGGTTCGCCTCAAGGAAACAGTAAATCGACTTCAAACCACCCTTCATCAACTGGAGCAAGCAGTAAGTCAATTATCTTCTAGGCGTTCGAACATTCAAGGACCTCCCACAGCCCCATGTGGATAATCTAACGAAGAACGTAGTATGAAGGAGATACTAGAAACTCTAGTGGACAAGACAGAGCATGGCTTCGTACTGGAACAAGTTGAAGAAGCTGTCATTATTGAAGAAGAAGAGTTGGTTGAAGACTTAGGAGACGCTGAACCTCCATGGGAATCCAAGGTTGTGGAGCATTCTGTCCAGGATGTTACAATTGATGCTAAAGAGGATTGTGCGCAATCCCCAGAGCAAGTCCTTCATGAAGAACTAGACAGAATAACCCAAGAAGCAAATTTCCTTGATGATGATAGTCACAAGTCAAGTTCTCCTAGTAATGAACTTGCATCCGCAAGTGAATTCTCTGAGATCGAAGACTCTTCCCCAAGTGAATACGAAGATGATACGGAGGTAGATTTTTCTCAACCTCCAGTCTATGACTTAAGTGATGAGGAAGACATAGATGGCTTTGATCAGGACATGGATACATTTGAAGAATCTTGCAAGGAAGTGGAGAATTTCATAGAAGAGCACAAGGGAGTAGAACTCACAGAACCACTGGAACCACCTATCCCAAGGCCATTACCACCCAATACAAGTTTCAAGTGGGTACAATCCTTAACCTTTAACTGTGTTTTTTCACTTGAATATGGTTTGCTTGAAACAGATGGCCAGCTTAGAGCTCTCTGCAGCTTTAAGAGTAAGCAGGAAATGGCTCGTACTCAGAGCTGGTGCACAAGGTTCAATAAGGTTCCACGCTTCAACTTGAAGTGCACGGATTGGCATCATGATCAATCAGATGGATCTCGGAAAACGTTTGGTTATCCTAGTGAGAATCTACTTTCTAAACCGCCTAGATGGAAAAGTATACATCAAGACGAAGGCAGATCTAAAAGCAAAGTTTGGGATCCTGGAATCTATGCTGACATTCGTCATCCCGGGAGCCTGACAATCTGTTTGAAGCTGCTCAGAAGCTTCACATGCCTAGTTTGGGACCCCGGAGGCTATTGGTATTCCAAGTATTGGTGGAAATTTTTGGATGAATTTAAGCATAAGCTGCCATAACAGGAAGCTCATCCAACGTCCAACTTAAGGACTTTAACTAAAAGTGCTAGGTGGGAGACAACCCACCATGGTATGATCATTCCTTCTTCAATTTTTATTTAGTTTTAATTGCTTTCAAGTTTTATTTTATTTTATTATATTGAACCTGGAGTTTTGCATCGCATTCATATTTGCATTCTGTATACAGTTAAAAAAAAGGGCTGCGCGACGCGACCGCATCATTCATGCGATCGCGTCACATTGCGAAAAACACTTCCCACGCGAGCACGTCATCCACGCGGCGGCGTGACCTGGAGATCGGCGTAAAGATCCAACGTCCAGAAAGTTAGGCTGGAATCGTGCGACCATTGTGTGTTTCGCACAAAATGCCCACGCGATCGCGTCCCTGACGCGATCGCGTCACTTGCACAACCTCAATCCCACGCGATAGCGTGAGCGACGCGATCGAGTCGCATAGGATTACACAACACCCCAAAAGGAGACAGAGAGTTGCGCTGAAACGACGCTGGATTCGTGCGTTTAGCACAAATTCCAGCGACGCGATCGCATGCCCCAGGCGATCGCGTCATTTACTCTTTTTGCCCTCCACGCGATCGCGTCACCCACGCGATCGCGTCAACCACATTTTCGTCCCAGCCACGCGACCGCGTGCCCCACGATCGCGTGGATTCAAATTATAACCCCCCAGTCACGCGAACCCTATCAGTCGCGCCCCCCCAAACCCCTCAACTTCCTGTCTTCATCTCCAACCCCCAACCACCACCCAGCCACCATCACCGCCACCGCCAGACACCGCCGACCACCCAGACCCCGCCGCCACCCCACCCCCCTTCCTCCTTCCCCCTTCTTTCTTCTTCTTTCTTCTTCTTCCCCCCTCTCTGCCACTGCCACGCCGCGCCACCACCACCACCGCGCCACCGTCACCGCCCAGCACCACCCACGCCCCCTCTTCCTTCCCCTATTACCCCCTACCCCCATTACCCCCCCTTTCCCTCCCTTCCTCCGCACAGCAGCAACCGCCGCCGCGCCACCCTCTTCCGCCGCGCCGGACGCCACCGCCGTCATCCCCAGCCACCTCACTGTGTGCTTCTTTTGTTAATTGCCTCCTTGTTTTTCTTTTTTTATTATATCCTTGAATTCTGTTTTTCAGGATGTCGGACTCCCACAGAAAAGGGAAAGGAAAGGAAAGGCAACAACTGGCAAACGGAAAAGAGGAGAAGCCTCTATGTCTATCATAGATCTCATGCATGATGCCTCCTTGCAGGAGAAAAATTTTACCCCACAGGAGAAGGCTGACCAGCTAATCCCTGCTACTGATCCAGTAAAGTTTGCAAACCGATACTATGAGCTGAGGTATCTAGTGTTTGCAGCCTCCAGGAACCTATACCTGGAGAGAACTTTGAAGATCCCAGAAGAACTCCAGCAATACACCTCTGACCAGATCAAACAAAGAGGCACGTTCTTCCTGGAAAGACCCCTGACTGAGGTCAACGCATCTTGGGTTAGGGAATTCTACTGCAATTACTTCAAAACCTCCCTAGATGCAGTGAACCTTAGAGGAAAGTAGATTCTGGTTACTGAAGAGGCCATTAAAGATGTTCTGAAGCTTCTGCCTAAAACTAATCAGCTGGATGGTTATCAGAAAGCTGAGGAAGATATGTGCTTCATGAAATTTGATTGAGATGCAGTCAAGGCCCGGATAGCCCTTGACCCGACCGTTCCTTGGATTATGGGTCAGAACACTACCATGCCAAAGGGAATCAAGCGGATTTACCTGAATGATGAGGCTCGGCTATGGCATCAGATACTTAGCAACTTCATTATGCAGAGTACTCACGAGACTAAGATACCAGCCGCTATGATCACCCTCCTTTGGTGTGTGATGGAGGGTAAGGATCTGTACCTGCCACGCTTTATCTGGTACTATATGGCCAGGGTCCACATCCGAGGCACTCTTCCCTTTCCCTATTTGGTTACACAGCTAGGCCGTCGAGCTGCCGTGCCTTGGGAGGATGCTGATGAAAAGCCACCTGCTGCAGAATGCAAGAAGATTATCCCTCACAGCAGGAACTTTCTGGCTTTGGGCTACAGACCTCCTTTCCTCACGGCTACTGCTGACACAACCACACCATCTGCCGGCCCCTCTTCTTCCACAGCTACCCTTGCCACCACCACTGTACCTCCACCTGCCCCAGAGCCCATCTATCATCTAGTGTACCGCCTGTTTCGACGACTTGACTAGATGGAGCGTCGCAACACGCGACGCTATGAGCACCTGAAGCTGATGATACGCTCTGGCGACATCTCCTCCGAGCCTGACACACCATCCGAGGCATCTGAGGAGGAGGCAGATGCTCACGAGGCAGAGACCCATCCACAGAGCGAGGCAGAGCAGGCAGGCACCCAGCAGGCAACATCACATCAGGAGGCTCCGCCTCAGATTCAGGCTGTAGACCCCGAGATCCCTCTTCAGTCAGCACCTCCTCTGCAGCAGGCAGATCCTCAGACCACCACCACAGAGACTCCAGCTACCCACCCTTCCAGTGATGACACCCCTTCACACCCTGCTTGAGTGAGCATCGGGGACGATGCTACATTTTAAGTGTGGGGAGGTCACCATCTCTGGCGTTTTTTTTTTTGGTGAACCACTACATACTCTTTTTATTTATTTTGCTACTTTTCTGTATTTTTCTCTTTATTTTTATTTTTATTTTCTTAGTACTTATATATATTACTATTTTATGTATTTATTCTATGTTGCACTTTATTTCATATTTTAGCCATTTAGTCTTAGTAACAATTCTAACTTATTAGTTATAGAAATTGTGGATTAATTAGTATAGTTTACCCTTTTTAGCATAAGATAGCTTAGTTTAAATTGAAAATATAAAAAGGAAGTAAACTAAGAACTTGAACACAATAGAAATAATCCACACACCTTGTATATATAGCATTACATGTTAGTTAGTTAACAACATTTCATCAAGGAGAAACACTAGAACTTTAAAGCCATTCAATATAAGTTTTACATTGAGAATAATGGGAATTTTTAACTAAACCTGCATGACATACATAAGTGATAAATGATTTTTGAGCTAGAGAACACACAGCCTGTGAGTTTTGTGCTTAATTGTATGGTTACATTCAAACCATAATATTTTATTCTTGTGTGTTCTGCCCTCCTTTTTTTATTCTGATGTTCTTTATTTTGTTTTAATCTATATGTCCGATTATAGAATAGAAATACATACCAAGAGAGTGATTGAGGCCACTATTTGATTTTAGCTCACTTATCCCAAAATAGCCTACCTTTTACATCACCCTTGTTAGCCCCCTTGAGCCTTTAAATCCCCTTTTATTCTATAAACCACATTACTAGCCTTAAGCAGAAAAATAAAATAAAAATCCCAAGTTGAATCCTTGGTTAGCTTAAGATAGAAATTGTGTAGGGTTTAAATGTGGGAAAACCTATTGGGAACATGGATGATAAAAACAAAAGGTAGAAAAGTTGAAAAGAATAAAATAATTCAAAATAAAAGTTTTGGGAAGTATACTCATGTGAAATCAAAATAATTGAATTACCATGTGCATTAAAAAAAAGTGTTATTTTTTCAATAGTTGAATAAAGGGAACACAAAAGAATTCCCAAAATGTGAAATAAAGCAATGCATATGGGATAAAAATAATAAACATTGAAACATGAGCATGTAACATCAAAAGTGGGAAATTATGGGAGAATAGGTAAAGAAGCTTTGCTTTAGAAAGTATGTATGTTAGGTGAGATCTTAGACTAATTAAGGATTCACTTAATAGCTCACTTAGCCTTATACATATACCCTTACCTTTACCTTGGCCCCATTACAACCTTAACTAAAGACCTCATGATTTTTGGTATGTCTATATTCTATAATTGTTGATTGGTTAGATGAAGAACAAAGTTATAGAAAGTAAGGATAAAAAGAAGAATAGAGTGATTAACCCAATAAACACTGAGTGACTAGAGAGTAAACACAAAATCCAGTGAGGGTTCAATAGCTCATTAACATATATCTTTGCTGAAATTATTAATTGTCTTGCAAGTTTATAAAATGTTTTTCTCTCCTTGAGAATGTGAATTAATTCAACTACATGCAAGCTTTATATACAAGTGAATAAAAATTAGAATTGCATGATGCATCTAGGTAGTTGTATTTAGATTAGATTGCATTGCATGGCATTTCACCACTTTAACCTAACATTACTCTTGGACTTAGCATGAGGACATGCTATTGTTTAAGTGTGGGGAGGTTGATAAACTCATATTTTATAATATATTTTGTGCTTAATCTGAGTGATTTATTCAATCCTTCACCCACTTGTTCATATTATTTGCATGATTTTACTTTTCCTTCCTTATTATGTGATGTATGTGAAAAACATGTTTCCTATGCTTTAAAATTAATTATTTTAATTACCTTTATTTCCATTCGATGCCGTGATTAGTTTGTTGAGTAGTTTCAGATCTTCTAAGGCAGGAATGACTTAAAGGATGGAAAGGAAATATACAAAAATGGAAGGAAAGCATAAAACAGAGTTTGTGAAGAAACTGGCATCCACGCGATCGTATGGGCAACGCGGACGCATGCCAAGCGCGAAGAAGCAGCGATGCGGCCGCATAACTGACGCGACCGTGCGCCTTAAGCAGAACACATATGACGCGGTCGCATGACTGACGCGACCGCATGGCAAGGAAAACTCCGAATGACGCGACCGCATGACCCACGCGGACGCGTGACAGAGGCCACGCATTAGAAATTGCAGAAAACGCTCCCAGCGAATTCTGAAGCCCTTTTTGACCCAAATCCAAGTCCAAAAGGCATAGACCAGAGGTTATGAAGTGGGGGAATGCATCCATTCAAAGGGAGACACCACTTTTAGTTAGTTTTCATGATTTAGATTTAGTTTTGAGAGGGAGATTCTCTCCTCTCTCTTAGGATTAGGATTTAGGATTTTTCTTAGTTTTAGGAGTGACTCTCAATCCCAGGTTTCAATGTTCTTTTACTTTATATTTATCTCTTACTTTCAGATACTTTAATGCTTATATTAGTTATGTTGCCTATTTGGCTTATGAATTCTTCCATGTTACAGATTACATCTTTGAATTAATGTTATTTGAGGTATTTCAGTTTAATATTGCTTTCTTTTATTTACATTATTGTTATTCCCATATGAAGACATTTTTATTCCAGCAGATTTACTTTTCTCCCTTTTGGTCTTGGTTAAGAAATCATTAACTCAGGAGTTATCAAACTCAAACATGATTGATAATTGTTATCTTTGTTAATTAAACTGAACTTCAATAATCCCAATCTTTTCTTAGGAAATAAATAGGATTCGAAGATCAAACCAATTAATCCCTTGACCTTCCTTTATCTTAGTAAAGGTTAACAAAGTGGAATTAAGATTTAATTCTCATCATCATTGATAAGGATAGCTAGGATAGGACCTCTAATTTCTCATACCTTGCCAAAAGTTTATTTTACAGTTATTTATTTATTTACAGTCATTTATTTATTTTACTTGCCATTTAAATTACTTGCTCTTCATTTACTTTAATTGATGATTAAACTATTCACTCCTCATTCTCAAAACCCCAATTTACAATCTCCATAACCAATAATAAGAACATACTTCCATGCAGTTCCTTGAGAAGACGACCCGAGGTTTGAATACTTCAGTTATCAATTTATTTAGGGGTTTGTTACTTGTGACAACCAAAACGTTCGTAAGAAAGGTTGATTGCTTGGTTTAGTAACTATACTTACAACAAGAGTTTACTATGACCTCTAAACCATCAATCTCCAGCTCTTTCAATGGCAAATGTAGAAATCACTTAGGAGCACGATCACTAGTCAAGAAAGTGATCTGAGCCTGGTGCGCAAAATTCGAAACTCATGCAGATCATAGTAATACCTCAGCTGAGTGAGGGTCGATCCCATGAGAACTGTCGGATTGAGCAAGCAATGGTTCTCTCGCAGATCATAGTCAAGCGAATAGAAAAGGCTAGTTGTTGTTTAAACGCATGAAACAAAATAAGAATGAAGGCAATACCAACTTGATGTAGAAACAATGATAAGAACACAGTTAAGGCCTCAGAGATGCTTGTTCTTCCGTATTAATACTCTTTACTGACTACTTTAACAATGAGTGATCTATTCAATGGCAAAGCTGTAAGTGATTAAAGCCAGGGTCAGTGGTCATTAATCTCTTCCGATCCAGATCAAACGCCACGCCAATGGTCAATTGATCTGAACGAGGGTGAAGCTCACGCAATTCAATCTCTGATAAACCTACTAAAAATGCCACAGACAAGGTCGGATCTTTCGGATCGGAGAATGAAGCTCTATGATTCTAGCTTTAGCGCCAAAAAAACCTCAATTACCCATGACTAACAGGATTTTATGTCACATATCCCAATTAGCCCAGATACTCTATTGGAATCTGTGATGCATTCTCAAGCTGTAGCTCAATACTATCCCGCCAAGGACTCGCAAGAACTCATGTAGAATAAGGGGTCATACGCCAGTTCCACCGCAGATTCATAAGGATGAAGGACGAAAATGCATCATAGAATGAAATCAAACATATATTAAAGTAGAAAATTAATGATATTAATCCATAGGAATGAGCAGAGCTCCTATCCTTAACCTAGGAGGTTTAGCCGCTCATAATGTACAAAATACTATGAAAAACGTGTAAAGTGTCAAAAGTCCTCTAACAAGGGTGATCCTTGTTAGATATATACTAATAACTGGACCTAAAAAGTTATTAATAATAATTAAAAATTACAAAATGAAATAAACTAAGCTAAATGTGCGAAAATCCACTTCTGGGCCCACTTGGTGAGTGTTTGGGTTGAGCTTGGCATCCAACTTGTCAATGCCCACTAGGGGGTAAATGTGCTGCCTTGAGCCCCCTTGGTGGCGTTGAACACTGGGTTTGGGCGTTCAACACTGGCTTTAGTCCCTCATGGGCGTTGAACGCTAGAAAGAGGGTAAGTTGGGCGTTCAACACCCATTTTGGGCCATCCAATCCAAAGAAAAATATAGACGATTATATATTGCTGGAAAGCCTTGGAAGTTAGCTTTCCAACGCCGTTGAGAGCACGTCAATTGAACTTCTGTAGCTCCAGAAATGCATGGAGGTCAGGTTCTAACAACATCTACGCTTCTTTCTTCGCCTCTGAATCAGACTTTGCCAAAACTTGCCAATTTCACCTAAATATCACCTAAAATCATAAGAAAAACACAAAAGCTCAAAGTAGTATCCAAAAAGTGAATTTTGCACTAAAACCTACCAAAACGTAATAAAACTTAACAAAATATACTAAAAACACTATGAAAATAGCATAAAAAAGCGTATAAAATATCCACTCATCAGAACACCAAACTTAGATTGTTGCTTGTCCTCAAGAAACCAAAAACAAGTAGGACTAAAAAGAAGAGAAAGATACAATAAATCTCAAAGTTGTCAATGAAGCTCAGTTCCAAATATTGAGTGGGGCTAATAACTCTTTACTTCTGAACAGTTTTGGCACATCATTTTTCTTTGAAGTTCAGAAATATTGACATCTCTCAGAACTAGATTCTGGATGATATTATTGATTCTCTTAGTTTAGCTCTTCTTGATTCTTGAACACAGCTTCTTTGGGTGCATTGCACCTTCTTGAGCCTTACCGGGACTCTAAGCATTTTATTTTCCCGTAGTACCACCGGATACATAAATGCCACAGGCATTTAACTGGGGCCTGGGGGAACCCTTTGGATTCAAATTTAGCTTTGCTTAAATTCCCAGTCAGTGGTACCCAGAGTTCTTAAGCGTACTCTTTTGCTTTGGATCACGACTTTAATTGCTCAATCTCAAGCTTTTTACTTAACACCTTTACACCACAAGCATATAGTTAGGGATAGCAACTTATTTGAGCTTTTTAGGCCAATTTTCGACCCTCCTAACCATTGATGCTCAAAGCATTGGATCCTTGCTCTTTTGAATTTTCTTTTGAGCTTTGTTTTTTTTTTCTTTTTATTTTTCTCCTTTTTTTACTGCTTTTTCTTACTTCAAGAATCAATATTTTCTTATTTTTCAGAGAATCAATAATACATCTCTAAATTCATTGTTCTTCAAGAGGCAACATACTCAACTCCAATATCAATTATGCACTGTTAACTCATACATTCAGAAGATAAATGCAAGGCCACCACATCTTAGATAATTGGAATAACTCATGATATACTTAAAACTTATGTATCTTACTCTTTCTTTCTCAAATAAATTTTTCTTTTAAGCTTGGTGATAGATACATAGGATATCTTATAACCATAATAAAGAAAAGTAAATAAAACTAGAAAAGAACAAAATACTACTTGTGATCATGTAAATGTTAGAATAGAAAATAGGAAATAAGATAAAGAAAGGGATAATGAAACTTAACCACCTCAGTTATAGTGGCTGCTGATGAAGATGATCCATCTTTCTTTAGCATAAACCCAGAGCTTACTTTGCAACACCAAACTTAAAAAGTTTGCTTGTCCCCAAGCAAAGAAAACGTTGTCCTTGCTGTTCCCTTATGGGGTAGGTGGAGTTTGTGTGGGGTCCACTGGCTGAGAAAGCTTCAAAACTTGAGTCTATGTGCCTGCCTCTGCCTGGCGTTCAACGCCAAGAATGGATGTTGAACGCCCATTGGGGGCCAAAAACTTGGCCTTAGCTGCTTCATATGGGGTGTTGAACGCCCAGAATGCTCCTATTCTGGCGTTCAACGCCAGGAATGCTCCTCCATGGGCATTGAACGCCCATCTTTCTCCTTGTCTGGCGTTCATCGCCAGCAACGCACTCTCCCCAAGGTGTTCTGTTTTCCATCTCGAGTGTCTCTGTCTCTGTTCTGAGTACTGCACATGATCACATACGTCAAAAAGCAAGGAAAACTATGGAAATCAACTAAAATAAAAGAAAATGGAGATAAACAAAAGAAATAAAAATAATAGTACTCTACTCATGGTTGGGTTACCTCCCAACAAGCTTTTCTTTACCGTCATTAGCTTGACCTCACTACTGTCTTGTTAGCAGTAGTTTAGAGCTTTCTTGCTCAAGTTTATCCCCTAGGTAATGCTTGACTCTCTGTCCATTCACGATAAATCTATCATCAGAGTGTTTGTTTTAGAGCTCTATACGACCATAAGGTGACACATTAGTGACCATAAAAGGTCCCGTCCATCTTGACTTGAGCTTCCCAGGGAAGAGCTTGAGTTTGGAATTAAAGAGTAAAACCTTCTAGACAGGCTCGAAGACTCTGGAAGATATCTTTTTGTCATGCTATTTCTTGGCCCTTTTTTTTGTAGATTTTTGCATTTTCAAATGCAGCATGTTAGAATTCATCCAACTCATTTAACTGGAGCAACCTTTTTTCTCCTGCAGCCTTAGCATCAAAGTTGAGGAATCTAGTTGCCCAGTAGGCCCTGTGCTCCAGTTCCAATGGCAGATGATAGGCCTTACCATAGACCAGCTGGTAGGGTGACATTCCAATAGGGATCTTGAAAGCTATTCTATACGCCGAGAAAGTGTCGTCAAGCTTCCTTGCCCAGTCCTTCCTAAAGGTGCTCACTGTTCTCTCCAGGATTCTTTTAAGCTCCGTGTTGGAAACTTCAGCTTATCCATTTATTTGTGGATGGTAGAGAGTTGCCACTCTGTGGCGAATACCATAATGTTGCAGAATTGAGTCGAGTTGTCTGTTACAAAAGTGACTGCCTCCATCACTAATTAGTGTCCTTGGGACACTGAATCTGCTAACAATGTGTTTTTGGAGGAACTTCATTACTACTCGAGTGTCATTAGTGGGTGATACGATTGCCTCAACCCATTTAGACACATAGTCTACTACCACAAGGATGTATGTATTTGAATATGAGGGTGGAAAAGGTCCCATGAAGTCTATGCCCCACACATTAAATAGCTCAATTTCCAAGATCCCTTGTTGGGGCATCTCGTGATTTTGAGGGAGATTTCCAGCACGTTGACAACTATCACAGTTGCGGCTAAACTCTCGGGAGTCCTTGAAGAGCGTTGGCCAATAGAAGCCGCTCTGAAAAACCTTGGTGGCTGTTCACTCACTCCAAAATGACCAACATAATCTGAGCCATGATAGTGCCATAGGATTTGCTGTGTTTCTTCCTCAGACACGCAACGGCGGATTATACCATCTGAGAAATTTTTATAAAGGTATGGTTCATCCCACAAGTAGTACTTAGCATCATGGATGAGTTTTCGAACTTGCTGTCTACTGTATTCCTTGGGGATGAACCTTATAGCTTTGTAATTTGCAATGTCAGCAAACCAATGTTCTTTGCGTATTATAAAGAGTTGTTCATCTGAAAAGGTCTCGGATATCTTAGTAGTAGGAGGAGACGTCCCTACTGCGGGTTCAAGTCAGGACAAGTAGTCAGCCACCTAGTTTTCCGATCCTTTCTTGTCTCTGATCTCTATGTCAAATTCTTGCAGGAGTAATACCCATTTTATCAATCTTGGTTTAGAGTCCTGCTTAGAAAGAAGGTACTTGAGAGCAGCATGGTTAGTATAGATAATGACCTTAGAGCCTATTAAATAGGATCTAAACTTGTCAATGGCGTAAACCACTGCAAGTAACTCCTTTTCTGTAGTGGTGTAGTTTCTTTATGCGTCCTTTAAAACATGACTAACATAATAGATGACATGTAAGAGCTTATCATTTATATGTCCCAGGTCTGCACCAATTGCATGATCTCTAGCATCACACATCAGTTCAAATGGTAGGTCCCAGTTGGGTGCAGAAATGACAAGTGCAGAGATAAGCTTTGCTTTCAAAGTTTCAAAGGCATGCAGGCACTCCGTGTTAAAAATAAATGGAGTGTTAGTAGCTAAGAGATTACACAAGGGTTTTGCAATTTTGGAGAAGTCTTTTATAAACCTCTTGTAGAAACCTGCATGTTCCAAGAAACTTCTGATTGCTCTAACAATAGTAGGTGGTGATAACCGTTCAATGACTTCCACCTTGGCCTGTCAACCTCAATGCCCTTGTTCGAAATTCGATGTCTAAGAACAATTCCTTCAGTCACCATGAAGTGGCATTTTTCCCAGTTTAAAACTAGGTTCGTTTCTTGGCATCATTTCAGAACTAAAACGAGATGGTTAAGGCATAAATCAAATGAATCATCGAGGACAGAGAAGTCATCCATTAATACCTCAAGAAATTTCTCAACCATGTCAGAAAAAATGGAGAGCATACACCTTTGGAAGGTGGCAGGTGCATTACAGAAGCCGAATGGCATTCTTCTGTAAGCAAACACGCCATATGGGCATGTGAATATTGTCTTCTCCTGATCTTGAGGATCTACTGCAATCTGATTATAGCCTGAATAGCCATCCAGAAAGTAGTAGAATGCATGTCCATCTAGTCTTTCCAGCATTTGGTCTATGAATGGTAGGGGAAATGATCCTATCTTATGGTGTTGTTGAGTCTCTTATAATCAATACACATACGCCACCCTGTAACTGTTCTCATGGGAATCAGTTCATTCTTCTCATTGTGGATCACTGCCATTCCTCCTTTCTTGGGTACAACTTGGACAGGACTCACCCAAGGGCTATCTAAGATGGGATAGATAATCCCTACCTCCCACAATTTAGTAACTTCTTTCTGCACTACTTCCTTCATTGCCGGATTCAGTCGCCTTTGTGGTTGCACCACTGGTTTGGCATCATCTTCGAGCCTGATCTTGTGCATGCATCTGGTTAGACTATTCCCTTTAAGTCACTTATGGTCCAGTCGGGAGCTGTTTTGTGTGTCTTCAGCACCTGAATCAGTGCTTCTTCCTCTTGTGGCTTCAAGGAAGAGCTTATGATCATAGGGTAAGTGTCTCCTTCTCCTAGAAACACATATTTCAAGGATGATGGAACTGGCTTGGGCTCGTGTTTGGGAGGTCCATCCTCCGCTTTAGGGGCTTCTAAGGTCTCCTCCTACTCTTCTGATGCCTCTCTCTGGGCTGGTATCTTCAAGGATATTATTCAGCTCCTCCTCGAGGCTCTCAACTGTATGTACCTCTTCCATCAGGGAATCGATGATATCAATCCTCATGCATTCCTCTGGGGTATCAGGGTATTGCATGGCCTTGGTGACATTCAGTATGAACTCGTCCTCATTGACTCTCAAGGTCACTTTCCCTTTTTTCACATAAATGAGAGTTCTTCCTGTTGCCAGAAAAGGCCTATCTAGAATAATGGACACATCCTTGTGTTCTTCAATTTCCAGGACTATGAAATATGTAGGGAATGCAAATGGTCGAACTTTCACAATCATGTCTTCAATCACTCCTAATGGAATCTTGGCCGAACCGTCAGCCAACTGCAGGCATATACGAGTGGGCTTAACTTCTCGGATTAGACAAAGTTTCTTTAATAGTGAGGAAGGTATTAAGTTGATGTTTGCCCTAAGATCACATAGAGCCTTCCTTATGCAGGTGTCTCCAAGGCTGCAAGGTATCATGAAGCTTCCAGGGTCCTGAAGCTTTTCTGGTAGGTTCCTCTGGATGACTACATTGCACTCTTCAGTAAGGAAGACTGTCTCTACTTCCCTCCAGTCCTTCTTGTGGCTTAATATGTCCTTCATAAACTTTGCATAGGAGGGTATTTTTTCAAGGACTTCTGCAAAAGGAATCTTAATCTCCAGTGTCTTGAGGCAATCTGCAAACCAGGCAAATTGTTTATCCTTTTCTAATTCCCGGAGTTTCTGAGGGAATGGCATCTTGGTCCTATACTCAAGTGTTTTGAGTGGTACAGGTTGAGTGTCTATGGTGCCTGAGGGAGGATTACCAGCTTGCCTAGGAGGGGTGTTCCCTGAACTTGCACATGCCTAGCCTCCCCCATCTGGGCGTTCAACGCCCATGCTGGCCCTTTCCTGGCATTGAACCCAGCACTGCCCCCTTCTGGGCATTGGACGCCTTTGTTGACCCCTGCTGGGCATTGAATGCCAGGGTTCTCCCCCTCTGGGCGTTCAGCGCCCTTTGTAGTGTCTTGGGAGGCTGTGTTGCCACCTTCTGACGTTTTCTCTTTCCCCTGCTTTTTACTGTTCTGAGATTGGGTATTCAGTGTCCTTTCACTCCTTAATTGGATGGCTTGGCACTCTTCTTTTATCCGTTTGGACAAGTGTTGTTTATCCTGGTTCAATCGTGCCTCTATATTCCTAATGGGGGAATGGGTTTCTTGCAACACCTCTTACAAACTTAGCAATTGTTGTGTGAGGGAGTATAGCTACTGGGTCAATGATTCACTCTGTTTTGGAGGGTCTGATTTAATGTACACTGCCTTGACCTCTCTGTTCATTGCAGTCTCACCAGATGAGTATAGATGCTGGTTGCTGGCGATTGTCTTAATGATTTCTTGAGCTTCTTTGATTGTCTTTCTCTTGTGGATTGAACCTCCTGCAGAATGATCTAGGGACATCTTAGCCCTGTCTAAGAGTCCGTAATAAAAAATGTCCAGTTTTACCCATTCTAAAAACATTTCCTTGGGGCATCTTTGTAGCATCATTCTGTACCTCCCCCAAGTATCATGAAGAGACTCATTCTCTTTTTGTCTGAAGTCTTGAATGTCTAGCCTGAGCTGGGTTAGCTTCTTTGGAAAGTATTGGTTGAAGAACTTGTCTACTAGCTTATCCCATGTGTTCAAGCTCGATTGGAGTTGGGTATCCAACCACCTCTTTGCTTGGCCTTTTACAACAAATGGGAAGAGCAGCAGCCTGTAGACATCCTAGTATACTCCTTCGGCTCGCACTGTGTCAGAAATCTGCAGGAAGTTTGCAAGGAATTCTGTGAGTTCTTCTTGTGGAAGTCCATGATACTGGCAGTTTTGCTGCACTAAAGTGATCAACTGTGGGTTGAGCTCAAAATTGGCTACTCCAATAGGTGGTATAAAAATACTCCTTCCATATAAGTCAAGAGTGGGGGCAGTATAAGACCCTAAAGTTCTTCTTGGTTGTGTATTCTGATCTCAAGTGGATTCATAGTGAATTTTTCCTGTTCCTGCCTACACCAACAAAGAGCAAAGCAAAGAAAATGTAGGGGTCTCTATGTCAAAGTATATAGAGCTCCCCGTGAGATGTTCTAAAGAGAGGTTTTTTTTAAAAATTCGAAAATAAAAAAAATAGAAAAATAATAATTAAAATTTTCAAAAATTAAAAAAAAAAGTCAATAAAAGATTTTGAATTTCAAAAATTGGAAAGAAAAAGTCAAGAGAAAGAAACAAGATAAAATAAGATTTGAAAATTTAAAGATTTTAAAGTTCAAATTTAAAAGAAAGAAAAACAAACGAAATACTAAACTTTTCAAAATTTGAATTTAAAGATAAGATAAGTTTTAAACAAAATTAAAAAATTTTAAAATTCAAATTTTAAAAGAAAGCAAAACTAACAAGATACTAAAACTTAAAATTTTAAATTTGAAATAAGATAAGATAACAAAATTTTGAAAATCAAAGAAAAAGATAAGATAAAGAATTTAAAGATAGAAAAGATAAACAAGAAAAACAAGATTACTAATCAAGACACCAAACTTTTAAAATTAAAATAAGATAAAACAAATAACTAACTAACAAGATTTGAAAATAAAATAAAAAACTTGATTTTGAAAATTTTTGAAATTTAAAATGAAAGAGTCAATCAAAGATTTTAAAATTTAAATTTGGAAAGAAAAAGTCAAACAAGATAATAAGATATGATTTTAAAACTTTAAGACAAAAGATTTGATTTTTGAAAAATTTTGAAATTAAAAAGAGAAAGTCAAAGAAAGATTTTGAAATTCAAATTTGAAAGAAAGGAAAGCTAACCAAATACTAAACTTTTAAAATTTAAATTTAAAAAGAAAGATAAGATAACAAAATTTTAAAATTAAAGAAAAAGATAAGATAAAGATTAAAGATGAAAATATAAACAAGAAAATTAAATTAAATGAAAAGATACCAATGGGACACCAAACTTAAAACTTTTGTATTTAAACAACAATAATTTTGAAAAATTAAAATAAAAAACACTAAAGGACACTAAACTTAAAAATTTTGAAATTAAATGGCACAAATTTCAAAAATAGAGAGAGAAAAACACTAAAAGACACCAAATTTAAAAATTTTGAAATCAAACAAGAAAAAATACAAAGAAAAATTTGAACACAAAGAAAGACAACAAGAACAATTTTTAAAGATTCAATTAAAAAATAAAAACCAAAAGACACCAAACTTAAGATCTGAAACAAAATTTGAAATAAAGAAAAAGATGATTAAGATGAATTTTTTAAAACCTCTAAGATGATAAACAAAGATGGTTTGAAAATTTTAATAAGAAACACAATTAAAAGAAAGCAGTAAAAAGTACCGGATCTATCGAACAAGACAACCGGTAGTTTGTCAATCACGAACAATCCCCAACAACGACGCCAAAAACTTGGTGTGTAAAATTTGAAACTCGCACAGCTAAATCGGTAAGTGCACCGGGTCGTCCAAGTAATACCTCAGGTGAGTAAGGATTGATCCCACGAGGATTGTCGAATTGAGCAAGCAATGGTTCTCTTGCAAATCTTAGTCAGGCGAATAGAAAAGAGTGGTTGTTGTAGAAACGCATGAAACAAAATAAGAATGAAGGCAATACAAACTTGATGTAGAAACAATGATAAGAACGCAGTTAAGGCCTCGGAGATGCATGTTCTTACGGATTAATACTCTTTACTGACTACTTTAACAATTAGTGATCCATTCAATGCCAAGGCTGTAAGTGATTAAAGCCAAGGTCAGTGGTCATTAATTTCCTCTGATCCATATCAAACGCCACACCAATGGTCAATTGATCTGAATGAGGGTGAAGCTCACACAATTCAATCTCTGATGATCCTACACAAAACGCTATAGACAAGGTCGGATCTTCCAGATCGGAGAATGAAGCTCTATGATTCTAGCCTTAGCACCACAAAAATTTCAATTATCCATGACTAACAGGATCTTATGTCACATATCCCAATTAGCCCAGATACTCTATTGGAATCTGTTATGCATTCTCAAGTTGCAGCTCAATACTATCTCGCCAAGGACTCGCAATAACTCATGTAGAATAAGGGGTCATGCGCCAGTTCCACCCCAGATTCATAAGGATAAAGAACGAAAATGCATCATAGAATGAAATCAAACATATATTAAAGTAGAAAAGTAATGATATTAATCCATAGGAATGAGCAGAGTTCCTATCCTTAACTTAAGAGGTTTAGCCGCTAATAATGTACAAAATACTATGAAAAACGTATAAAGTGTCAAAAGTCCTCTAACAAGGGTGATCCTTGTTCTATATATACTGATAACTAGACCTAATAAGGTATTAATAATAATTAAAAATTACAAAATGAAATAAACTAAGCTAGAGGTGCAAAAATCCACTTTTGGGACCACTTGGTGAGTGTTTGGGTTGAGCTTGGGGTCCAACTTGAAGGAGTGGGTGTTGAATGCCCACTAGGGGGTAAATATGCTGCCTTGAGCCACTTGTTGGCATTGAACGCTGGGTTTGGGCGTTCAACGCTGGCTTTAGTCCCTCATGGGTGTTGAACGCCAGAAAGGGGGTAAGTTGGGCATTCAATCCAAAGAAAAGTATAGACCATTATATATTGCTGAAAAACCCTAGAAGTTAGCTTTCCAACGCTTTTGAGAGCGCGTCAATTGAACCTCTGTAGCTCTAGAAATGCTCATTTGAATGCATGGAGGTCAGGTTCTGACAACATCTACACTCGTTTCTTCGCCTCTGAATCAGACTTTGCCAAAACTTGCTAATTTCACCCAAAAATCACCTAAAATCATAAGAAAAATACAAAAGCTAAAAGTAGTATCCAAAAAGTAAATTTTGCACTAAAACCTACAAAAACATAATAAAACTTAACAAAGGATACTAAAAACACTAAGAAAATAGCATAAAAAAGCATATAAAATATCTGCTCATTAGAGCCGGCTTTTTTTGGCCGACCTTGTAAAGGGAAGCGGCCGACTTCGTTAAAAAGTGTCCATTTTTTCAAAAGCATGATAACTTCCATGTAGTGCCTCCAGAAGAACTCATTAATGTCACTTCACCTTGGCCATTTGCAAAATAGAGCTTAGGTATCCTCGGTCCATTTTCACAAGCCCTTGGACAAGTAAAGTACCTCATAGTAGGTATTAATTATTTCACTAAGTGGATCGAGGCAGAATCTTTGGCAACCATCATAGCTCAAAGAATTCGAAAGTTCTTCTATAAGAACATTATCACCTAGTTTGGAGTTCCATATTCCATCACCACAGACAATGAAACTCAGTTCACTGACTCAGCCTTTAGAAGCCCGGTGGCCAACATCAAGATTAAGCACCAGTTCACATCGGTAGAATATTCTCAAGCCAATGGACAAGCCAAAGCTACAAACAAAGTTGTGTTGGCCGGGTTAAAACACCGACTACGAGATGCAAAGGGAGCATGGACAGACGAGCTTCCTCAAGTCTTGTGGGCATATCGGACAACTCCCCACTCAACAATTGGGGAATCACCTTTCCAACTTGCTTATGGCATAAAAGCCATGATTCTTGTAGAGATCATTGAATAATCTCCAAGGATTAGATTCTATGATAAAGTGATCAATGTCCAAGCACAAAAGGAAGAATTCGACCTCCTCCCAGAAGTCTGAGAACAAGCTTGGATAAAAAAGGAAGCACTAAAGCAAATGATGGCCTTAAGATATAATAAGAAAGTCATCAGGAATTCTACAAAAAGTACTTCCCCAATTCGGTCAGGACAGCTAAGGAACTTGAATTGTTTCAACTGAAGCAAGGTCAAATATCTGTAGCTGAATACACAAATAAGTTTGAAAAATTATGTCGATTTTCCAATATTTGTCAGGGTGCTCCTGGAGACTTTGAGGAATAGAAGTGCATCAAATATGAAGGAGGACTCTGAAGTGATATACTGAGTTCAGTGGGCTTGATGGAGATAAGAGTTTTCTCAAACTTGGTGAACAAGAGCAAGGTCACAAAAGAATGTTTAAAGAAGGATGCTATAGAAAGGAATGATAGCCGGAAATTTCACCGAAGGGAACATAATCAAAACTTTGCACCAAGGGGCCAAGAATTCAAGAGAAAGGGAAAACAGTCAGCGGTTGCTTCAGATGATTCAAGTTGTCAGAGATGCGGAAGCTATCACTCGAATAGGGCGTGTCATTTTGGCTCAGGCTTATACTATATGTAAGAACCGCAACTAATCAACCGGTTAATGAAGTGATTAATATTGCCCAAATTAGATTCCGAAATGTTAGAGTGAGAATTTGAGGATTTAAAGGTGATTTTTGGACTCAGTAGGTCTTTCTGAGTGAGAAAATGTACTTTCTGCAAAAAACCGTGAAAAACTGTGAACCGACAGTTGAACCGGTTGAACCGGTTCAAGTCTGCCTGGTACTGCACGAGAAAAAGTGAAAACCATCAAAAACCTTAGAAAACATTAGGAATGGAAAACTGGACGTTAATTTTAAAGGATTGGCCCGAAGTTAGGCCAAACGGGCTAAAAACGCTAACAGGTTGGACCGGGCCCAAGTTGGGCCCAAGCCCAACATATAAAAGGCTCAATTAATGAACCCATGCAGCCACAACACAACTAAACACACCCACACAACAAAAATAGAAAGGGGAGAAGGGGAGGAAGAAACACTATTCACCCTCTTCTTCTCTAGCTCATATCTTGAGCTACGGAGCTCCGATCGCCGCACCGTTTGCGGCTACGCGTTCCTTGTGAAGAGCTCTACAAAATCCATACAAAAAACTGGGGAGGTAACTACGAAATCCTATCTATTCTTATCTCCAAAATTTTGGTTCTTAGGGATTGTGATTAAGTGAGTTTTTGTGATTTTGGATGTTTAGGTTTGGTCTAATCCTTGTTTAGTCTTGGATTTTTGCTATCAAATCTATTGGAAAAGATAAGAGCCATTAAACCCTTGTGGAATTTCAAGTTGACAAACCCTAGGTTGAATTATTATGAATTATGTGTGTTATAGCTTGAAGTGGTGAGAAATTGAACTTGTTGGAGCTTATTGGTGATTGTTGGTGGCTTGGATTGTGTTGGAAAAGCCTAGCTTGTGCTCAACTTTGGTTTAAGGGTATATTGGGAATTGGCCAAGGTATAGTTTCGGTTTCCTATATGTAGTATATAATATTCATGGACACTTAGGCTAGTAACCTATAGGATAGGTTTGGATTTATGTGGTTGGTTGATGTTGTATGCTGAAATGATATTGGTAATCCTAGAAGGTAAATTGTGTTGTAAATGGGGGTTTGGTATTGATCTAGTTGGATGTGGCTTGTGAATTTGGTAAATTTGCGTATATGTAAAATTTGGGTAAAAAGGGAATTTTGGTGAACTTTGTTCGATCATAACTTTTTCCTCGGTTTTTGAAAATGGATTGAAACTTATCTAGAATTAAAGATCTTTGAAAACCCTTTAAATCGATATAAAGTTTGTAAAAATTGGAATTTTGTAGAGAAAGTTATGATCATTTAAAGTTGATGTTAAAAATATGAAATTTTGCTAAGTTGCAGAATTTTAGGATTTCTGATGCGTGCACCCGCACAGCCTTGTGCACACGCACAACCCTGTGAAAATCATATTCTGTGCGGACGCACCCACCTATGGGCACGCACAGGCAGGGAAGTGCCTACTGGTTGCAGCGGTAGCACAGCTAGTGCGCGCACACATCAATGGAGAATTGCGACCTATGCGGACGCACACACCCCTGTGCGCACGCACAGGTCGGGAAGGGGAGTCTGTTGGGGACGCTAGCACACCCTGTGCGAGTGAACAGACCTTGTGGATTTCAGTATCTGTTCGTACGCACACACCCCTATGCGCACGCATACTTTTAAAACCTCTTGGGCGTGCGCACGCAGACACCCCTGTGCGGCCGCACACGCCCTGTTTCTCAAATTTTATATGTTTTCAACTATTCCACCTTTCTAACAAGGTTGTAAGCTTCTATAATACTATTTTAAGACTTTTGGGCTTGGTTTTGAGTATTAGAACATGGGATATAACCTAAGGGTTTTAGTAAATAATTTTAAGACAAATTAAAAAATGGAGGCCTAGGTTTCTGGCGTGCTGAGGATGGTTTGACGTTATGTGAAGGATGATTGATATAGGAGATGAGAAATTGTGAAATGTTGATGTTCGGAAACTGAATTGCGGATTGACGGTGGTTGAGTGGAGTCGTGGACTCTGAATGAGATTGATGGATCCACTTTATACTGAAAATATTTTCTGAAAACCACTGTACCATTGTTTTATATTGAGATTATGAGACGCTATGCACCCGGCAGGGACGGCGGTTGGATCCCGCCTGTTGAGGTAGTGGCGGCGGCGTAAAGGCGGTGGTTCATCCCGCTCGCGTTGAGATGTGAGGTCTGTGGCAAGAGTATCCCGCTCGCATGCCTTCAGATCTATAGAGCGTGCAGGCGCCAGTACCTAGACAGTGATCCGAGCACTATATCTCGGGGGTTCCCATATGAGAATTCCGAAGGGCGACATCTCCATGGAGATGTTTTGGGTTGACAGTTGAACCAACAATGTGATATCACAGCCAGTAGGACAGGCATTCACATATGCATTTTCTATCTGTTTGTATGCTTTGTCTACTTGTAATGGCTTGCCTAATTGAATAACATGCTTACTTGCTATCTGAATTATTTGCCTTATATGCTTCTACTTGTGTTTTACTTGCGTTGTATATTATCTGTGCTTTCTACTGGGATTGAGGAGGTTCGGAAGGCGGTGGCAATGGGATCGCATGGAGGATCGGTTGGTGAAGGCTGTGGGACAGCAGTGTTTGGTTAGAGTAGAAATCCCCTAAGATAGATTACCTGGTTTATTTATGTTAAGGTTTATATTATGTTTATTTGTTTTAGTATGCTTAAGTTGAATCTTGTGATGGATATGGAGCTTAGGATTACCTTTGGTATCCCGAGGTCTTATATCCTACATCACTGGGCACTGTTACCATACTGAGAACCTCCGGTTCTCATACCATATATCTGTTGTATTTTTTAGATGCAGGTCGCAACCCACCTCGGTGAGTTACTTTGGATGGTGACAGAAGCAAAGGATCTTGGATTCTTTGGAGACTTTTTAGTTTATTTTGTTTATACATCTCTCCTTTTGTATTTTGTTTTGCCTAGAGGCTTGTATTTGAGAGAACAAAACTTGTATAAGCTGTTTTTAAACTGTCTGGTTCTGTATATCTGTATATGGCTAGCCGGCTTAAACTCCATGAGTCGTGGCTAGTTTCCTATGATATTATATACTTATCTCTTATTATATCTCATCTGTTTCTTGTATCTTAAGATAGCAGCTTCGTTAGTACGTTTTGCGCTTTTGAAACCCAGTTTTGAGCTATATCTTTTATCGGGCTTCTAGATTATACTATTCTTTCTATAAATATGTTATGTACGAGCTTAGATCGTTGTAATCTCTAATTAACGTTTGCTTTACGGCGCGAGGTAAGGCTTAGGCTAATTAGAGTGTTACACTATAAGTGCGGTCGGCGTGGGAATATGTCCTGGAACTGTCCACATAAGGAGACTCAGGATGCCAGACAGTCCTAACAAGGTGGAGATAACTGTTAAATTGGTAGTTAAATCCTAAATTGCCTTATATAACGTTGAAACATTACATTTATGCATAGTTAAATTGGAAATGATGGAATAGTACTAATGTGTCAAAACTTAAGACTGAACCTAGATTGTGCCGTATGGTGTAATACTGTTCGAGCGTGCAAAGCTTATGGGAGTTAGTGGGTGAAGTAGAGCGAATGATCGAACTCTTAGGGACAAATAAAATCTGAATGATGCAGCAGGTGTAAGTTGAATGAGGAAGTTATATACTTTCAACAAGTTACTTCAACAGCTAGAGTCAGTGAGCAATCAAAACTAAGGAATCAAAATCAAGATGTATGAAACCGTTTGAAGTATTAAGACAGATTAAGGGCCAGTGAGATATCAGACACCTTTTCTGCTGTATCTCTTGAACTTGCACGACATACCCACATTCCACAATGCTGGCAATATACCTCTGAGGTAAACCATGTTTTATGGTCTGAGTTAATTTAAAAATCAAGATGGGGATTTAACATATTGAGAAACTTTGGTTGAGGTTGGCAATACCAGTGTTAAGTGACTAGGCAGAAAAGTAGCGTTGTTAATAAAGGCTGCTTGGAATCAGCCTGAGATTGTTGAATGCACTTGTGAACTTGAACCCGAAGTGAGAAGAGACTACCTACACATCTTTTCAAGTAACTGGATCTAAATTTTGAGGGCAAAATTCTTATTTAGGTGGGTAGGATTTAAAACCCACAAAATTAATAAGTAATTAGCCAATAAATTAATAATTAATTAAAGAAATTAGAAAATGAAATTTTATAGTTAAATGAGGTAGAAAAAATAAAATACGAATTTTGACACTAGTTTTAAAAAATTTGGCCTAAGATTGGGCCAAACAGGCTAAACCGGTTGGACCAGGCCCATATTGGGCCCAAGGCCCAACATATATATTGACCCAACTTAAGCAATCAGCCACTCAACCCCTCCCTTTTTGGTGAAACACGCTAAGCTTCAATGGAGGAACACCAAACCCTAACTTAATTTCACTTCCAACTTCAAATCCTCATAACTTTCAATTCGGATTTCCGATTGATGAGCCGTTTGTATCAACGTGTCGGGCTCGTCGAGCTCTTCAATTCTATTTAAACAAAACTGTAAGTAACTTGCGTTTTCCTAGATCTATTTCTGTCGGTATGTTAAATTTGGGTTTAGAGTTTGAGGAACTCAATTCCTTGATGATTTTCAAGTTTTCAGGGTTCACTAGCCTTAATTCCTTATGGGTATTGCTCAAGAATTAGTGGGTGAAGGTAAGAGCCTTAAACCTTTTGTTAATTAGTAAATTAGTAAGCTTGAATGTTGATTATAGTGATATGTTGTGGGATTAGATTGAATATTGTTTATTTGGAATACATTGATGATGTTGGGAGCTTGATTGTTAGACCTTTGGTGGCTGGAATCATTGAATATAGATTGGAGTCTTTGAAGCTTGAATTTTTGGTGGTTGTGAGCTTAGGAAAAATTGGCCAAGGTATGGTTTCGGTTTCTTGTATATAATATATAATGTCTCATGAAAACATAGGCTAGATGACCATATGATAGATTGAAGCATGTATGTATATTAAAAATTAGTAATCCTAATAAAAAGATTGATGATTGATGAGTTTGATTATGAATGTGAATTGTTGAAATGTTTGATGAATTATGGAGGGTGATTATGTTGAGTAATGAGGTTGATGGGAATGTGTGATATGTTGATGAATTATGATTATGTTGAATGATGATTGTGTTGGTGTTTGATGATGCTAATGTATTACGATGAATATATATATTGTTGATGTGTGTGTTGTGCTGAGAGTGTGGTTATGATGATGAGTTATTGAAGATTGGTTGAAAATTGATGTTAGAATTGATTAGAATAATAGATGGATCATATGTTGAATTGATTGAATTGGTAGAGTAGCTATGATATGGAAGTGGGTAAGTGTATGGTGGAGAATTGATGAAGTTTTGGTAAGAGTTTGAAAGGTTTGGAATGGAAAGTTTTGAAAGCTTTGAGGTTTAGCACTTTTATGAAAAATTTGATTTTTAATGAACTTTGGTGATACATAACTTAAGCCTTGAATTTTGAATTTTAATATCTCAAATTAAAGACAATTTCAAGAGCTTTAAAACGGTATAAGGTTTGTGAAAATCTGAATTTTGTAGAGGAAGTTATGGACGTCGGAAGTTAGGTGCAAAAATCTATTTTCTGCAAACTTAATATTTTCTGGAAACTGGCTTGGATGCGTACGCGATGCATGATAGGTGAGAATCGTTGTCGGTCTAGATTTTCTCTTGTAGAAATAAGAACTTCGTTGTAAGTATAGCTCCAAACCAACAAACAACTCTCGCATCAAATTAAATTTTAGTTTTGTCACAAGTACAAACCCCAATGAAAATTTAACCGAAGTATTTAAACCTCGGGTCGTCTCACAAGGAATTCCAATGAAGTGAATGGTTATGGGCTATGAAGGGACAAGGGGTTGATTGATAAAACGGCATGAATTTAAATGACAAGAAAAGTAAATCAAGCAACTCAAGAAAGCAATTAATAAAGAGAGACATTCATGGCAAGGGTTGAGAATATAGGATTTCTATCCTAGTCATACAATGATTAATTCGTCCTATTTAGTCGACTCCAACAAATGAAAGAATGTATCCTGTTATCTTCACATAGGGAGAATGTCAAACAAGATTAATCGATCATATCACAATAATAAACAAGAATTTATCTTATTACGTCATCCCCGACGATAGAGGAAAGTATCATGTTATCCTCATACTCGAAGAAAGTCTAATAAGACTAGCTAATCTTAATCCAAATGTCCTAATCAACTCACTAAGTGAATTAGCAAGAGATTAGAGTTAATGGAAACAATACTAGCTAACAACTCTAGATCACCAATCTAAATTGGGTATTCATGACTCAAGATTGCCTAATTACTCTTTCCAAGCCAAGAATGCTCAAGATCTACTCTAAAGTCCAACCAAGCATTTTTCCAAACACTTGGTGGGTGTACAAGGAAAGCATAATAAATGTGCAAGAATAATAAAATCTACCAACTACTAATTGCAAGGAAAGTAAAATCAACAACTCAAATCAACAATAAAAGAACATCAAACATCAAAATTTATTAAATATAAACGAAATCCAACACGAGCATTCATAAACATGAAAGAAGCATAAAAGTAAAATTATCATCACAAACTAAGAGAATGAAGGTGTAGAAGCAAGAATTCATAAAGGAAATAAGATGAAAACATGAAATTGGACCTAGATCTAAGATGGAAATATCCTAAGAACCCTAATTCTAGAGAGAAGAGGGAGCTTCTCTCTCTAGAAACTAAACTACATGATGCAAAATCTCCAAACAATTGCTCCCCCCTTTGCCCAAACTTGAATTCTGCATGAAATAGTCTTAGGAATCAGTTGGATTTGGGCCTGGGTAGCTCAGAAATTGCCCCCAGCATTTTGCCTTTAAGTGAATCACGTGCGAGCATCGACGCGTACACGTCATGTGCGCGTACGCATCGCCATGCAACGTCACTTCCACGCACGCACGCCCGGTACGCATGCGCGTCCATTGATGCACTCCCAATCCTTGTTTCCTCATGCATTCTTCACTTTGTATGCTTTTCTCTTTACTTCTTCCATCCAATACTTGCCTTATGAACCTGAAATCACTAACAAACACATCAAGGCATCAAATGGAATTAAGGTGAGTTAAAATCACCAGTTTAAGGGCCTAAAAAGTATGTTTTCATATTTAAGCACAAATCAAGGGAGAATTATAAAATCATGCCATTCTATTGAATAAATGTGGGAAAAGGTTGATAAAATCCTCTAAATTAAGTACAAGATAAACCACAAAATTGGGGTTTATCAAACCTCCCCACACTTAAACCAAGCATGTCCTCATGCTAAACTCAAGAAAGAGACAAAGAGTATCAACATTTATCCAATGTAAACTACCTAAATGCAACCTATCTACATGCAATCTATCTAAATGAATGCAACTACTTGGTCAAAATAAGTTAACTTCCAAGAATACGTATATAAGTACAAGGGTTAAAGCCATAGCAGTCAAATCAAACCCACAATTGAATTGAATTATTAAAAGATTTTACAAACTTGCAAGAATAGATGATCATGAGTGGAAACATGTAATTGAGCGATCGAACCCTCACCGGATGTGTATCCGCTCTTGTCACTCAAGTGTATGGGGTTGATTCACTCAATTCTTCCCTAATCATGCTTTCCAATATTTGTTTTTCATCTAACAATCAACAATTATTTCATGCATGCATACAAATATCATGAGAACTTTTCATAAGGTTGTAATGGGGTTAGGGTCAAGATAGGAATGCATATGGTCAAGTGGACTAGAATTTGAATCTTTAATTAACCTAAGCTTCCCACCTAACCTATATAACAACCTATACAATTCAAAGCTAACCTAACTACCCATTCTTCACTTTTTCACACACTCATGCATTCTATGTTTGGTCACCACACATATGCATTGATTTTTATTGAGCTTTACTTGGGGGATTTTGTCTCCTTTTTATTGCTTATCTTTTTCTTTCTTTTTCTATTATATATATATATATATATTTTTTTTTTCTTTATTTTGTATTATTTTTTTCTTTTGCAATAAAGTATATACAAAAGTATCGATGCATATGGTTTTACATTTAATTAACACATGAGTATGTACCCAATTTCCAAAATTTTGACCCAAAAAATACAAAAATACACTTTCATCCCAACCAATATTCCCAACTTTCCCAAACTTACATGATGAGCACTCTCACTAGCCTAAGCCAATCAAAGATCCAAATAAGGACATATTTTGTTTTTCGCTTTAGGCTTGTAATGTGCTAAAATTAAGAACATGTAGGTTTAGCATAGGTTCAAAGTTGGTTAACAATGGAAGATAAAAGGTAGGCTATTTGGGTAAGTGAGCTATTTGAAACGATGGCCTCAATCATATAAGTGCATGTATACACAAAATAATGGACATATAGAATCAAACAAATCAAGGATCACAATCATAGAAAGAGAACAATGCACACAAGAATGAAAATAAGTGGCTATATGATGTAACCACATAATTAGGCTCAAATCTCACATGCTTGTGTTCTTAGCTCAAAAACATGATCCACAAAATATATAATTCAAGCAAGTTCTAAAAAAAATTTTTTTTCAATCAATTGGGGTGCCCTATAGATAAAATCCTTGGAAAATATCATGATTTTGACTAAGCTTAATATATACATATGCAATTCAAGAAAATGAAACTAAAAATCCTAAAATGAAATGCAAAAGTGTTGGAATTAGAAACTTGTTACCCAAAAACGCCGAGTGGTCGGATGACCTCCCCACACTTAAAAGTTTGCACTGCCCTCGGTGCACGTAAAGATGAGCAAGGGGGTACGACGACCTTCTTAGTTGCCACCTCCAGCTGGTGGGTCAACCGGTTGCTGCATGTCCTTTTTCTCGCTTCTATTTTTGCTTATGATGATTCATCCTGAACAATAGAAAACAGGATAGTAAGAAAAGTGAATGCGCAAGCAAGGAAGCATGTATTGTTGGAATGAGGTAATTCACTAGAATTGAGTGAGTGAGTTAATGTGACATTGATGAAAAATAGGTGTGTGGATTCTAACTTGCGTGCGGTTTAGAACTCACACCCTAGTATTTAAACACTTCACTCATTCTAGTGTGCTTGAAGTACTTCAAAAGACTTGTAGGTTAAGTCAACCAGACAAGTAGTGCAGAGGCATGAAAGCATTCATGCAATTTAATCAAGCAATTGTGAAATTGGATAGTGCATGGACATTGATTGATGTGTAAGTAAACTTAATGAACAAGACGGTATATGAAACTTACACAACAATCAATGACACATATTGGAGTTGTTGCAACACCTAAGTGCCATAGAGATGAAACACATGGATGCTATGGAACTTAGCAAAAAGAAGATAGAAGTGGAAATCAATCACATAGCAAGCATGGTCCACAAAACTTTACAAAGCTCAAAAATATGTCACTAGGTAAGCTTTCGATCCACTTTCACAACTCTACAATCTCAATGCATGAAATAAGTGATGTGAATAAGGGTAAACCATAAACAAGCATCACTTAAAAAATGCATTGATAATATACAATTGCCTAATAATGGATGATGAATGCATGGTGGCCAAATCATGCAATTCAAAAAGTATTTTAGAAGTTTGAAGGCAATGTCACATGAACTTGGTATTCACAACATTAAGCATTAAAAAACTCGAACCAAGTAATAAATTATAACCTCAATAATGAACCAACAATAGGTATCAAAAACAAATATGCTAAAATAGCATTCACTTAATAAGCAGCAATGTATAGTAAACAAAATCAATAATCAAACACTTACAATGAAGAAGAAAAAATGAAATGAAAACTAAACTATGTTACTAACTAACTAACCTAAGAATTGGTTTTGGATGAGAGGTAGGAGAAGGGAAGAAGAAAGAAGAAGGAAAGAAATGGAAAGAAGAGGAGAAAAGAAGTGTAGTGAAGGAAGGGCTTCCACGCGTACGCGTATGGTGCGCGTGCACGTGGGTTGAGGTGAAATGGACGCGACGTGTACGCGTGTATCACGCGTGCACGTGCATGGCAACCCAGAGAGAGGACGCGCATGCGTCCCTCACGCTTACGCGTGGGCCGGTTTGTGCCTCAGGCACAATGTTGGCGTAGTGTAGGCGTAACTCTCGGGTTGTAGGCTGAGGGGTGAAAAGGTGCAATCCACGCGTAAGCGTGCATGACGCGTGCACGTGGATGGTCGGAGATGCTTGATGCATGCGTACGCGTACATGATGCGTACGCGTGCATGACGCGTATGCGTGGATGGTGCTCTGTTTTTGAAAATTTTTCAATGTTTTTGCACCATACCAAGCATTCCAAACCTCCAAACAACTACCAAAACATCATAAAACCTTATTTAATATACTGGACTCCCAATTAAACTCAACTAATCAAACAAGATATGAAATTAAACTTATTTTACCAATATGTACAAAGGAAAAAATGAAAAGATGTTACCATGGTAGGGTGTCCCCCACCTAGCACTTTTGTTTATTGTCCTTAAGTTGGACTTATGGGGAGCTCTCATCAAGGTGGCTTGTGCTTGAATCCATCCTGGAACATCCACCAATGCTTGGACTTCCATTGTGCTTCATCATTCAAAGTTAATATCTCCAAGCTTTGATGGAGTTCTTCACAAACCATGGGCTCCCAAAGTCGATCCTCCTCTTGTAATTCGGGATCCCACACTTTATTTTCACACCCGTCTACAAGTTGATCACATTGGTTCCCTCCGGGTGGTAGAAAATCCAAATTCTCATGAGGACACCAAACTATCCTCCTAGACCCATCCAATTGAGCACTAGTCCAACCCTTTCTCCTTGAAGCTTCAACCATAATGAGCCTAGACTTACAACGCCAACCACTAAACATCCTCATCTTACGCTTAATTCCGCAAAGCGCCCTAAGTTGGCTATCCGTTTCAAGCAAACCAAATTCAAATGGGATAATAAAGCTAAGATTTAGAAGTTTTACCCACTCAAATGAAGGATTAGATGACAACCTAGGTGGAGGAGTTCCCCATGACTTTGACAAGGCGTGTTCTACTCCCGTCCATCCTCTCCTAGAGGCTTCCACCACTTGGCAAGGTTCTTCAAGCTTTACTTCTTGCCAAGCTTCCTCAAGTTCACATTCTTCTTCACCAATGTCTTCAAGCTCTTCCCCATCACTCAAATCATACATAGGAGGTTGAGTGAAATCTACCTCATCATCAATTCCAAGTATAGTGGGGAAGGACTCCTCAAACTCAAAAGGATCATATGTTGGTGTGGAATCATCATAAATAGGAGGGCCTATTACTTGGGACACTTCTTCCAATTCTTCAATCACATTGTGCCTTGGAGGTTGTGCACTATCCTCCTTAACATCAACTTCAAACTCCATGGAAGAAGACTCTTCAACTTGTGATTCCTCTATGTACTCAACATATCCTAAGGTGCCAACCACTACTTCCTTTGGTTCAATCATCTCTACCTTCTCCTCTTGTTGCACTTCTCATTTTAACTCTTCTTCTCCACCTTGAAGCTCTAATTTCACTCCCTTACTAAGCTCTTTGGTTGCTTCTCTACATTCAAAAATGGGAGTGCCTTGATCGCGCAAGCTTAGGCGGGATGAGACTATGTTGCCAATGGCTTCTACCACGATAGCAATCTTGGCTCCTATCTCCTTGAACTCCTTTTCCGTCCCCTCTTGTTGCCTTAGGATATAAGATCTAAGATCTCCTAGTTCTAGCATGAGGGCTTCATTGGGAGGCGGTGGTGGAAGAGAGGGTTCATTGTTTGAGGGAGGGTATTGTAGTGGGAAGGTGGTTCATATTAATGAAATTCTTGAGGTGGTGTGTATGGACTTCGTGGTTCATGGGAGTAGTGGTGTTGGAATGGTGGTAGCTCTAGATATGGTTCATATGGTGGTTGGTATGGTGGATATGGGTTGGAGTCATATAGAGGTGAATGGTGGTATGAGGCTTGTGAGTATGGCGGATGGCTATATTGAGGAGTGGGTTCATATGTATGTGATGATTGTGGTTGGCAACCACAATGAGGGTCATCACATACATTAGATTGGTATGCATCTTGGTATGGCTCTTGATCATAGTACATTGGTGGAGGTTGTTGCCATGAAGGTTGATCATAAGCTTGGGGCTCCTCCCACCGTTGATTGTCCCATCCTTGATGCATATTGCCATTGTAACTTCCATCACCTACAATATAATTAGAACCACACTCATAGCCAAGAGGGTGAGAATTCATAGTGAAAGAGAAAATAAAAATAAATACTAATAAGAAACAAAGAGAGTAAAATCCTACAACTAGCAAAAACTAACAAACAAACTAAAAGTCAAGCTATTCACAATATATACAATAGCCAATAACATAGCACCATTGCAATTCCCCGGCAACGGCGCCATTAATTTGATAGGCGAGAATCGCTGTCGGTCTAGATTTTCTCTTGTAGAAATAAGAACTTCGTTGTAAGTATAGCTCCAAACCAACAAACAACTCTCGCATCAAATTAAAATTTGGTTTTGTCACAAGTACAAACCCTAATAAAAATTTAACCGAAGTATTTAAACCTCGGGTCTTCTCACAAGGAATTGCAATGAAGTGAATGGTTATGAGCTATGAAGGGACAATGGGTTTGATTGATAAAAGGGCAAGAAATTAAATGGGCAAGAATTTAAATGACAAGAAAAGTAAATCAAGCAACTCAAGAAAGCAATTAATAAAGAGAGACATTCATGGCAAGGGTTGAGAATATAGGCTTTCTATCCTAGTTATACAGTGATTAATTCGTCCTATTTAGTCAACTCCAACAAATGGAAGAAGGTATCCTGTTATCTTCACATAAGGAGAATGTCAAACAAGATTAATCGATCATATCACAATAATAAATAAGAATTTATCTTATTACGTCATCCCCAACGATAGAGGAAAGTATCATGTTATCCTCATACTCGAAGAAAGTATAATAAGACTAGCTAATCTTAATCCAAATGTCTTAATCAACTCACTAAGTGAATTAGCAAGAGATTAGAGTTAATGGAAACAATACTAGCTAACAACTCTAGATCACCAATCTAAATTGGGTATTCATGACTCAAGATTGCCTAATTACTCTTTCCAAGCCAAGAATGCTCAAGATCTACTCCAAAGTCCAACCAAGCATTTTGCCAAACACTTGGTGGGTGTACAAGGAAAGCATAATAAATGTGCAAGAATAATAAAATCTACCAACCACTAATTGCAAGGAAAGTAAAATCAACAACTCAAATCAACAATAAAAGAACATCAAACATCAAATTTTATTAAATGTAAATGAAATCCAACATGAGCATTCATAAACATGAAAGAAGCATAAAAGTAAAATTATCATCACAAACTAAGAGAATGAAGGTGTAGAAGCAAGAATTCATAAAGGAAACAAGATGAAAACATGAAATTGGACCTAGATCTAAGATGGAAATATCCTAAGAACCCTAATTCTAGAGAGAAGAGGGAGCTTCTCTCTCTAGAAACTAAACTACATGATGCAAAAACTCCAAACAATTGCTCCCCCCTTTGCCCAAGCTTGAATTCTGCATGAAATAGTCTCAGGAATCAGTTGGATTTGGGCCTGGGCAACTCAGAAATTGCCCCTAGCGTTTTGCCTTTAAGTGAATCACGTGCGAGCATCGACGCGTACGCGTTATGTGCGCGTACGCGTCGCCTGGCAATTTTCCTATCCACGCGTACGCGTCATGTGCGCGTATGCGTCGCCATGAAACGTCACTTCCACGCGCGCGCGCCCGGTACGCGTGCGCGTCCATTGATGCACTCCCAATCCTTGTTTCCTCATGCATTCTCCAATTTGTATGCTTTTCTCTTCACTTCTTCCATCCAATACTTGCCTTATGAATCTGAAATCACTAACAAACACATCAAGGCATCAAATGGAATTAAGGTGAGTTAAAACCACCAGTTTAAGGGCCTAAAAAGCATGTTTTTACATTTAAGCACAAATCAAGGGAGAATGACAAAACAATGTCATTCTATTGAATAAATGTGGAAAAAGGTTGATAAAATCCTCCAAACTAAGTACAAGATAAACCACAAAATTGGGGTTTATCAACGCATGCATGTGATGCGACCAACCCTTTCGGGCTGGGCATTTCGCATACCCGAGCAGGGTGCTTGCGTACGCGAGAAGAGGAAAACTCACCCATGCATACGCGTGATCCCTCTTTTCAGCAAAGTAGATTTTTTATTTTAAAACCTAATTTCGAACCTCTAGAACCTCTATTTTTACTCTTTTAGCCCCTAAACCTTAGTTGGATACTTAGTGATGAGATGAAATTAGGAAGGGGTAGTAACTTAGGAGTGAAGCAAGTTGTGGGGTAATGAATTATGATTGTGAAGTGGTGAGTTTGAGCTTGAAAAATGTTAACTGAATTAATATAATTATGAGGATGATAATAATAAATTTCAATGGGATAAAAATGGGCTGATGAGGATAATGACATTAAGGTATAATGGTGATTGAATTTGAATGAATTCAATGAGATAGAGGTGCCCGGGTAAGAGGCGCTGGCAGTGACCACTCGCTCCGGGTATGTGTTAAAGAAGTGTAGAGATGTTGAGAATGTATGGAAAATGAATTAATGAATTATTGATTATGAATGAATTGGAATAAAAATGAAAATGAACTTGAATTTGATTGTGATATACCTCCAGGTAAAACACAATGGTGTTATCCGCTTGCTCCGGGTAAGAGGCGAGATTGCTGGGTAAGATGCAGTGGTGTTATCCACTTGCTCCTGTTAAGAGTTCGAAGCTCCGGGTAAGATGGAAGGGTGGAATTTTATTGCCGCTTGCTCCGGGTTGAGAGCTGTAACACCAACTGGGTAAGAGGCAGGGTGAAGTTGTCCCCTACTCTGGATACGCGGGTAAGATGCAAGGGTTACAGTATTGTTCCACTTGTTCCGTGTTTGGTGTTCTATCCACGGTTAGCTACCAGGACATGTTGGGCTGGCTAAGTAACCAACAGTTGATATCAACAGCCATAGGACAGGCATACATCATGTGCATTTGTTTGTTTGCTTTGGTTTGCATTCTTGGGTTTGCCTAATTGATATTCATGTTCAACTGCTATGTGTTCTATTTGCTGTATCTGTAAACTACCTGTGTTTTCTTTGTCTGCTTGCTTGTCTGTGTGATTCCACTGGAGATGGAGGTTTTGGAGGAAAGTGGATGATGGAGGGTTAGGTTAAGGTTTTGGTTAAGTTTAGGAATCCTTAGAAAACCACCCTTGTTTATGGATACTGTTTTAAGTCTTTAAGATTTATAATTTAGGTGTCGGAGTTCTAGGATTGCCTCTAGCATTCTTGAGACCTAATATCATATTTATGTGGGCACCGGTTGAACGGCCCAGCCTCGAAGAAACAGCGCTATTTTGGAATCAAACAGGAATTTTTATAATAGAAATTTTAGGAATTTTAGTGCATATAAGCACCTCCACTGCGCAGGTGTTGTGTCATCAAGCTGTTGAGTCATCAGCTTGACTACACCAGACACCTCTCCTGATCAAAGCAGGCACATCGCAAAAAGTTGCATTTTTGAGCCACTTCGGGTCCGAATTTTAAAATTCTGATTTCCGTGGTTAGTCTCTATGTGATGAGCCGGTCTCGAATTTCGAGAGAAAAATATATTAATATAATATTTATATATTATTATTATATTTGGAATATTATATTATTATTTTCTCTCCTGTGGTTAATGTTGATCTATGTTTAGTAATATAATGACTGAGCTAGAAATCTACCGGTAATGGATAATACCGGCATTCTTAGATGAACTTAGCAATGATAATGCTTCATCATATATCTTTTATCCTCATGATTATCATGATACTAATATCATTTATACTAGTAAAGCTCATGCTTATCCTTTAGTAGTGTAATCTGAACTATCTAGTTTTAGTAATTATCTTTAGAATGATATTTTATTATTAAACTTTGATGAGTCAGCACCCTGTGACACGTGACTCTCCCAGAGTTAGCCACCACATGTTTCCTTTCCTGCACTCCAAGCAAAGGATTCTTAGGGGAAAAGTAAGAAATACTTGTGTTCTAATATAGCTAGTTTCAGTAATTATCCTTTCTTGAGATATTTTTACACCAAACTTTAGGATAATCTCTATCCTGACACCATGGATCCCTAGGCTCATCATTACCATTAACTTTTCTTCCATGACAAGCCAAAATTCAAAATTCCATGAAAGAAAACCAAGAGAACTTCCATGAACACCTGAGCTTCACCCTCTGTTCTTTCTCAAACTAAAACCCCTATCAAAAATATAATCCGACCAAAGTGTTCACCTCTTCCTCCTCTTCATTTATATTTTAATTTTCAAGGAGTAAATCAAGGATCTCTTTTTCACTTACCAAAAGCTCTAAGAAAACGTGATTTATAGCTGCCTCAGGGCGTACAAGTGTTTATGGAAGCGTGTTCTTGGTTCAATTCTCGGTAGCTGCAAAGAAGATAAGGTTTGCTAAATTTATCAATGATTGGTTGTGTTTTTGAAGTGTGAAATCAGATCTTGTGGATTGATGCTTGATTTTGAGTGTTTGTGTGATGGTTTGAACATGAGATCTTGTTGTTTAATGCTTGAAAATTAAGTTATTGATGGTTATGAAGTTGCTGTTGTTGCTGTTGGAAAACGTGGCTTTCCAGCCATGTAATTCATGATATTTGATGTTTATTTAATATGTATTTGATGGCTGAAATGTTTCTCTTTGGTTTGGTAAAAATCAGGTAAAAATCAATTACCGAAAACATTAAAAAACTGGTTGAAAATCAAGCTGAAATCTGATGAACTTTTGGAAAAATATTTTTGGTTTTTGAAAGATAAGAAAAATGTTGGTTTTGATTATTTTGGTTGTCAACTTATAATTATTAAAAAGTTTGGGGTTGAAATTTAATTAAGAAAAAGTTAAGGGGCCAAAATGTAAATATTAAAAGTTAGGGAGTCAAAATGCAATTTTCAAAAAGTTTGGGGTTCAAAATGTAATTTTTGAAAGTTGAATAAAATATTATTATTTTAATATTAAAATATTATTTTATTAATAGTATTATTTTAATAATAATAATAATAATAATAATAATAATAATAATAATAATAATAATAATAATAATAATAATAATAATAATAATAATAAAATATTGATCAAAAGGCAATTTTTTCTAAAAGTCTCAGGAATGCAGTTTTGAGTCCAGAATTTTCTAATTCTCTTTATTAAACACGTAAGTAAAGGTATAAGAGAGGTATAGAGGTATGAAAGGTAATGAAACAAGTTTTAAAAACTTGTAAACATGTTAGAAAGAAAAGGAGTTAAAAACTATATAGCTGTGTGTTTAATCTTACAGAGTAAGCAGAGAATTGTGAAATGAGATCACTGTGATGCTCGATTTATGATTGTGGAAAGATGACAAATATCATTTCTAAGTGATGGAAAGTATGGATATATGTGACTTATGAGCCTTCGGGTGATGCTTCAGAATGGTTATGTAAGAATCTGCTGTAGAGAGGCAATCAGATAGATGGTGGTGCGACCACTGAAAACACTTTCCTGTGATACTTAGCTATAATGCTATTCTGTATGTCAGAGGACTCTTACAGAGGAATCGAGAAAAAATAACTAGCATATGCTCCTGTACGTCAAAGGACTCTTCCAATGAGTGTCTTGGGCAGAAATAAGTTAACTAGCCTCGTCCTGCAAGTCAAAAGACTCTTGCGATGGGTATTGCCAACAAGAAAGCCTTACCTGGTCAAAGGACTCCGGGTAACATCGGGAGCGGGTATGTAACCAACAAATGAGCTCGTTACCTACAGTAGGACCAGACATGCACCATACTTATTTGTACATATTGTAATTGGTTTGCCTATGTGAATAAGTCTACTTAATTACTAATTGCTATACTTGACATAACTGCTCTTGATTGTGCTTGAACCTTATTACTTGTGTTTGTGACTGAAATTGGTTGAATTGTGGTGAATTGGATGTGATTGAGTTGTTTGGGCCTGAAGCCATGATTGATTATGTGATAGGCTAGAGGCCGTGATTGGTTTGAGTTGTGGTTTAGTAAGGTATGAAATATCAAGCTGGTTAAGCATAGACTTAATGAACCTATGTTTGGAATAGGTTGGTCATTCATACCATTAGGAAATTTTTAAGATTCTTTTATCTAAAAAGGGAGTTTATATTTCTGGTTAATTAACTGATTTCTTTTAAAAAGGTTTTGAATTTTTTAGTGTTAAACCATCGATTTTTAAAGGATTTAGAAACTTGCAAAGGAAAATTATAAATGGACTTAACTATAAACCACGACCTTATTAAGAACTCCCCAGTTCTTACCCCTTCTCTCTCCTTTCCCCCTTCAGATGGAAGAATGAATACCCTTTTGTAGTTCGCTGATGACCGGTCCACAAAGAGGATTCCGCTCTAGGTAGTCTTCTGAGTCTAGGGTGAATTTCATTCTCTGTTTATATGTATATACTGTGAGACCAGCCAACATCTGCACCCCGTTCATATGCAAACTTTAACTAAAATCTTGTGTATGAGACTCCTGTTATGTGGCTACTTGATGAAGTACCAGAGAGACGTCATATGGCAATGTATGGTCGTGCAGACGAGTAGTAGATGATGTTCCATCTTTTGATGACGTTCCACCTAACTTGAGTTTTGAAGACCTAGAATGTACTTTTCCTCACTTTAGTAGTTTAGAGGGATTAGGTGAGTATAGAGTCTAGGCTAGCTTGGGTGCCAGCTAAGGGACTTCTTGAATAGGTCAGGGCCTGGGATGTTGTATGTATATATATATGTATATAGTTATTACCTAGCTACTTGTAGGGGTGTCCTAACTAAGATATAAGTTCCAATAAAGGCTGGATAACTGAATGTTGTAAACTGCTTAAAATGTATATGTGTATATAAGTGTGGTTGTTTATAACTGTTTTACCTACTATACTTTGTGAATTGATTATGAATGATTCTATTTATTAACCCAAACATTTTCAAAAAAAAAACTTACCTCGTAAAATAGCAACGTGTTAACAATGAACTAGGCTCATATAATAAATACTAGCTAAAGTTAGGAAAGCATATTGGTAGCGTTCAATTTCTAGTATGATAATGACATTTTAGAAATTAGGTCGTTACAATTTGGTATCAGAGCAGTTCGTTCCCAGTAGAGCCTGGGGAGTAGACTGACTATGCTTTACTGCATACTCTGCTTGTGTGTCTCATGCTGTTAGGGTATCTTTAAGATACATTTGGCATGAATGTCTATGAGCGCTCATTTTGGTAGTGTTCGTGCTTAACTTGAGATGTTAAGACTGATCACTTTAATGTTGATTGTTCAGTGCGAACAAGAACTCAATGACTGTGAATAGGCATAATTTAATTGAGTTTCGAATGACTAATTCATGTGAGGCACAGCTATTCTCATAGCTGTTATGATCTCCATGGCTATGACTATGTGAGATTTGGATGCTGTAAGGAATGGATAGATCTCTTCATCAGGATGGCTTGAAGGAAATAGATTGCTTGAAGATGGATTCTTACACATGGCTGAAATTTTGAGGGCAAAATTTTTTTAGGAGGGTAGAATATAACGGACCAGCCTCGAATAAATGGTGCTATTTCGGGATCAAACATAATTTTTATGGAATTTTAGAAATTTTAGTGCATATAAGCACTTCCACTGCGCAGGTGCTGTGTCATCTAAGTAGGCACGTCGCAAAAAGTTTCCTTTTGAGGCACTTCGGGTCCAAATTTCAAAATTCTGATCTCCGTGGTTAGTCTCTATATGACGAGCCGGTCTCGAATTTCGAAAAAAATTATATTAATATAATATTTATATATTATTATTTTATTTAGAATATTATATTATTATTTCTTCTGCTGTGGTTAATGTTGATCTATGTTTAGTAATATAATAACTGAGCTAGAAATCTACCGGTAATGGATAATACCGGCATTCTTAGATGAACTTAGCAATGCTAATGCTTCATCATATATCTTTTATCCTCATGATTATCATGATACAAGTATCATTTATACTAATAAAGCTTATGCTTATCCTTTAGTAGCATAATCTAATGTATCTAGTTTTAGTAATTATCTTCGAAATGCTATTTTATTATTAAACTTTGATGAGTCAGCACCCTGTGACACATGGCTCTCCCAGAGTTAGCCACCACATGTTTCTTTTCTTGCTCTCCAAGCAAAGGATTCTTAAGGGAAAAGTAAGAAATACTTGTGTTCTAATACATCTAACTTCAGTAATTATCCTTTCTTGAGATATTTTTATACCAAACTTTAGGATAATCTCTATTCTGACCCCACGGATCCCTAGGCTCATCATTACCATCAACTTTTATTTCATGACAAGCCAAAATTCAAAATTCCATGAGAGAATACCAAGAGAACTTCCCTGAACACCTGAGCTTCAACCTCTGTTCTTTCTCAAACTAAAATCCATATCAAAAATCTAATCCGACCAAAGTGTTCACCTCTTCCTCTTCTTCATTTATATGTCAATTTTCAAGGATTAAATCAAGGGTCTCTTGTTCACTTACCAAAAGCTCTAAGAAAACGTGATTTCTAGCTGCCTAAAGGCATACAAGTACTTTTGCAAGCATGTTCTTAGTTCAATTCTTGGTAGCTGCAAAGGAGATAATGTTTGGTAAATTAATCAATTATTGGTTGTATTCTTGAACTGTAAAATCAGATCTTGTTGATTGAGGCTTGATTTTGAGTGTTTGTGTGATGGTTTGAACATGAGATCTTGTTGTTTAATGCTTGAAAATCAAGTTATTGATGGTTTTGAAGTTGCTGTTGTTGCTTGGAGAAAATGTGGCTTTCTAGCCATATAATTCATGATATTTGATGTTTATTTGATGTATATTTGATGACCGAAACGTTGCTCTTTGGTTTGGTAAAATTTGGGTAAAAATCGGTTAGCGAAAAGATTGTAAAACTGGTTAAAAATCAAGCTAAAATCTAATGAACTTTTGGAAAAATAATTTTGGTTTTTGAAAGACAAGAAAAACGTTGGTTTTGATGATTTTGGAGTCAAATTATAATTATTAAAAAGTTTTGGGTTGAAAGTTAATTAAGAAAAAATTGAGGGGCCAAAATGCAAATATTAAAAGTTAAAGGGGTCAAAATGTAATTTTCAAAAAATTCGGAGGTCAAAATGCAACTTTTTGAAAGTTGATTAAAATATTACTATTTTAATATTAAAATATTAAGATATTATTTTATTAATAATATTAATTATTAACAGTATTATTTTATTAATAATAATAATAAAATATTGATCAAAAGGCAATTTTTCTTAAAAGTCTCAGGAATGCAGTTTTGAGTCCAAAATTTTCTAATTCTCTTTATTAAACACCTAAAGAAAGGTATAAGAAAGGAATAGAGGTATGGAAGGTAATGAAACAAGTTTTAAAAACTTGCAAATATGTTAGAAAAAAAAAGAGTTAAAAACTATATAGCTGTGTGTTTAACCTTACAGAGTAAGCAGAGCATTGTGAAATGAGGTCACTGTGATGCTCGATTTATGATTGTGAAAAGATGACAAAGATGATTTCTATGTGATGGAAAGTATGGTTATATGTGACTTATGAGCCTTCGGATGATGCTTAAGAATGGTTATGTAAGAATCTGCTGTAGAAAGGCAGTCAGATAGATGGTGGTGCGACCACTGAGAACGCTTTCCTACGATACTTAGCTATAATGCTATTCTATAAGTTAGAGAATTCTTAAAGAGGTATTGAGAAAACAGAACTAGCATATGCTCCTCTAAGTCAAAGGACTCTTACAATGAGTGTATGTGTGTGTGCTCCTGTAAGTCAAAGGACTCTTACACTGAGTGTGTTGGGCAGATACAAGTTAACTAGCTCCGTCCTATAAGTCAAAGGACTATTGCGATGGGTATTGCCAACAGGGAAGCCTTACCTGGTCAAAGGACTCCGGGTAACGTCGGGAGCGGTTATGTAACCGACAAATGAGCTCATTACCTGCAGTAGGACCAGACATGCATTATACTTATTTGTGCATATTGTAATTGGTTTGCCTATGTGAATAAGTCTGCTTAATTGCTAATTGCTATACTTGATGTAATTGCTCTTGATTGTGCTTGAACCTTATTACTTGTGTTTGTGACTGAAATTGGTTGAGTTGTGGTGAATTGGAAGTGATTGAGTTGTTTGGGCCTGAAACCATGATTGATTATGTGACAGGCTAGAGGCCATGATTAGTTTGAGTTGTGGTTTAGTAACGTATAAAATATCAAGCTGGTTCAACATAGACTTAATGAACCTATGTTTGGAACAGGTTGGTCATTCATACCATTAGAAAATTTTTAAGATTCTTTTATCTGAAAAGGGAGCTTAGATTTTTGGTTAATTAACTGATTTCTTTTAAAAAGGTTTTGAATTTTTTATTGTTAAACCATTGATTTTTAAAGGGTTTAGAAACTTGCAAACGGACATTATAAATGGACTTAACTATAAACCCCGACCATTCTAAGAACTCCCTAGTTCTTACCCCTTCTCTCTCCTTTCCCCCTTCAGATGGAAGCATGAGTACCTTTCCGTAGTTCGCTGATGATCGGTCCACAAAGAGGATTTCGCTCTAGGTAGTCTTTTGAGTCTAGGGTGAATTTCGTTCTCTGTTTATATGTATATACTGTGAGACCAGCCAACATCAGCACCCTGTTCATATGCAAACTTTAACTAAAATCCTGCATACAAGACTCCTGTTATGTGGCTACTTGATGAAGTACGTGAGAGACATCATATGGCAATATATGGTCGTGCAGAGGAGTAGTAGATGATGTTCCATCTTTTGATGATATTCCACTTGACTTGAGTTTTGAAGACCTAGAACGTACTTTTCCTCGCTTTAATAGTTTAGAGGGATTAGGTGAGTATAGAGTTTAAGCTAGCCTGGGTGCCAGCTTAGGGACTTCTTGAATAGGTCATGGCTTGGGATGTTGTATGTATATATATGTATATAATAGTCCATACATTGCACAAGGATAGATGACGTAAACTGGCGTTCAACGCCAGTTCCATGTTGCAGTCTGGCGTAAAACGCCAGAAACAGGTTACAAGTTGGAGTTAAACGCCCAAAACAGGTTACAACCTGGCGTTTAACTCCAGAAACAGCCTAAGCACATGTAAAGCTTAAGTCTCAGCCCCCGCACAGACCAAGTGGGCCCCAGAAGTGGATTTCTGTACTATCTATCATAGTTTACTCATTCTCTGCAAACCTAGATTACTAGCTTACTATTTAAACAACTTTTAGAGGATTATTTTGTACCTCATGACATTTTAGATCTGAACTTTGTACTCTTTGACGGCATGAGTCTCTAAACTCCATTGTTGGGGGTGAGGAGCTCTGCTGTGTCTCGATGAATTAATGCAATTATTTCTGTTTTCCATTCAAACACACTTCTTGCTATCTAAGATGTTCATTCGCACTTCAATATGATGAATGTGATGATCCGTGACACTCATCACCATTCTCAATCCATGAACGCGTGCCTGACAACCACTCCCGTTCTACCTTCGATTGAATGAATATCTCTTGGATTCCTTAATCAGAATCTTCGTGGAATAAGCTAAAATCCATTGGCAACATTCTTGAGAATCCGGAAAGTCTAAACCTTGTCTGTGGTATTCCGAGTAGGATTCAGGGATTGAATGACTATAACGAGCTTCAAACTCACAAAGGTTGGGCGTAGTGACAGACGTAAAAGGATCAATGGATCCTATTCCAGCAGGAGTGAGAACCGACAGATGATTAGCCGTGCGGTGACAGCGCACTTGGACCCTTTTCACTGAGAGGACGGATGATAGCCATTGACAACGGTGATCCACCAACACACAGCTTGCCATAGGAGGAACCTTGCGTGCGTGAAGAAGAAGACAGGGGGAAAGCAGAGATTCAGAAAACAAAGCATCTCCAAAACTCCAACATATTCTCCATTACTGCATAACAAGTATTTATTTCATGCTCTCTTATTTTTCGGAATTCAAACTGATAATCATAATTGATTTCCTGACTAAGATTTACAAGATAACCATAGATTGCTTCAAGCCAACAATCTCCGTGGGATCGACCCTTACTCACGTAAGGTATTACTTGGACGACCCAGTGCACTTGCTGGTTAGTTGTGCGGGGTTCTGAAAAGTGTAAATCACAATTTTGTGCACCAAGTTTTTGGCGCCGTTGCCGGGGATTGTTCGAGTTTGGACAACTGACGATTTATTTTGTTGCTTAGATTAGAAAAAATTTTTCTTTTTGGTTTAGAGTCTTATATTATTGTTTTTGGTTGAAATTTTCTTTTTAATCCTTATTTTCTCTTTTTAGATTTTTCGAAAAATTTTTATAAACTAATAATCGAGTTTTTCTGTTTGAGTTTAGTTTCATATTTTAAGTTTGGTGTCAATTACATGTTTTTATTTTCTTTTAAATTTTTGAATTTGTGTTCATTGTTCTTTCTTAATCTTCAAGTTGTTTTTGTTTATTTTCCTTGTTTGATCTTTGGTTTGTCTTGTTTTGTGTCTTTTCTTGTTTTTCTCATGCTTTTTCAAATTTTTAGTTTCAAAAATTTTTATTTATTAAATACCTTGTTAAAACACTTTAAATTTATAGCTCAATTGGCTAGAGCAGTGTGCCTATATTCTTGGTAATTGGGAATTTTCTTTCTAAAAACTTTTTCAAAAACAATTTTCCTTTGAATAAATCTTGTGCCAAACTTTAAGTTTGGTGTTTTCTTGTTGATTTTTCTTTAGTTTTCGAAAATTTTATTTTAGTTTTCTAAAAATTTTAAGTTTGGTGTTCTATCTTCATGTTCTTGTTGTTCTTGTGGGTCTTCAAAGTGTTCTTGAGTCTTCCTTGTGTTTTGATCTTAAAATTTTTAAGTTTGGTGTTTCTTGGTGTCTCCCTCCAAAATTTTCGAAAATAAGGAACATTAGATCTAAAAATTTTAAGTTGTGTCTTTTGTGTGTTTTTCTCTTTCATCATAAAATTCAAAAATAAAAAATATCTTTTCTCTCTATTTTAAAGTGAATTTTCGAAAATTGCTTTTAAAATTTAGATTTCTATTTCAAAATTTAAAATCTTTTTCGAAAAATCATATCCAAAGTTTTTCAAATCTTCTTAATTAAGTAATTATTTTAGTTTTAATTTTTTTTCTTAATTTTCGAAATCTATATTTAATTTCTAGTTATTTTATTTCAATTTTTTTTGTATTCATTCTCTTTTTATAAAATAAAAAAATAAAAACATATTTTAATTGCAATTCACATGAATTCCCTTTTCTCCATCATGGACCTAAGCAAAAATGAGCAGTCCAGAAGGACTCTGGGGTCATATGCTAACCCCACTACTGCTTCATATGGGAGCAGTATCTGTATACCCTCCATTGGAGTCAGTTGCTTTGAGTTGAATCCTCGGCTCATTATCATGGTGCAGCAAAGTTGCCAGTATTCCGGTCTTCCACAGGAAGAACCTACAGAGTTTCTAGCACAGTTTTTACAAATTGCTAACACAGTACATGATAAGGAAGTAGATCAGGATGTCTACAGATTATTACTATTTCCATTTGCTGTAAAAGACCAAGCTAAGAGGTGGTTAAATAACCAACCTAAGGCTAGCATAAGGACATGGAAACAGCTGTCAGAAAAAATTCCTGAATCAATACTTCCCTCCAAAACGGATGACACAGCTAAGGCTGGACATCCAAGGCTTTAAACAAGGAGATAATGAATCTCTTTATGATGCCTGGGAGAGATACAGAGAGATGTTAAGAAAATGCCCCTCTGAAATGTTTTTAGAATGGGTGCAGTTAGACATCTTCTATTATGGGCTTACAGAGAAAGCTCAAATTTTTCTAGATCAGTCAGCTGGTGGATCTATACACATGAGAAAGACAATTGAAGAGGCTCAAGAGCTTATTGATACAGTTGCCAGAAATCAGCATCTGTACCTAAATAGTGAATCTTCTATGAAAGAAGAGGCTAAAACAGTAATTGCTGAACTTAGTCCTGCAGAACAAATTACTGAATTCAGTCAGCAATTAGACTTTCTAACAAAACAGCTGGCTGAATTCAAGGAGATACTACAAGACACAAGAATGGCTAATATAAATATGGAGGTACAGTTGAAGCAAACAGAACAACAGTTATCAAAATAAATAACAGAAGAGTGCCAAGCAGTTCAATTAAGAAGTGGGAAAATATTAAATACCTCGCTTCAAGGTAGCAGGAAGCCAAGAAATGAACAAACTGCTATTCAAAATCCCTCTGAGGACAGTAAGAGCCCAGAGAGGAATAACTCTGGCATTCAAACGCCAGAAACAAGCAAGGAGTTGGCGTCAAACACCCAATGGAAGCTCAGTTCTGGCGTTCAAACGCCAGGAACAAGTAAGGAGTTGCCGTCCAACGCCAATCTAGCTTCTAACCCTGGCATTCAAATGCCAGTGAGGGATCAGACATACACAAGTGCTGATAACAACCCCTCTAAAAAGGCTTCTCTAACCACCTCTGTAGGAAATAAACCTGCAGAAACTAAGATTAAGGAATATAAAGCCAAGATACCTTATCCTCAAAAACTCCGCCAAGAGGAGCAGGATAAGCAATTTGCTCGCTTTGCAGATTATCTCAGGACTCTTGAAATAAAGATTCCGTTTGCAGAGGCACTTGAGCAAATACCTTCTTATGCCAAGTTCATGAAAGAGATCTTGAGTCATAAAAAGGATTGGAGAGAAACTGAAAGAGTTCTCCTCACTGAAGAATGCAGTGCAGTCATTCTGAAAAGCTTTTCAGAAAAGCTTAAAGATCCCAGGAGCTTTCTGATACCATGCATATTAGAGGGTAACTGCACCAAGACAACTTTATGTGATCTTGGGGCAAGCATCAACCTAATACCTACATCCACTATCAGAAAGCTCGGTTTAACTGAAGAAGTTAAACCAACCCAGATATGTCTCCAACTTGCTGATGGCTCCATTAAATACCCATCAGGTGTGATTGAGGACATGATTGTCAGGATTGGGCCATTCGCCTTTCCCACTGACTTTGTAGTGCTAAAAATAGAGGAGCACAAGAGTGCTACTCTCATTCTAGGAAGACCTTTCCTAGCAACTGGACGAACTCTCATTGATGTCCAAAAGGGGAAAGTAACCCTGAGAGTCAATGAGGATGAGTTTAAGTTGAATGCTGTCAAGGCCATGCAGCATCCAGACACACCAAAAGACTGCATGAAAGTTAATCTCATTGACTCTTTGGTAGAGGAGGTCAACATGTCTGAGAGTCTCGAATCAGAGCTGGAAGACATCTTTAAAGATGTTCAGCCTGATTTGGAGGATTCAGAGAAATTGAAAGAACCTCTGAGACTTCCTCAGGAAGAGGAGAAATCTCCTAAACCCGAGCTCAAGCCATTACCACCATCCCTGAAATATGCATTTCTGGGAGAAGGTGACACTTTTCCAGTGATCATAAGCTCTGCTTAAATCCACTGGAAGAGGAAGCACTAATTCAAGTGCTAAGGACACACAAGACAGCTATTGGGTGGTCCATAAGTGACCTTAAGGGCATAAACCCAGCTAGATGCATGCACAAAATCCTATTGGAGGATGATGCTAAGCCAGTGGTTCAACCACAGAGGCGGCTAAATCTAGCCATGAAGGAAGTGGTGCAGAAAGAGGTCACCAAATTACTGGAGGCTGGGATTATTTATCCTATTTCTAATAGCCCCTGGGTGAGCCCTGTTCAAGTTGTTCCCAAGAAGGGAGGTATGACAGTGGTTCATAATGAAAAAAATGAACTGGTTCCTACAAGAACAGTTACAGGGTGGCGCATGTGTATTGACTACAGAAGGCTCAATACAGCCACCAAAAAGGATCATTTTCCTTTACCATTCATAGACCAGATGCTAGAGAGACTAGCAGGTCATGAATATTACTGCTTTTTGGATGGCTATTCAAGTTACAACCAAATTGCAGTAGATCCTCAGGACAAAGAGAAAACAGCATTCACATGTCCTTCTGGAGTATTTGCTTACAGAAGAATGCCTTTTGGTCTGTGTAATGCACCTGCAACCTTTCAGAGGTGCATGCTCTCTATCTTCTCTGATATGGTAGAGAAGTTTCTGGAAGTCTTCATAGATGACTTTTCAGTATTTGGAGACTAATTCAGCTCCTGCCTTGACCATTTAGCACTTGTTCTGAAAAGATGCCAAGAGACCAACCTAGTTTTAAACTGGAAAAAATGTCACTTTATGGTGACTGAAGGGATTGTCCTTGGGCATAAAATTTCAAACAAGGGAATAGAGGTGGATCAAGCTAAAGTGGAAGTAATTGAAAAATTACCACCACCTGCTAATGTTAAGGCAATCAGAAGCTTTTTGGGGCATGCAGGATTCTACAGGAGGTTTATAAAGGATTTTTCAAAAATTGCAAAACCCCTGAGCAATCTGCTAGCTGCTGACATGCCATTTCTGTTTGACATAGAGTGTCTGCAGGCGTTTGAGACTCTGAAAGCCAAGCTGGTCACAGCACCAGTTATTTCTGCACCAGACTGGACTTAACATTTAAACTAATGTGTGATGCCAGTGACCACGCCATTGGTGCAGTACTGGGGCAGAGGCATGACAAGCTTCTGCATGTCATTTATTATGCTAGCCATGTTTTAAATGATGCCCAAAAAAATTACACAACCACAGAAAAAGAATTGCTTGCAGTGGTTTATGCCATTGACAAGTTTAAATCATACTTAGTAGGATCAAAAGTGATTGTGTACACTGACCATGCTGCTCTTAAATATCTACTCACAAAGCAGGATTCAAAACCCAGGCTCATAAGATGGGTGTTGCTTCTGCAAGAGTTTGATATAGAAATAAAAGACAGAAAAGGGACAGAAAACCAAGTGGCTGATCATCTGTCCCGGATAGAACCAATAGAAGGGGAGTCCCCCCCTCTATTGAGATCTTTGAGATCTTTCCAGATGAGCATTTGTTTGCCTTTCAGGAAACACCATGGTTTGCAGACATTGCAAACTATAAAGCTGCAAGGTTCATATCCAAGGAGTACAGCAGACAACAAAAGAAAAAATTAATTACTGATGCAAAGTACTACTTGTGGGATGAACCCTATCTCTTTAAGAGATGTGCAGACGGAATAATCTGTAGGTGTGTGCCTAGAGAAGAAGCACAGAGGATCTTATGGCATTGCCATGGATCACAATATGGAGGCCATTTCGGAGGTGGGCGAACAGCCACCAAGGTTCTCCAATGTGGCTTCTACTGGCCTACACTCTATAGGGATTCCCGAGAGTTTGTACGTAACTGTGACAGTTGCCAAAGAGCTGGTAATCTGCCTCATGGTTACGCCATGCCTCAACAGGGAATCTTGGAGATTGAGTTGTTTGATGTATGGGGAATTGACTTCATGGGACCTTTCCTACCATCATACTCAAACACTTATATTCTGGTGGCAGTCGACTATGTATCAAAATGGGTAGAGGCCGTTGCCACACCCACCAATGATACTAAAACAGTGCTGAAGTTCCTCCAGAAATATATCTTCAGCAGGTTTTGTGTCCCTAGAGTACTAATTAGTGATGGGGGCACTCACTTCTGCAACAAACAACTTTACTCTGCCATGGTCCGGTATGGGATTCGCCACAAGGTGGCGACTCCATATTATCCACAGACAAATGGGCAAGCTGAAGTTTCTAACAGAGAACTAAAAAGAATCCTGGAACAGACTGTAAGTACCCGTAGAAAGGATTGGGCAAGAAGCTTGGATGATGCTCTGTGGGCTTACAGAACAGCATTCAAGACTCCTATAGGGACCTCTCCATACCAACTTGTGTATGGAAAGGCCTGTCATCTGCCCGTGGAACTAGAACATAAGGCCTACTGGGCAACCAAATTCCTAAATTTTGATGCCAAATTAGCTGGAGAAAAAAGATTGCTCCAACTGAATGAGCTAGAGGAATTCAGATTCACTGCTTTCGAAAATGCCAAGCTTTATAAAGAGAAATAAAAAAGGTGGCATGACAGAAAGCTGTCATCTAGAGTCTTTGAACCAGGACAAAAGGTTCTGTTGTTTAACTCTAGGCTCAGGCTATTCCCCGGGAAACTGAAATCCCGGTGGAGGGGACCATATGTGATTACAAGTGTATCACCATATGGTTATGTGGAGCTTCAAGACATTGATTCTGATAAGAAGTTCATTGTTAATGGATAGAGAATCAAGCACTATCTTGAAGGCAATGTTGAGCAAGAGTGCTCAAGGCTGAGGCTAGATTAAAAGCTCGGCAAGGTCCAGCTAAAGATAATAAAGAAGCGCTTGCTGGGAGGCAACCCAGCCAGTAGCAATACTTTTTCTATTATTTTATTCTTTATTTTATTTATTTTTAAAATATATGAGCTTAATATTAACAAGGTAAAGAATCAATTGCATAAGTCCACAGGGTTACAGAAAAATTCGGAGCACAAAATAGGGAAAAGGAGCTTACTGGCAAGAAAACGCCAGTAAGAAACACAATTGGGCGTTAAACTCCCAACAGGAGCATCTACTGGGAGTTTAACGCCAGTAAAGATAGCCATCTGGGCGTTTAACGCCAAATTTACAGCATCCTGGGCGTTCAGAAAAATGCCCAGTAACAAAGGGATTTCTGGCGTTTAACGCTAGCTAGAAGCAACAGCTGGGCGTTAAACGCCCAAATCAAGCAGCAACTGGGCGTTAAACGCCCAAAACATGCAGCAGTTGGGCGTTTAACGCCAAGATTATGGGGAGTAGGCAATTTCGTTTTCAATTTAAATTTTTTTTCATTCTTATGTTTCAATTCATGATTTCTTGTACAAACATGTTACAAATCCTAATTTTTCAAATCCTTTTTCAAAAAAATATCAAATGTATCTTAATTCATAAGACCTTTTTCTTAATCCTCTTCAATTTATTTTCAAATCCTTTTCAAAACAAATCTATCTCTTTTCCTTCTAAAATCTTTTCAAATCATCAATATCTTTTTCAAATCTTCACATCATCTTTTTCAAAATTCAGATTTATCTTTTTCAAATATCTTTCATATCTTTTCAATTTTAAATCACATCTTCTCTTATTATACTTATCTTTTCCAAATCACTTTTTCTATCATATCTTTTTCAAATAATTTTCGAAACCCACCCCCCCTTCCCTTTAAATTTTGGTTCAGCCTCTCCCCCTCTCCTCCACAAGTAGCACTGGGCTCTCCCTCTTTCCCTCTCCTTTCTTTTCTTTTGCTTGAGGACAAGAAAACCTCTAAGTTTGGTGTGTTTATCCGTGATCACTAAACCAATACCCACTAAGATCATGGCTCCTAAGGGAAAACAAACCGACTCAAGAGGCAAGAAAGAGAACATTCCAAAACCACTTTGGAATCAAGGGAAGTTCATAACCAAAGAACATTCAGACCAATAATGAGTCTAAGGTCAGTGATCCCGGAAGTTAAATTCGATCTGAAAGAAGATGAATATTCTGAGATCCAAGAGCAAATTCGAAACAGGAGCTGAGAAGTCCTAGCTAATCCTGAAACAAAGGTGGGAAGAAACATGGTTCAGGAATTCTATACCAATCTATGGCAGACGGACAGGCAAAGGATAGCTGGAACCGCATTCTATGACTATAGAACTTTGGTCAGAGGGAAGGTTGTTCACACCCACCCTGATAAAATAAGGGAGATCTTCAAGCTTCCTCAACTGCAAGATGACCCAGACTCCTTTAATAGGAGAATGATGAGATCAAACCTGGGCTTGGATAAAATCCTAGAGGACATATGCCTCCCTGGAGCCAAGTGGACAACCAACACAAAGGGTGCCCCGAACCAACTCAAGAGAAGAGATCTCAAACCAGTTGCCAGAGGCTGGCTGGACTTCATTGGGTGCTCTATACTGCCCACTAGCAACCGCTCTGAAGTCACCATTAGAAGAGCAGTGATGATTCATTGCATTATGCTAGAAAAAGAAGTGGAAGTTCATCAGCTGATTGCTTGTGAGCTTTACAAAATTGCAAACAAGAACTCCAAAGATGCCAAATTGGCCTATCCAAGCTTAGTTTCTCTATTATGTAAAGATGCTGGGATAAAGATGGAAGTAGATAAGTATATCTCAGTTGAGCAACCAATCACCAAAAAGTCTATGGAAGGACAACAAGTGCAGGACGACCCCATCAAGAGAAAAGCAGAGGAGTTCCTCCCGGAAATCCCTCAAATTGAATACTGGGAGCGCCTAGAGGCATCTGTCACCAAGTTGCAAGAAGCTGTGGATCAACTGAAGGAAGAACAGCAAAATCAAAACAGCATGCTCTGCAAATTGCTTAGAGAACAAGAAGAGCAAGGGCGTGAACTGAAGGAATTAAAGCGTCAGAAACTATCTCTTGAAGGGCCAAGCACTCCACAGACTAAAGAGGCATCCACCTCCCAAATTCAAGGTTGTTGAGTTCTAATCTTAGCCTTAACTCTGTGATAATTGTTCTTATTAGAGTTTTACCTTAGAAGTTATATATGAGTAGTAGTAATTAGTATCTATATTTTGATTTTATCTCCAATTAAGCTATAATTTATTTTTCTCATCATCATTAAACATAAATAAAATAGCAGATTTTCTTTAGAATAAGGAGGCAATATTTTTTGAGTTTTTAATAAAAAAAAATTCTAATTATTTACATGTGGTGGCAATGCTTTTTGTCTTCTAAATGAATGCTTGAACAATGCATATGTCTTTTGAATTTGATGTTTATGAATGTTAAATATGTTGGCTCTTGAAAGAATGATGAAAAAAGATAAATGTTATTTGATAATCTGAAAAATCATAAAGAAATTGATTCTTGAAGCAAGAAAAAGCAGTGAATACAAAAGCTTGCAGAAAAAAATGGCAAAAATAAAAGAAAAAGAAAAAGAAAAAGCAAGCAGAAAAAGCCAATAGCCCTTAAAACCAAAAAGCAAGGGTAATAAAAAGGATCCAAAGCTTTGAGCATCAGTGGATAGGAGGGCCTAAAGGAATCAAATCCTGGCCTAAGCGGCTAAACCAAGCTGTCCCTAACCACGTGCTTGTGGCGTGAAGGTGTCAAGTGAAAACTTGAGACTGAGCGGTTAAAGTCAAGGTCCAAAGCAAAAAGAATAGTGTGCTTAAGAACCCTGGACACCTCTAATTGGGGACTTTAGCAAAGCTGAGTCACAATCTGAAAAGGTTCATCCAATTATGTGCCTGTGGCATTTATGTATCCGGTAGTAATACTGGAAAACAAAGTGCTTAGGGCCACGGTCAAGACTCATAAAGTAGCTGTGTTCAAGAATCAACATACTGAACTAGGAGAATCAATAACACTATCTGAATTCTAAGTTCCTATAGAGGCCAATCATTCTGAGCTTCAATGGATAAAGTGAGATGCCAAAACTGTTCGGAAGCAAAAAGCTACTAGTCCCGCTCATCTAATTAGAATCTGAGCTTCACTAAAAAACTCTAAGATATTATTGCTTCTTGACTTATTTGTATTCTATTTTATTTGTCTAGTTCCTTGGGGACAAGCAACAGTTTTAAGTTTGGTGTTGTGATGAGCGGATATTTTATACGCTTTTTGGGGTTAATTTTATGTAGTTTTTAGTATGTTTTAGTTAGTTTTTAGTATATTTTCATTAGTTTCTAGGAAAATTTTATATTTCTGGACTTTACTATGACTTTTTGTGTTTTTCTATAATTTCAGGTATTTTCTGGCTGAAATTAAGGGAGCTGAGCAAAAATCTGATTCAGGCTGAAAAAGGACTGCTGATGCTGTTGGATTCTGACCTCTCTGCAATCGGAATGGATTTTCTGGAGCTACAGAAGTCCAATTGACGCGCTCCCAATTGCGTTGGAAAGTAGACATCTAGGGCTTTCCAGCAATATATAATAATTCATACTTTACTCAAGGATAGATAACGTAAACTGGAGTTCAATGCCAGTTTCATGTTGCAGTCTGGCGTAAAACGCCCGAAACAGGTTACAAGTTGGAGGTAAACGCCCAAAACAGGTTACAACCTGGCGTTTAACTCCAAAAACAGCCTAAGCACGTGTAAATCTTAAGTCTCAGCCCCAGCACACACCAAGTGAGCCCTAGAAGTGGATTTCTACACTATCTATCATAGTTTACTCATTCTCTGCAAACCTAGATTACTAGCTTACTATTTAAACAACTTTTAGAGGATTATTTTGTACCTCATGAAATTTTAGATCTGAACTTTGTACTCTTTGATGGCATGAGTCTCTAAACTCCATTGTTGGGGGTGAGGAGCTCTGCTGTGTCTCGATGAATTAATGCAATTATTTTTGTTTTCCATTCAAACACGCTTGTTTCTATCTAAGATGTTCATTCGTACTTCAATATGATGAATGTGATGATCCGTGACACTCATCACCATTCTCAATCTATGAACGCGTGCCTGACAACCACTCTCGTTCTACCTTCGATTGAATGAATATCTCTTGGATTCCTTAATCAGAATCTTCATGGTATAAGCTAGAATCCATTGGCAGCATTCTTGAGAATCCGGAAAGTCTAAACATTGTCTGTGGTATTCCGAGTAGGATTCAGGGATTGAATTACTGTGACGAGTTTCAAACTCACAAAGGTTGGGCGTAGTGATAGACGTAAAAGGATCAATGGATCCTATTCCAGCAGGAGTGAGAACTGACAGATGATTAGCCGTGCGGTGACAGCGCACCTGGATCCTTTTCACTGAGAGGACGGATGGTAGCCATTGACAACGGTGATCCACCAACATACAGCTTGCCATAGGAGGAACCTTGCGTGCGTGAAGAAGAAGACAGGGAGAAAGCAGAGATTCAGAAGACAAAGCATCTCCAAAACTCCAACATATTCTCCATTACTGCATAACAAGTATTTATTTCATGCTCTCTTATTTTTCGCAATTCAAACTGATAATCAAAATTGATTTCCTGACTAAGATTTACAAGATAACCATAGATTGCTTCAAGCTAACAATCTCCGTGGGATCGACCCTTACTCACGTAAGGTATTACTTGGACGACCCAGTGCACTTGCTGGTTAGTTGTGCGGGGTTGTGAAAAGTGTAAATCACAATTTCGTGCACCAACTTTGTTAATTGATTATGAATGATTCTGTTTATTAACCTAAATATTTTCAAAAAAAAAAAGTTACTTCATAAAATAGCAACATGTTAACAACGAACCAGGCTCATATAATAAATACTAGCTAATGTTAGGAAAGCAAATTGGTAGCGTTTAGTTCCTAGTATGATCATGACATACCAGAAATTGGGTCGTTACACTGTTACCATGCTGAGAACCTCCGGTTCTCATACCATATATATGTTGTTGTTTTTAGATGCAGGTCGAGAGATACCTTGGTAAGCGGCTGGAGTTCATTCTTCAAGCAAAGTATTATATTTGCGACTCTATATTTTGGACTTATGCTTTATATTCTGTAGTTAAATTCTCTTCTGTATGTATAATCTTATTTTATTCCTCTTAGAAGTCGATGCGGAGGAACAGGTTGTTGTGTTATCTGTTTTGGGATATTTTGGGCTTTGTATATCTATGTATATACTCTGGCCAGCCTTAGCTTCGTAGGTTGAGCCAGAGATTCGGTATTTTGTAACTCTTGACTTTCTAGTGTTTATACTTATGTATTATCCTTTTTCGTTTTCTCGACTTACGTTCACGCGAACGATGCGCTTTTATTTTTTCGACTTATTGTTTAAGCTTTGTTTCAAGGCTCCTCGAATATGTATATTCATTTCACACACACACACACACACACACACACACACACACACACACACACACACACACACATATATATATATATATGATTTTACTTTTAGAGGTCGTAATACCTCGCCATCTCAGTTTTATGATTATATTATAAGACTCTGTGTGGTAGGGTGTTACACATGGTCTGGCCTTAAAAGAGTCAGACCTAAAATGAAATATAACAGTAATTTGATAAGGCCGATCACTTGAAGCCATAATTCAAATAACTAAGGGAAACAATATTTATACATGAAAGGTCCAGAAATGACCGACTTACTTCATCGACGTCTTTCCCAACTTAGCAAAAAACAACCTCGAAAGTTATCAAAATAACTTAATGGAAATTTCTACTAAATGTACCAACTATGGAAAAATGATTAACAACACAATCATTCATGGAAAAAATAACTATCAGAATAGTGGAAAAAGGTTTTAAAATAATAAAATAAAGTTATTTCAAACCACAACTATTATAAAACAAAGCTATTCAAAGCAATAAATCACAAAGGAAGGAGATGTTTGCTAGTAATAGCATCTTTAAGCTGAGAAGACGAGGTTGGAATAGCTTCAGAAGAAGTAGGGAGTTCCTTAGAAGGAGGTATGATGGGCTCATCTTCCATCCAGGTTGGAAAGCTTTGAGAAGCTCCCTCAACTCGGACTTTTGAAGTCTTCAAGTCGAGCATAGGAGTGTCCTCATCGTCTTTGGGTGCAGGGACAATCTTCTCATCAACCACAATGTTGTTGGGGCCGATAAGGGAGAGGTCCACCTCGGGAGCAACAACCCAGAACTGAGCTTTCGAGTTCTCCATCATTTCATCCATACCCTCTGCATATTTATCTCTGGACTTGGTAATCTCATCTACCAAGTCTAGCTTCTCCCTGAAGACCTTGGTGTAACTCTCATCGGCCTTCTTTTCTAAACTCTCTATCATGGCTAAGGCGGCCTCAACTTATTTTTCTCTTGCCCAAGCTTTGCCAAGGTTGGAAATAAGGGACTCATTTTCACCATCTCACTCCTTTTTGGATTCCCTTAAAGATTCCACTTTAGCCTGTAGATCAGTCAAAATGCACTGAGTGGCACCAAGAGGAGCCTCCTCGAGTTCTCTCAACAAAACTGTACAAACACCAGCCGCCTAAATTCCATCTTGGGCAAGCACTTGAAGATGGCTCTTTATGAAAACATCATCCATGCTGATAAAGTTATGGGGAAGGATGTGTTTCTCACTCCAAGGAATGGCATTAAGTCCCTGCTCATAAATGCCCCCAGGTTCCGATGTATTATGCTTTTTAGGGTTCGGCTCAGGGTTGGAAGGGGAATAGCTATTTGTTTTGCCGAGCTAGAGGGAGGAGGAGTTGGTTGAGGAGTTGGATCAATAATTATTTTTAATGAGGCAGAAGCTCCCGAGTCTGATTTGGAAGGGGAGGAGAGATTGGCAGATGCAATTGCTTCTTTCAATTGAATGTTTCTAGCGACAACATTTTTTCTGGCAGTCCGAAGTGTTTTCATGGCAACCGACTTGGGAGCCATTTTTTTGCAGGACATTCAGGTCCGATCATATTAGCCATAAAACCAAGTCAACAAAAGCTACATCTACCAAATGAAAAGAAGACTACCTAGTTCGAATTGAAGTTGGCTTGGATTCCCTAAAAACTTCTTGGTATCCAGATAAGGAGCTAGGCTCCAACACTCCTCGAACAAACCGATTACGCTCTCCTCAACCTCATCTAAGTCGTCCACATTACACTTGACTATTATAGGGTTCTCCTCCCAATACAGAGGGAAAAGGGGTTCATCTTTCCCACTCAGAAAGAAAGGTCGGATATCCTCCACAGCACGAATATTGAAAAAGTAATTTTTAAAAAAGATAACCAGCCCTATTTTTTAAAAAGTAATTTTTCTCACTCTGAAGGATAACTAGCTCTATTTTTTGGAGTTGAAAGGCTTGGTTAGGACAAAAAGATAAAAGAAGACCTTGAGGGAAGGAAGGACGTCAAGCTCCTGACAAAGAAGTTGGTATATTTTTAAAAAATCCCAAGAGTTAGGATGCAGTTGGGATATGGGGAACATTGCGAACCTTAAGGACCTCAAATTCAAAGTTGAAAAATGGAAGGCTAACTTCTAATCTGCTAAAATAACAGTCATACATATAGAGGAAATGATGTTCCGACTTATCAAGTCAGGAAAAACATACCCTTTCCTCAAGGTCGGCAACCACTATCTCATATCTTCTCGCATCCTCCCAATTCAAACTTAACCTATGATGTCTATGAAAGGTTTCAGCGCCCTCATTATCAATAACTGGAACAGGAGTAAGAATGGATATATCTACCCAAGTCAGGTCGGACAGGACTTTAGAGGACATGTTGTGAATTACTGACTGAGACATAAAAGCTATATATACCAACAGTGCAAAAAAAATTATCACTACAAGTCGGCAGGACAAGAATAAATAACACAAGCATTTACACAGTCAAAAGTGGTCAAGTCGATAACAAACAAGAAATATCACAGAACCCTTTGAACACACAACAACTATACTAAATTTCTAGAAAAAAAATGGCACCATCTTCAATGAAAAAATGACACCATTTGGGGGAACACAGAATAAATCCCACATTCAGATTCATAGCAACAATAAAAGAAGCAACTTTTCAAAATCAACTTTTATAAACACAAAATCATCAAGCATACAAAGAAAGATTGACAAAAGTAGAGACACATCACCCAGAACACAAAGGAAAGTTCAAAAGATCAAAGGAACCAACCTTGGGGAAGCACAAAGTGAAGTTTTTGCATAACAAACAGCAAGATATGTACGATCCAAAGCCTCCAATGTATGAGCAAAACACCTAAATAAGAATTCAAGATAAAGGAATATTGAAAGAAGAACAAAGGTTGTGAAGAAATGGTGACGAGAAATAAAGACGAAGCAATTCAGAAAAATGAAAAAGAAGAAAGAGGAAGAGAAATGAATATTTATAACATATTAGGGAAAGAAGTCATTCCACACCTCTTCATTAATGACGTGCACGGTTCTCAAGAAAATTGCAAAAGTAACGTATGACATATTGTTAAAAGGTGCAACATTTCAAATATTTGAAAAACACGTCGATTACCCAACCTACTCCCAAAGGCGGCATACCCGACGTGACAGAAATACATCGAGAAGAATAGGAAATCTACAAATGCTCGAGCCCGACCTTTCAAAAGTTCAGACTCCAACAGGGAAACTGTTCATACCCTGACCCAAAAGATTATAGCCAGACCCAAATAGAATGAAAAGCCCATCCAGCAAAGGTGGCCTCATTGACCCCTACCCGACTTCATGGAGGTCGGGCGCAACGCCAGTTGTACGAAGCCCTACTTATCTAAATAAGTAACTACTTCTTAAGATATCTCTTATCCCTCTAGAAGGGAAATCTCAACAACTTTTCTATCAAAAGGGAATAGCCATCCACCATCAAAAGTGAAACTACTCTAAAAATGTGGTTATCTATTCTACTATAAATACACTGACACACTAAAGTATATTCAAAACCCAATCTACTAAAAACCTGCCTAAAGCCTTTGCTAACTTAAGTATCAGAGTCTCTTGCAAGTACCACTACTCACCTTCTCACGAAGAACTCGGACGGCGGCACCTCGGCACCAGTACAAGTTAGACGCTAGCTTAGAAGTAACATTGACCTCACGTTCAGGCCTAAATCACCGTTTCAGGTAACTCTCGGAGCAGATACCTTTAGGTCACCTTCAAAAGCCGTGACCTTATATCCATTTTTGGTCACCTTTTTATAGAATCGTAATCATAAACTCCGTTATGTCACCTATAAAACCGTGACCATAAAAGTACTTTATGTTTACTTTTTTTAAAAAAACCGTGACAAAAAAATTTTTTTAAGTCATTTTCAAAAACTATAAATAACCATAGTTATGATGTGCCCTTGTGAAAAAATATGGTAGTGTGTATGTTAATTGTCTTAGAATGATGTGCCTTTGTGAATTCGGATTTTAATCTGCTGTTTTCTCAAAGCTAAAAAACTTGCTTTGACATTAAAATTTTTTTCGTTGCCACTATAAAGTAAGAATTAGTGTTTTAACCTTCCAAATTTGATCTAAATCTATTGCAACTTACTAAACTTGAAACAGGTCGAAATAATGAAGAACTTCTTTTATTTTTTCAAAAAAAAAAATATCGAGCATTATATTTACATTAAAGTCAACCCAAGGTGAAGTTTTTTTTTAAAAAAAAAAATAAAATATGCATCAGTGTGTATTCTAAATATTAAGAATATTTATAATTTAATAGTAAAAAATAAAAATTATTCAAGTATTATAAAATTTAAATTTATATGATTTTGTGAAATATTAACATTCATATATAAGTGGATACACATACATACAAGTCATGTAAAAAATACATACATGTCATGTAGGAAAAAAAAAAGTAGAAAAGCATATAGAAACACAAACACTTTTAGTATTAGTAGGATAGAAGGGTTTCATTTGGAGATCTGATGATCTGATGAAGATTGATGTGTGAAAGTTAAAGATAAAAAAAATTCGGTTATATTTATGATAAATTCTAGAGAATAAATATAATTTATGTAATATTTTTTCGTGAAATTTCTATTAAAATAATTAACGTCTTTAACTTTTTGTATAAGTCTTTGCGTTTTTGTCTACAAATATTTTTTTATTTTCTAAAAATATTTAAAAATTTAATATACGAATAACAATACTTTAGTTTTCATTGTTTCAATTATTTTAAAATATCTGCTATCAGGAGTATTGATTAAATATTTTATTATAAATAAATAATTATTTTTAACTATAAAAATTTAATTATTCACAAATTTATCCACAAAAAATTAAAATATACTTTATAATTTATACCCATAAAAAATAGATTTTGATCAACAAAATTAAGCAAATTTTAAAAAATTATTTAAAAATTTCAAATTATCCTCTCTTAATCTACTCTAATCTAATCCAATTTCTAACTATAATCTATCTTATCCTACTCTTACTTTTTAACTTTTACCATTATAACCGATTTCACATCCTCTTTCCTTCCCCTAATCACGCTAACCTCCTTTGCCCTTTCCAAACTTTAACCCTTTCTTTATTCTCTAGCTATAGCTGAACTCCACCATGGCACCATCATCGCCAGTGGCAGAGCTTGAACCAAAATTTTGGGGAGCCAGAAACTTAACATAAAAATTTAATAATAATATTTATATCAAAATAAAATTTATAAATATAATTATTCTTTAAATTTGTTACTAATAAGATAATAAATAAATAATTCTACAGATAAAAAATATAAAATAGTTTATAATGGTACTCTTCGAATTTTTAATGACTTAAAATCTTCAATAATTGAGTCAGAACTAAACTTTTCAGCAATTTCTTTCTCAATGTAAATAACCAAACTATCCGCAAGATTAACCTTGTCTTTATTATTTTCATTGCTGAAAATGATCGCTCTGTAGTAGCTGTAGAAACTGGAAGAGTTAATATCAGACGAATCAATCTATCAATCAAGTAATACACTTTTGACTTTTTTGTTTCTGCTAAACATCTACACAGTTCATGAATAGTTGACAAATTCTTCATTTCTGGATGCTGACGAACATCAAGAATAAAATGCTGAAGCTGAAAAGGCAAATTAATCTTCTCTTGTTCAGTAAAGTCTTCGGGATAGTAGCTATCAACAAGAGTAGAAATCTTAGCAATGTTAAAATTTTTGTAAGCATCCTTAGGCATGAGAGTAGAGCTCAGACTTAGTAGATCCATTACTTGATCATTAAATCTGCTATTTAACTCTTGTAATTGCTTATTAATTGTGACTAAAAATATCTCCACTCTAAAATAATGCTCAACTGTAATATGATCTTTTTGGTGACGCGAGCGTCCTTACCTTGCAACATAAGAAGCAGTTAAATCAGGAATTAGAATATCATGTTGCTCACAAAATGATTTCACATTTTTTAATAATTCCTCCCATCTGTCATCTCTCATGCTTTGGATAAGTGTTTTTGTAGAATGAACTAGTTGCACAGCATTAACTATGTCTTGAGACTGCTTTTGTAAAGCTTGACAAAGAATATCAGTTATTCCCATCATATCTTTCATCAAATGCAAGATCAATACAAACTCAAATGATGTCAGGGTATTGTAAGCACTATCTGCATCACCACGCTGAGAATAAGTTGATCCATCAACAATAATCTTTTGTAAAACAGTCAACGTTGCACCATACATATTTATCAAACTACAAACAGAAGAGAAATGAGAACTCCATCGAGTATCACCTGCTCGTTTCAAAGTACCAATTTGATTTGCCCCTTTACCAGTTTCAAGTTCATCAATCTCTAATAAATGGACAATTTCATCTGTCTTGGCAGCATGTAACTCATCATGTCGCTTACTAGAAGAACAAATGATATTGACGATGAAAGTCAATTTTGAAAAAAACTGATGCACAGGAATAACTTCTCTTGATGCAGCAACTAATGCAAGTTGTAATCGGTGAGCAAAACAGTGGATATAGTAAGCATAAGGACAATCTTTTAAGAATAATGCTTGTAACCCATTCCATTCTCCTCTCATGTTGCTGGCGCCATCATATCCTTGACCACGAATATTAGAGACATCAAGACCATGTCGAGAAAGAATGCCGCACAATTCTTGTTTTAGAGTTAATGATGTAGTATCTTTGACATGTACAAGATCAAGAAAACGCTCTTGAATAAAACCATGTATATCAACAAATCTCAAAATAAGTGCCATTTGTTCTCTTTTGGATTCATCACGAGCTTCATCTACTACAATGCAAAACTTGGAATCTCCAATTTCTTCACAAATATGCTTTCTCACCTTGTTTGAGAGTATATGCAAGATTTCTTTTTGAATTTGATGTGAAGTATATTTAGCATTATATGGAGCATTTTCTAACACAGTTCTTGCAACTTCATCATTGTAAGATGCTATGAGTTTTATCATTTCAAGAAAATTACCTCGACTTTTTTATTCTGGAGTCTCATCATGGCCTCTGAAAGCACAAGCTTGAAATGTAAGCCAACGAGTTGCATCAATGGAGGATTTTAGACGCAATCGATTCTTTTGAATTTCCTCAGAAGTATGATCCTCAATTACATTTTGGATGTGACTTGCCTGATTCAATAAATCTAGACATGCTCCAACTGCATTATTGTGTGGTGAGCAAGGATCTCCAATATGTTTAAGAAAAGCACAATTCTTTCCATCATTAACTTTTTTCCAATTTCTAAACCCTTTACTAATAAAAATATCTGACCCATTACGTCCACTAGGTTTTTTGCTAACCAAATAACAAAATAAACAATATGCAGCATCTTCAGAAGGTGAATACTCTAACCATGAAGGAAAAATACCAAACCAAGCATATTGAAATCGTCTTGGATGCTTCGTACCAGATAAAGGATAATTGTCAAGATGCTTTTGATATGGACCCCATTTAAGATAAGCTCGTCTAACCTCATCTCTCTGGTTTGGGTGATATTGCCAAATTTGAAGCCGTTTTTCAGGGTCTCGTTCCAAAAAATTAAGATCAAACTCATCAGATGCAACTCTTTGAACTTTTGGAGGTTGTATCTCAGTTTCTTCGTGATTCATTATAGTAGAAGAACTATCTACAAGTGTTGATATTGTAGAAGTTATATGTTCTCCTTCTTGAATATTAGCCTTCCTCTTAAAAAATGCATCAATTCTTTGATTTTTCATCATTATTTTGTATAAAAATTTGAATATATATTCTGTAAAATATGTAAAAAAAAGTTAGAAGGATAAATATTAAAATTTATAATATTTATTGAATTTTTTTATAAATTTATTAAAATACAATAATATCAATACTTATTAAATATTATAATATTTTTATCATATAAAAAATTAAATTAAATAAATAATAAAATATAAAATAATATTAAATTAAATAAATAAATAAAAAATACCTAATTTTTTGAGAAGCAAAGCAAAGCAGTGGCATTAGCATAGCGTGTGTTTTGAGAACCAAAGGTTATCTTTTGTGTTTTTATAGTTATTTTTTTTTATTTGATTTGATTATTAGATATCTTTTATTTTATTAGATGATCTTTTTTTATTTGATTTGATTATTAGATGATTTTTGTTATTCTTATTTTTTTTGTTAGATAATTTTTTTGATTTGATTTGATTTTATCTTTTAATTTTAATGTGTTGTGAAGTTAACAAAGGCCCACTCACTAAAAATTATTATACAATAAATGTATGAGATGTGAATTGAACTTGGATACTTCAAGTTATAATAAAACATTTAAACCAATTGAACTATTTTTCATTTTTGATGAAGTACTACTAATTTTTTTATAAAAAATTTGGGGGTCATGGCCCCCTTATCTGAATGAAGCTCCGCCACTGATCATCGCAACACACACCTCCAGTATACATTATGTCTTGTTCATTTTTCAACAACTTCAATGCTTTTTCAACCCATCTTCTTGATTTTCAACCTCAACCTCGAGTTTCTGAGATAAGTTAATTTTATTCACATCGTATCAGTGGTCTTCATTTCAATAACTTTAATTTCCTATTCTTCATCATATCCAAAAGGTGTTTCGGCTTTGGCCTTGGTCTTTAAGGTGTAACAAAATCTACTTTCTTGTTAATTCTAACAATACGCATCCAATTTTTTTTGGATTCGTTCCCCTTATAAAGAGGAGAAAAGCTGAAAAAAAAATTCTATTTTTTTGTTAATTCCAACAACACACATCTATTATTATTATTATTATTATTATTATTATTATTATTATTATTTTGGATTTGTTGCCCTTGTAAAGAGGAGAGAAATTGAAAAAATATAATGCAAAGAAGTTAGTAGGTGTTAGTTCTATGTCATGAAGGCGTTATAGTTGACAAATATTAGAAAAAAGGTGCTGACGGTTGTGTCATTTTGAATGCACAATGAATATATGACATCCAAGATATGGGCGTTGATGCGGTAGTAGATTCAAAGAGGAAATAAAAAGAGGGTTGAAGTTTGGGAATTCAGGTTAAGTTATATGTTAAGTCAAGAGGGTTAATTTAAAAATTTAAATTATTTTTTAAAATTTAGGTAATTTTATCAAATAAAATATATTTTTTATAGATATCATATGATTAGATTTGTTAGTGTCTAAATTTTTTTGATAAAAAAATAATTATTTACTCTTTTATTATTACATATAATTCCCTTAAAGTCAATCATTGGTAATCAAATCTAGTGAACATCACCCTCGATGGAATAATAATAAATTGCATTTGTGTCACATGTCTTAATTCAGAAAACCTTTGATTAGTTTAATTATGTTGTATAGTCGTTATCACAACTAAAGAGATAAACTCTGTGTTAATCTTCCTCGATCCAGCATCATGTATGTCCGTATGAACACCTGTCTATCGGAAAGTTCGGTGGACGAGCGACGGTGCAATAATATGAACACATATTCTAAGGATCAAAAGGTTATCTTTTTTACTAAGCTCGTTCATTACGATAATATAATCCATGTCCATATTTATTGTGACCCCATATAAATAAAAGGGTTCTCGCGTTACGTGTGACTCTACTATTTTTTATTATCTTATATAATAATCTCTTACTTATATGAAAGCAAGGCTGTGACCAACAAGAGTCGAGTGCACTAAATATAAAAGCTACATAAAAAAAAATTATTGTTAATAAAAAGGGTTTTGTCGGTATTCGATCGGTAAAGATCTTTAGTAACACTTTTATTATAGTATATTTTTCTTTGCAGATTATACAAATTTAGATCGGTTTTTTTTTTTTTTTTTGGTGACTTAAAATAAGAGACTCGAACTAGATCGGTTTGATATTTATGATAAAACAAAATCTATTTTTTTTTATGAATATTAGGTTTGAAAATCACACTAAAGACTTCATTTTAAACAAATAAAAGAGAGAAATATTTTAAATGTAAACAAAAATTGAATTATTTGAATTTTAAATTACAGAAAATAGAATAAATGATTTCAAATTAAAAGAAAGTAATAAATGTCTTTAATATAGTCGAATGACTTTGAATTTAAAAAGACAATACAAAATTTTAATAAGAAGAAAAAACTCTACGAAGAAAAAGTAAATTGTAAAAAAAATTATAAGTAATTTAAAAGAAAAGAAAAGACATGGAAAGAATTTTACAGAAAATGAATTCGTAGAAGACTCAAAAATTTACTGAGATGTGAATGTACTGAGTGCTTTTTGAAAACAAATTCTAGCCTTTTATCTTTAACTGCTTCTCTATTTATAGATACTTTCGACCAACCTTGTGCTGTCACATATCTTCCCTAAACAGACATAAGGTAACTGTTTCTGCCAAGTGCAGAATCAAATAACCGCCTTTGAAATGTATCGACAATTCTAATACATTATCTATCGATCCTCACTCTTCGACAAATCATGGTAGATGAAAAAATCCATTTCTTTTGATATCATTTTTCCTTCAAATTACAATCTTTGTAAATCTTTGTCAAATACCATCACTACAAGAAAACAGCTCTATTGCCACGCTTTTTGAGCTACCGCCACGTTTTTGGTGACCTATCGCCACGCTTTTTCTTTTGCCACGCTTTTTACAAATGGCCACCCATTAAAGCGTGGCCGTATGTGGGAGATATGGTCACACTTTAAAAGCGTGGCCATATAGGAGATATGGCCACGCTTTTGAAGCGTGGCAATAGAGAGAGATATGGCCACGCTTTCAAAGCGTGGCGATAGAGAGAGATATGGCCACGCTTTTGAAGCGTGGCGATAGCGAGATACGGCCACGCTTAGCCAGTGATACGGTCACGCTTTAAAAACATGGCAATAGCCTTATAAAATTAAAAAAAAAAAAATTATTTTTCTGATTTTTACCTTCATCGATACAAAATATAAATTTTTCGGTTCTTTTTTATTACCAAACTTATAAATATAGTATGCAATTTTTATTACAAGACAAATCAAATAATAATTAGTGACATACATAATTTTTGCTATAATTATTTTATACATTAAAAAACTAATACTCAAATACAAAATAAATCTCCAGTTCAAATTCCAAAACTAAAAACTGAAGAAAAATACAAAAACAATACAACTTCTAAGATTGTTGTTGAGGAGTTTGGTGATAGCTTCTAAGATTTCAAATCTGATGCCAGAGTACCCTCGAAGAAGGGTGTTGGCCCTCACAAGCATTGCTTCTCTCGTTGCTGATTTTGGCAGGATATGGGATAACTCACTTTCATGGCCAAATATTGCACAATTCAAAATCCTGTTCAAAAATCACCCAGGAGAACTATATTAGCAAAGCAAATGTCTAAATTAATTACTAATACTTATTTTAATATCAAAGGGCTAAATTAATATACAACATTATTGGAGAGCAAACATAATTCAAAATATTTACTAGAAGAATATGCAGAAACAAGCAAATACTACTTCCCATAACGATAAATATCGAAAAATTAGAATTTCAATAAAACACTTTTCATCAAGAGGGGAAAAACATTAATTTTTTTTAGGTATTTCTATAGTAATGTCTTTGACAATTTTGCTATAGAAATAACAAACAAGCAAAGGTCTAAGAAAAAAGTACCAGGGGGGACCAGAGAAGAATTGCAATTGAAGCAGCTAAAGGAACTGTTTTGTGAATAGCATTGAATGAAGGAAGACAAGAAAAGGACAAAGAATCTCTTCTAGACACTGCAATTTGGAACTTCTTTTGATGGTTGCTACAATATTGAACATTACCCCAGCTTTTAGTCTTGTAGTAGTGGTTCTAGCTCCACCATGATGCACCTGCATTTTGTGCAGAAATTAAATTATCTCCAGTTGATCACTGGCGTTATAAGCATTTTTTTATTCTTTTTCTTTCCCAAATAACCTTAGAAGTGTAAATTTCAACTCACCATGGCAGAACATTGAGGAAACAACCAGTCATGAGGGCATCCTTCTAGAAGGAAAACATTATCAGGAACTTCTGTCACTGCATAATGGAACAAAATAACTATCCCAAACACAAGATGGAAGTGACACTGATCATGATCTAATTGCTGAACAAAGTGCTGATGACAAACCAAATCATTTTCAAAATATGTCCATAAAAGTATTACTTTTACTTTTGATAATAGACTTCTATAAGAATCTGCAACTTGCTCAACAATTATGAATCATTTTCAAATATATTTCAGAAACAGACCTGTCCAAGAGTTACAAGAAGGAGTTTTCGGTGGGAGGTCCAGGCCGGCTGCCGCCTAGAGTACGAGATGAGAATGCACTGCTATATATCAATCTCCATCTTCCTTGCAATTTATCGAGGTCAGCCAAGAGATCAACTAGTCCTCCGGCAGTTTCGAGTTCCTTAGCCACAACATCCGCCTTTCTCAAATCATCCTCATTTGCAGCAAGACCTCTATTCAGCCCAGAAACAGCACTCTGCATAATAATTCTGCAAGTATTAAAAGCCAAATCCTAGAACAAACATAAACTAAACAAAAAGTAGCAGTGAACATGATAATAATTATAATTCTAGAACCCTAGCACTCTGCATAAAAGAGCTTGTTACCGAATTCAATCTTGTTTAATAAGACAGTAAGACATTGTTAGATGTATTGTTGGATATGTATCATCCTCACCTTTTGGAACTAAGACTTAGCTGTTATAAAAACATGACACTTTCATGCAACAAAAGAAGCAATTTATGGTGAAATTAGAATCCAAAAAGGAAGAGTCTGCCAAAGTACCAACTAAGGAAGAAAAAAGTTATTTAACAAACAATTCTTCAAATTGGCAGTTAAAAAGAATCAACCTCTCCCAGACAAGAGTACAAGACAGTTCTCCAACTTCATGTTAAAGATTAAAAATAAGGCCTTGAAATTCATCTCAAGGAAATGGGCGTATTCAAAAATTAATATAAAGTGGAAATAAGAATTGAAGGAATGAAAAACCTGCTTACCTGGCAATATCCATAAGGAGGAGTCCCAGCAATATCTGCACATTCTGAGTACTCCACAGAAACAAAAAACAGGATATGGCACACCTTTACCTAAATTTTAATCATCATTTGCAAAAGAAAAAGAAAATATAAGCAAACTAAGGTAATTCATTGAGATTGGTATAAAACAAGACATTAAGCCCCGTTCCACCAAAACAAAGGTAAAGAAACTAAGAGCTTAATAAAAGATTCTAATGCAGACAAAAATATCCCCAAACAAAGAAGTTAAAATAAAATAAAATAAAAGTACCTTTCCCACAAACCCTCCAATCAAATAAAAGGAACTGAAACTTGAAAATATGATAGTTGGTGTGAAATAATGTAACTAATGACACCAACCAGCCTTTGATGATCCCTTGAAAAAAATGAAAAAAAAAAAACAGAAGCAGCTCCTACTAGCCCACACCAGCAACAACAGCAGCAGGAGTAAATAATGAGAGCCTTTCTTTGATGAGAGGGCATTCAAGTCCCACTCCTAAGAGAAGAACACCACTCCCTTCTACACATTGATTACCACCACAACAAAATAAGAGAGAGCCTCTGAAAGTTTCTGAACCATTAGAAACTGTTTTCAATGGAACTTGAAGTGTGTCAAGATCTCAAAACTGTTTTCTTTGTGCAAGCCTCATCATGCTCCTCTTTCCCTCTGGAGAAGGAATCACTGCACAAAAACAAAAGAAAAAAACCATTGAGTTTAATTTAACACATTCAAAAAGTTTAAGCAATTGGGGAATATAATCAATATAAAACACGTTGATCAAAATTTGTAATGAATATATAGTTACTTACCTCCTCCAAGGTCCCTAGTGGAATTTTCTGTTACCGTTAAACAAGCCAATCTTTCACACATCCTCTGCAGCACGGCAAGCCATCTCTGAGCTCCAAATGCCATTCCATTATAAACAAGATTCCGGAAAAGACGATGAACCAGAGTTTTGTCTTCGATCTCTACATGTTCAACCCAAGTCACCTGATAATAACAATAACCTATTAGCAGAGTGACTAATATGCATGTTATGACAATATCAAAGTATAGCCAAATTTGAATTTCACCTTGGAGTATCCATTAGGCATGTCCTGAATGAAGCAACCGAAGGAAGGCGATGAGATCGGAACGGCGGAGCAAAGTGATTGTCCTATGGAAAATCATAGGAAACATCACTCCGATTGTTCACAACAGGTGATTCAGTAGCTAGGGTTCCTGAATTTGACCCCTTCGGAGGTTTATCTGAACTCTTCATCATGCCGTGCTGAGACTCAGTTTCGCAAGGCGATTCGCTAGCTCGTTCTTCTCCCTCTGACACCTTCCCTTGTTGTCCTTGTTCATTTCCACCTTCGCTGCCTTCTGAATCCTTCTCTTTCGGGAGAAGCTCCGGCGCTCCCTCCGTGACAGCTCCGGCGCTCCCTCCGTGACAGACGGTGAGCGCCAAGGGAGTCACCATCAAATCCTCAAATCCTCAAAATGGCGCAGCAAGGGGAGGTTGCCAAAGTTGAGACTGACGGTGTAAGAGTTGAGAGTGAGAGAGTCTCGATGAAGGGTGGGGATCTATTGGCAAAGTTTTAGGTTAGGATTCAGTGGTTATTGGGTTTGGGGCGGGTTATTAGGTTTTTCTTTTTAAAACCTTTTGGCCACGCTTTTAAAGCGTGCCAAAAGAGTATCAGGATATGGTCACGCTTTAAAAGCGTGGCAAAAGAACACCAAGATATGGTCACGCTTTATAAACGTTACTGTAGTGAAACTCTGTTGCCACGCTTTCAAAACGTCCCTGTTTTTGTCTATGGCCACGCTTTTGAAGCGTAGCAGAAAAAAAAGTGGCTGTATCTCTATTCAACTGCCACCCTTACAAAAGCGTGGCCATTGACCCTTTTCGCCACGCTTTTGAAGCGTGGCGAAAAAAATGTGGCTGAATCTCTATTCAATTGCCACCCTCACAAAAGCGTGGCCATTGACCACTTTTGGCCACGCTTTTAAAGCGTGGCAAAAAAAAAACAGTGGCCATAGGCCTTTTTTCTTGTAGTGCATTTTGATCTACAAAATTCTTCGACTAACAATTATATAAGTCATAATGAGTGCTTTTAGTTTTATCAATACTTTATCTACAACTTAATGATAGTCGTTTTTCAACTGTGAGAATCTAAAGTTATAGGAAACAAACATTCGGGTCGAGTTCTTGGTATGAATTTTGGCTCAGGTTTTGGTCATTTTTTTTGCCATAACTTACAATTATCGGGTGATGGAGTTTAAATAGAAGAGACTTAGAGGATGTTAGTTGAATTAAGGTAGTGTTGAATGTCAAAAAATTGAAAAACTAGGCAATTAAGCATAATGTGGTAGCAATGGAGAATGAGATGGCAGCAGAAACGATAAAGAAGTAAGCAACAATAAAAATGCTTCGAGATATCTCATTCAATAGAGATCTGTCATCACCCGATATTACTGCAGGTTGAATTCCATGAAATGACAACCATATGGTGTTCAAACGATGCTAAAAATAGATACGAAGATTAGAGTATATAATTTTAATGCATAGACACAATTAAATAATTTACATAATCATTAAATTACTTCTATTTTTTTAGATGATTACTCATGTGGTTAATATAAAAAGTAATTTTTTTATTGACTTAACGTTACGTAATTAAATATACATATAAAATTATTTATATTAATAATACATCACAATATATATATATATATATATATATATATATATATATATATATATATATATATATATATATATATATTATATTTTCCTCTGAATACTTTTATTTAGAAAAATAGATAAAAGTACACACGAATTTCCATACAGTGGACAGATGTACTCCCGAATTTTTTTATGAGTCATTTGTACATACGGATATAAAACTTCATTGTCATTTCTACCCTTCCATGGCTTGAGTAATTTTTCCAGCGGTGGTGGATGCTAGGTGACACGGTATTGTGTGGTGTGGCCATTTTGGATGACACAATAGAAAATAAAATTATTACATTATTAATTTTGTTAAAATAAAAATAAGAAAAGGACATAATTGAACCACTGTTTATCCTCTTCCTTCTCCAATTACTTCGAACCCTAAGAACCCTAACAGAAAGTGGAAAAAAATTCTTCCTTTATTCTCTTTATTTTCCTCCATAAATCTTCTTCTTGTCTGTCGTAATAGAGGTTTGTAAATTCTAAGGTATCAAAATGTCACACTCTCAACGAATGAAGAATATACCTCATGCTTGTGCCAGTGGTTGTGGTGGCTCATCTTTTGCGCCAAAGAATAATAAGAAGAAGAAGTTCGACTACAACAATGGCAAGTGTTTATATGGACTTGACACAGTAGTACTTGAGTCTGCTACAGAATGGAACCCTGGAAGATTGTTTCTTCGCTGTCTGTTATGGGAGGTATGTGAATTCTGATTTTGTTTATGATGATAAATGCTGTGAATATTATGTTAAATGGTTGAAATTGTCGTCAAATTCATGATGCAGTAGGTTGAATTGAGGTATGATTATTTCATTTGGGCTGATGAAGTTGTTGATGCTGGAAGAGATTGTGGGATTCGGGAGCAGAGTGAAGAAAGCAAATGGAGGTTTGGAGAAGAAAGCAACTGGAAGGTAGAAGAAGAAATGAAGTAGATATTGCAAATAATTGATGGAATTAATCAAGAGTTGAAGAGCATTAGAAAATGGACCCTTCAGTTCCACTTGTTGGTTTTGTGATTTTCCTTCTGCAGCTGCTGCCTCTGCTGCTAGAGCTACTTCCTCATCCAGAATGTCATCCTTCTTTTGTTGACAAGTCCTGTTGTTATGACCAGACTACAAAAACAAGTTCAAGTGAGTATAACTAGTGGTGAGGGTCTTGGGCCACTGATAGGTTTTCGGGTTAGGTCTGGATTGGGCATAAATTGCAAGAACCTTTCTCTCATTGAAGGACTTGCAGCATTCATTGTCTCAGTGCTAACCACTGGAAGAACCTTAACACTTGAACCAAAATTGTTAGATGGAGGCTGGGTTTCATTGACTTGTGGTGCTGCCTTTCCAGTGTTCTGAAAAAAATAACAAACTCAAGTGGTGAGATAACATGTGATTTAGATTATGTTCATATGAATATCATATACCACCTCACCTGGTCTGATTGGTTTTGCAATTTTGCTGCTGCAGTTGCTGCCTCTGTTGCTAGAGCTACTTAGCTTCTTCATCCAGAATGTCATCCTTCTTTTGTTGACAAGTCCTGCTGTTATGACCGGACTACAAAAACAAGTTCAAGTGAGTATAAATAGTTTTAAATTCTTAATTAGCAGTCAATAAGCTTCTGAATAACAATTTTGGCCAATAGTCATACCTATTCACAGTAACTACATATGGTTACACCAAAATTTCTCTTAACTTTATAAGGGTTGGAGTTTGGTCTTTGTTCATTTTTATCTCTTCTTCTTTTTTTGGTGGTCCTTCCAATTGGCTTTTTATAGTGGGGAGGTAGAGGAGGGTAGCCATCAACTTTCTCCCAGAATTCTCTGCTTGGCACAGGATTGATATTGAATTGATAAGTTGCGTTGCATGCATGCATTCCAAGCCAGTTGTGGATCTGCTCCTCTGGCCTGCGACCTCTAAGAGCAAGTGCAGCACAAGCATGCCTACAACGTAAGCCTGTAAACTGCCAGAATCTGTAAGTGCACTTCTGGTTACCCAAATCAACAGTCACTTTTGTTGAATACTTCTCAACCTTATATATATATCTTCAGCATCGTCTCTGGACCAGGTTGGAGTCCACTTATTGCTCTCCTCCTTATCTCTCCCAAGCCTACTTAACTGTCTTGGAGCAACAGTTCCAATATATCCAGATAGGATTTTTTTATTTCTTGCCATGATTCTCATTACATATGTTCTTACTTCCTCTAACATAGTGATGATGGGTTTAGCTCTGTATTTTACAATTTTACCATTGAATGTCTCGCAGTTGTTGTTAGTAACATTGTCAACCTTCGGCCACTCACTAAAGTGAGTCTTTGTCCACTGCTTTGAATCAAGCTTGTTCAGATACTCCCATGCACAAGAATTGATCCATTGCAGTCTCATCATTGCAGCTTCAAATTCTTGAGTTGTGGTGGCTCGTTAACACTCCCACATTACCCCTTTGAGTTGTTTGTCCTTCTATCTCTTTGTGAAATTGTTCCAAATGTGCGTAGCACAAAAGCGGTGATGAACTCCAGGCATAACTTGTTGCATTACTGGAATAAGACCTTGTTCAGTTAATATGTCAGTGATTAATACAATTGAAGTCCCATTTTAACAACGATTAACTACATACCTTTTGTTGGTCACTAATGAAGTTCCAACCATGCACCATGTAGTTGCCCAAGTTCATTATGTAAATTCTCTAGGAACCATTTCCAATTTCTCTGGTTTCTAAATCCACCACGTGTAGGCAATTGGAAAAATCTGATTGTTTGCATCTTGACCTATTGCAGTGAGTAGCTGTCCTCTATAGAATCTCTTCAAGAATGTACCATCAAGGCCAATGAATGGTCTATACCCTAGGACAAAACCCTTCTTACATGCCTCAAAAGAAATGTAAACTCTCTTAAACAAGGGCAATGAGTCAGGCATTGGAGTGGTATTCAAGTTCACTGTTGAACCTGGATTTGCAAGCAGTATTTGGTTAAGATAATCTCCTAACTCAACATATTGTTCTCTCTTTGATCCTTCAATATTTTTCCTTGCCTTTTACGTGGCTCTCTGGATCTTCTTATAATTAATTGCTACATTAAACTCCTTCTTAAACCAAGTTTCGACCTCCGCACAAGTGATTTTCTGTTAGTCTCTAATTTTTTTCTTCTAGCATCTCAGTAACCCACACCCTATCTGCAGACTTATTATTATGTCTTCTAGCACAGATGTGCTGATCCACAAAAGTCTTTACTTGATAGCTCCTAGGCTCGTGTGACCTAGAACAATATATATTCCAGGGACAATTCTCATCCCAACAAATTGCCTTACATTTTGTAGGCTCCACCCTGCTGAACTTGATGCTTCTCCTATTTGAATATTGATGAGCGGATATTTTATACGCTTTTTGAGGTTAATTTCATATAATTTTGAGTATGTTCTAGTTAGTTTTTAGTTTATTTCCATTAGTTTTTAGGAAAAATTCATATTTCTGGACTTTACTATGAGTTGTGTGTTTTTCTGTAATTTCAGGTATTTTTCTGGCTGAAATTGAAGGAGCTGAGCAAAAATCTGATTCAGGCTGAAAAAGGACTGCTGATGCTGTTGGATTCTGACCTCCCTGTACTCAAAGTGGATTTTCTGGAGCTACAGAACTCGAAATGGCATGCTTCCAATTGCGTTGGAAAGTAGACATCCAGGGCTTTTCAGCAATATATAATAGTCTATACTTTGCACAAGGATAGACGACGTAAACTGGCGTTCAATGCCAGTTCTCTGCCCAATTCTAGCGTCCAGCGCCAGAAAAGGATCAAAAGCTGGAGTTGAACGCCCAAACTGGCACAAAAACTGGCGTTCAACTCCACAAATGGTCTCTGCACGTGAATTGCTTAAATCTCAGCCCCAGCACACACCAAGTGGGCCCCAGAAGTGGATCTCTGCATCATCCATCATAGTTTACTCATTTTTTGTAAACCTAGGCTACTAGTTTAGTATTTAAACAACTTTTAGAGACTTATTTTATATCTCATGACATTTTAGATCTGAACTTTGTACTCTTTGACGGCATGAGTCTCTAAACTCCATTGTTGGGGGTGAGGAGCTCTGCTGTGTCTCGATGAATTAATGCAAGTATTTCTGTTTTCCATTCAAACACGCTTGTTCCTATCTAAGATGTTCATTCGCGCTTAACTGTGGTGAAGGTGATGATCCGTGACATTCATCACCTTCCTCAACCCATGAACGTGTGCCTGACAACCACCTCCATTCTATATCCGATTGAATGAGTATCTCTTAGATTCCTTAATCAGAATCTCCGTGGTATAAGCTAGAACTGATGGCGGCATTCATGAGAATCCGGATAGTCTAAACCTTGTCTGTGGTATTTCGAGTAGGATTCAATGATCGAATGACTGTGACGAGCTTCAAACTCGCGAGTGCTGGGCGTTAGTGACAGACGCAAAAGGATGAAGAATCCTATTCCAGTATGATCGAGAACCGACAGATGATTACCCGTGCTGTGACAGAGCATGTGAGCATATTCTTCACTGAGAGGATGGGATGTAGCCATTGACGACGGTGATCCCCTACATACAGCTTGCCATAGGAGGACGTGCGTGCGTGAATTAGAAGATAGAGGAAAGCAGAGATTCAGAAGACAAAGCATCTCCAACACTCCAACATATTCTCCATTACTGCATAACAAGTAACCTTTAATTTATGCTCTCCTGTTTATTCGCAATTCAACTGATAAACATAATTGACTTCCTGACTAAGATTTACAAGGTAACCATAGATTGCTTCAAACCAACAATCTCCGTGGGGTTCGACCCTTACTCACGTAAGGTATTACTTGGACGACCCAGTGCACTTGCTGGTTAGTGGTACGAGTTGTGAAAAGTGTGATTCACAATTTGTGCACCAAGTTTTTGGCACCGTTGCCGGGGATTGTTCGCGTTTGGACAACTAACGGTTTATTTTGTTGCTTAGATTAGGAAAATTCTCTCTTTTTTTTTGTTTAGAGTCGCGTATTATTGTCGTGTTAAAAAAAAATTTAGAATCCTTATTTTCTTATTAAAACCTTTTTCAAAAATAATTTTTCTATTAAATTGTGTGCCAAACTCTAAGTTTGGTGTTTTCTTGTTGATTTCCCTTTGGTTTTCGAAAATTTTATTTTGGTTTTCTAAAAATTTTAAGTTTGGTGTTCTTCCTTCATGTTCTTGTGTTCTTGTGAGTCTTCAAAGTGTTCTTGAGTTTTCCTTGTGTCTTGATCTTAAAATTTTTAAGTTTGGTGTTCCTTGGTGTTTTCCCTCCAAAATTTTCGAAAATAAGGAGCATTAGATCTAAAAAATTTTAAATCTTGTGCTATCTTATTGTTTTTCTCTTTCCTCTTAAAAATTAAAAATATCTTTTCTCTCTATTTTAAAAGCAAATTTTCGAAATCTATTTCTAAAATTCAGATTTTTATTTCAAAATTTAAAACCTTTTTCAAAAATCACCATATCCTTTTCAAAACCTTCTAACCATTTTCTCTCTCCTCAATTTTTTTCGAAAATCTTTCACTCATTTTTATTTATTTTATTTTGATTTATTTTGTTTTCGAGATAAATAAATAAATAAATAAATAAAAATATTTTTCCTATTTTACATCATCTCCCTTTCTCCATCATGGACCTAAGCGGAAATAAACAGTCCAAAAGGACTCTGGGGTCATATTCTAACCCCTCTACTGCTTCATATAGGAGTGGTATCTGCATACCCTCCATTAGAGTCAGTAGCTTTGAGTTGAATCCTCATCTCATTATCATGGTGCAGCAAAGTTGCTAGTATTCCGGTCTTCCACAGGAAGAACCTACAGAGTTTCTGGCACAATTTTTACAAATTGCTGACACAGTACATGATAAAGAAATAGATCAGGATGTCTATAGACTATTACTGTTTCCATTTGCTGTAAAAGATCAAGCTAAGAGGTGGTTGAATAACCAACCTAAGGCCAGCATAAGGACATGGAAACAGCTGACAGAAAAATTCCTGAATCAATATTTCCCTCCAAAAAGGATGATACAGCTAAGGCTGGACATCCAAGGCTTTAAACAAGGAGATAATGAATCTCTTTATGATGCCTGGGAGAGATACAGAGAGATGCTACGAAAATGCCCCTCTGAAATGTTTTCAGAGTGGGTTCAGTTAGACATCTTCTACTATGGGCTTGCAGAAGGAGCTCAGATGTCTCTAGATTACTCAGCTGGTGGATCTATCCACATGAGAAAGACAATTGAAGAGGCTCAAGAGCTCATTGATACAGTTGCCAGGAATCAGCATCTGTACCTAAGCAGCAACCCTTCCATGAATGAAGAGGTTAAAACAGTAACTGCTGAACTTAGTCCTGTAAAACAAGCTGCTGAATTCAATCGGCAATTGGACTTTCTAACAAAGCAGCTAGCCGAATTTAAAGACAGGTTACAAGAGACAAGGATGGCTAATATACATATGGACGAACAGTTTAAGCAAACAAAGCAGCAGCTGTCAAGGCAAATAGCAGAAGAATGCCAAGCAGTTCAACTAAGAAGTGGGAAAACATTAAATACCCCACCTCAAGGCAGCAAAAAGTTAAGAAATGAGCAAACCACCCAAAATTCACCTGAGGACAGTAAGAGCCCAGGGAAAAATAATTCTGGCACTAAAATGCCAGAAAATTGGTGGAAGGCTGGCGCTGAACGCCCAGACCATGCCCAAAACTGGCGTTCAACGCCAGAAACAAGGCAAAACTGGCGTTCAACGCCAGAAATGGGCAAGGATCTGGCGTTGAACGCCCAAAATGGGCAAGATCTAGTGCTGAACGCCCAAAATGGGCACAGTTCTGGCGTTCAGACGCCAGGAGCAGACAAGGAGCTGGCGTCCAATTTCACTCCAGCTTCTAACTCTGGCACTCAACTGCCAGTGAGGGATCAGACACACACAAATACTGATAACAACCCCTCTAAAAAGGCTTCTTCAACCACTTCTGTAGGCAATAAACCTGCAGCAACTAAGGTTGAAGAATATAAAGCCAAGATACCTTATCCTCAAAAACTCCGGAAAGAGGAGCAGGATAAGCAATTTGCTCGCTTTGCAGATTATCTCAGGACTCTTGAAATAAAGATTCCATTTTCAGAAGCACTTGAGCAAATACCTTCTTATGCCAAGTTCATGAAAGAGATCTTGAGTCATAAAAAGGATTGGAGAGAAACAGAAAGAATTATCCTCATTGAAGAATGCAGTGCAGTCATTCTGAAGAGCTTTCCTGAAAAGCTTAAAGACCCTGGGAGTTTTCTGATACCATGCATATTAGAAGGTAATTGCACCAAGACAGCTTTATGCGATCTTGGGGCAAGCATCAACCTAATACCTGCATCTACTATTAGGAAGCTTGGCTTAACTGAAGAAGTTAAACCAACCCGGATATGTCTCCAACTTGCTGATGGTTCCACTAAATACCCATCAGGCGTGATTGAAGACATGATTGTCAGAGTTGGGCCATTCGCCTTTCCCACTGACTTTGTTGTGCTGGAAATGGAGGAGCACAAGAGTGCTACTCTCATTCTAGGAAGACCCTTCCTAGCAACTGGGCGATCCCTCATTGACGTCCAACAGGGGGAAATAACCCTGAGAGTCAATGATGATGAGTTCAAGTTGAATGCTGTCAAAGCCATGCAGCATCCAGACACATCAACAGACTGTATGAAAGTTGATCTTATTGACTCTTTGGTAGAAGAGATCAACATGGCTGAGAGTCTCGAATCAGAGTTGGAACATATCTTTAAGGATGTTCAGCCTAATTTGGAGGACTCAGAGGACATGAAAGAGCCTCTGAAATTTCTTCTGGAAGAGGAAAAACCTCCTAAACACGAGCTCAAGCCATTACCACCATCCTTGAAATATGCATTTCTGGGAAAAGGTGATACTTTTCCAGTGATCATAAGCTCTGCTTTAAATTCACAGGAAGAGGAAGCACTTATTCAAGTGCTAAGGACACACAAGACAGCTCTTGGGTGGTCCATAGGTGACCTTAAGGGCGTAAGCCCAGCTAATGCATGCACAAAATCTTATTGGAGGATAATGCTAAACCAGTGGTTCAACCACAAAGGCGGCTAAATCCAGCCATGAAAGAAGTGGTGCAGAAAGAGGTCACCAAGCTACTAGAGGCTGGGATTATTTATCCTATTTCTGATAGCCCCTGGGTGAGCCCTGTCCAAGTCGTCCCAAAAAAAGGAGGCATGATAGTGATTCATAATGAAAAAAATGAACTGGTTCCTACAAGAACAGTTACAGGGTGGCGCATGTGTATTGACTATAGAAGGCTCAATACAGCCACCAGAAAGGATCATTTTCCTTTACCATTCATAGACCAGATGCTAGAAAGACTAGCAGGTCATGATTATTACTGCTTTTTGGATGGATACTCAGGCTATAACCAGATTGTAGTAGATCCCCAGGATCAAGAGAAAATAGCATTCACATGTCCATCCGGAGTGTTTGCTTATAGAAGGATGCCATTTGGGCTATGTAATGCACCTGCAACCTTCCAGAGATGCATGCTCTCTATTTTCTCTGATATGGTGGAAAAATTTCTGGAAGTCTTCATGGATGACTTCTCAGTATATGGAGACTCATTCAGCTCCTGTCTTGATCACCTGAAACTTGTTCTGAAAAGATACCAAGAAACCAACCTAGTTTTAAACTGGAAAAAGTGTCACTTCATGGTGACTGAAGGAATTGTCCTTGGGCATAAAATCTCAAACAAGGGAATAAAGGTGGATCAAGCAAAAATAGAGGTAATTGAAAAATTACCACCACCTGCCAATGTTAAGGCAATCAGAAGCTTTCTGGGGCATGCAGGATTCTATAGGAGGTTTATAAAGGATTTTTCAAAAATCGCAAAACCTCTAAGCAATCTGCTAGCTGCTGACACGCCATTTGTGTTTGACACAGAGTGCCTGCAGGCATTTGAAACGCTGAAAGCTAAGCTGGTCACAGCACCAGTCATTTCTGCACCAGACTGGACGTTACCATTTGAGCTAATGTGTGATGCCAGTGATCATGCCATGGGTGCAGTATTGGGACAGAGGCATGACAAGCTTCTACATGTCATTTATTATGCCAGTCGCGTTCTAAATGATGCCCAGAAAAATTACACAACCACAGAAAAAGAATTACTTGCAGTGGTTTACGCCATTGACAAGTTCAGATCATACTTAGTAGGATCAAAAGTGATTGTGTATACTGACCATGCTGCTCTTAAATATCTACTCACAAAGTAGGATTCAAAACCCAGGCTCATCAGATGGGTATTGCTTCTGCAAGAGTTTGATATAGAAATAAGAGACAGAAAAGGGACAGAGAACCAAGTGGCTGATCATCTATCCTGGATAGAGCCAGTGGAAGGGACGTCCCTCCCCTTTCTTGAGATCTCTGAGACGTTTCCTGATGAGAATTTATTTGCCATTCAGGAAGCACCATGGTTTGCCGATATTGCAAACTATAAAGCTGCAAGGTTCATACCCAAGGAGTACAACAGGATACAAAAGAAGAAATTAATTACTGATGCAAAGTATTACTTGTGGGATGAACCTTATCTCTTTAAGAGATGTGCAGACGGAATAATCCGTAGGTGCGTGCCTAGAGAAGAAGCACAGAGGATCCTGTGGCATTGCCATGGATCTCAATATGGAGGCCATTTCGGAGGTGAGCGAACAGCCACCAAGGTCCTCCAATGTGGCTTCTATTGGCCCACACTCTATAAAGATTCCCGAGAGTTTGTACGTAACTGTGACAGTTGCCAAAGAGCTGGCAATCTGCCTCATGGTTACGCCATGCCTCAACAAGGAATCTTGGAGATTGAGTTGTTTGACGTATGGGAAATTGACTTCATGGGACCTTTCCCACCATCATACTCAAACACTTATATTCTGGTGGCAGTTGATTATGTATCAAAATGGGTTGAGGCCATTGCCACACCCACCAATGATACTAAGACAGTGCTGAAATTCCTCCAGAAACATATCTTTAGTAGATTTGGTGTCCCTAGAGTACTAATCAGTGATGGGGGCACTCACTTCTGCAATAAACAGCTTTACTATGCCATGGTTCGGTATGAAATTCGCCACAAGGTGGCCACTCCATATTATCCACAAACCAATGGACAAGCTGAGGTCTCTAATAGAGAATTAAAGAGAATCCTGGAACGGACAGTAAATACCCGTAGAAAGGATTGGGCACGGAGCTTGGATGATGCTCTGTGGGCTTACAGGACAGCATTCAAGACCCCTATAGGGACCTCTCCATACCAACTCGTGTATGGTAAGGCATGTCACCTGCCCGTGGAACTAGAACATAAGGCCTACTGGGCAACCAGATTCCTAAACTTTGATGCCAAACTAGCAGGAGAAAAATGATTGCTCCAGCTAAATGAGCTAGAGGAATTCAGATTCACAGCTTTCGAAAATGCCAAGCTTTATAAAGAAAAATAAAAAAAAAGTGGCATGACAGAAAGCTGTCATCTAGAATCTTTGAACCAGGACAGAAGGTTCTGTTGTTTAACTCTAGACTCAGGCTATTTCCCGGGAAACTGAAATCCCGGTGGAGGGGACCATACGTGATTACAAGTGTATCACCATATGGTTATGTGGAGCTTCAAGATATTGATTCTGATAAGAAGTTCATTGTCAATGGACAGAGAATCAAGCATTATCTTGAAGGCAACATTGAGCAAGAATGCTCAAGGCTAAAGCTATATTAAAAGCTCAGCAAGGTCCAGCTAAAGACAATAAAGAAGCGCTTGCTGGGAGGCAACCCAGCCATGGGGCAACAATCCTCTAAGTATTTTTCCCTATCTTTATTTTTATTTTTATTTTTATTTTTACTTGTTTATATAAAGTTCACTGACACTAAAGTGAGGAATCATTTACAGAAGACCTCGGCACACAAAACAGAGAAAACAAGCTCACTGGCAAGAAAACGCCAGTAATGGTAGCAATCTGGGCGTTCAACGCCAGAAATGGGCACCCACTGGGCGTTGAACGCCAGTAATGGCAGCAGCTGGGCGTTGAACGCCCAGGAGAGTAGCATTTGGGCGCTGAACACCCAAAACAGGCAGTGTTTGGGCGTTCAAACGCCAGGATGGCAAGGAGGAGCCAAATTCATTTTTCCACACGTTTTTCCATTCTAATTTCAAATTTTATGTTTCAATGCATGATTTTTACATAAACATGTTAAGAACCCTGATTTCTAAAAATCCCTCTTTCCAAATTCAATCCAACTCTTTTCAAATCTTTTCTAAAAACAAATCTATCTTTTTCACTCTAAAATCTTTTCAACTAATCAATATCTTTTTCAAATCTCCATATTATCTTTTTCAAAATCTAGATTCATCTTTTTCAAAAATCTATCATATCTTCTCAATTTTAAACTATATCCTCTATCTTATCTTTTTCAAATCAATCTTTTTATCCTATCTTTTCCAATTTTTCGAAAACCCACCCCCCCCATCCCTTTAAATATGGGTTCGGCCCCCTCCTCCTCCATCCACAATTGCACCTAGCTCTCCTTCCATCCCTCTCCTTTCTTTTCTTTTGCTTGAGGACAAGCAAACCTCTAAGTTTGGTGTGTTTATCCGAGATCACTAAGATCATGGCTCCTAAAGGAAAACAACCCACTCCAAGAGGCAAGAAAGAGAGCGTTTCAAAACCACTTTGGAATCAAGGGAAGTTCTTATCTAAAGAACATTCAGACCATTATCTTAAAATAATGGGTCTGAGATCAGTGATCCTGGAAGTTAGATTCGATCTGAAAGAAGATGAATATCCGGAGATCCAGGAGCAAATTCGAATCAGGAACTGGGAAGTCCTAGCTAATCCTGAAACGAAAGTGGGAAGGAACATGGTCCAGGAGTTCTATGCTAATATGTGGCAAACTGACAAGCAGAAACTATCTGGAACTGCCTTCTATGACTATCGGACCATGGTCAGAGGAAAGATTGTTCATACCCACCCTGACAGGATCAGGGAGATCTTAAAGCTACCTCAGCTAAAGGATGATCCAGACTCCTTCAACAGGAGGATGATGAGAGCAGACATGGGCCTGGATAAGATTCTAGAGGACATATGTATCCATGGAGCCAGGTGGACCACCAACACAAAGGGTGTCCCAAATCAACTCAAGAGAGAGGATCTCAAACCAGTCGCCAGAGGATGGCTAGACTTCATTGGGCATTCTCTGTTGCCTACTAGCAACCGTTCTGAAGTCACAGTTAAAAGAGCAGTGATGATCCACTGCATCATGATGGGAAAGGAAGTGGAGGTTCATCAGCTGATTTCAGCTGAACTCTACAAAATTGCTAACAAAAATTCTAAAGAGGCCAGGTTGGCTTATCCAAGCGTGATTTCTCTGCTCTGCAAGGACGCTGGAGTAAGGATGGGAATAACTGAGTATATCTCAATTGAGAAGCCAATCACCAAAGCATCAATGGAAAAACAACAAGCACAGGATGATCCCATCAAGAAGAGAGCACAGGAATTCCTCCCAGAGATCCCTCAATCTGAATACTGGGAGTATCTTGAAACGTCTGTTACCAAGATACGGGAAGCTATGGAGCAAATAATAAAAGAACAGAAGGAACACAGTCAAATGCTGACCTATATGTTTAAAGAACAAGAGGAGCAAGGGCGTGACTTAAGGGAATTGAAGCGCCAAAAGTCTTCTCTTGCAGGACCGAGCACCCCAAGGATCAGAGGAACCCCCGTTTCCCCAGAATAAAGGTTGTTAATTTCTAATTTCTGTCTTAACTCTGTGACAGTGTCCTTATAGAAGTTTACCTTAGGAGTCATATAGTAGTAATTAGTATCTATTTTGATTTTATCTCCAATTAAGCTATAGTTTATTTTTCTCATCATCAGCAAACATGAATAAAGTAGTAGATCTTTTGAATAAGAGGCAATAAAATTTCAAGTTTTAATAAGAGAAATTCTAATTAGTTAAATGTGGTGGCAATGCTTTCTGTCTTCTGAATGAATGCTTGAACAGTGCATATGTCTTTTGAATTTGTTGTTTAAGACTGTTAAATATGTTGGCTCTTGAAAGAATGATGAACATGAGACATGTTATTGATAATCTGAAAAATCATAAAAATGATTCTTGAAGCAAGAAAAAGCAGCAAAGAACAAAGCTTGCAGAAAAAAAAAATATATATATATATAGAAAGAAAAAGAAAAAGCAAGCAAAAAAAGCCAATAACCCTTAAAACCAAAAGGCAAGGGCAAATAAAAGGGATCCCAAGGCTTTGAGCATCAGTGGATAGGAGGGCCTAAAGGAATAAAATCCTGGTCTAAGCGGCTAAACCAAGCTGTCCCTAACCATGTGCTTGTGGCGTGAAGGTGTCAAGTGAAAACTTGAGACTGAGTGATTAAAGTCAAGGTCCAAGGCAAAAAGAAGAGTGTGCTTAAGAACTCTGGACACCTCTAATTGGGGACTTTAGCAAAGCTGAGTCACAATCTAAAAGGTTCACCCAATTATGTGTCTGTGGCATTTATGTATCTGGTGGTAATATTGGAAAACAAAGTGCTTAGGGCCACGGCCAAGACTCATAAAATAGCTGTGTTCAAGAATCATCACACTGAAATAGGAGAATCAATAACACTATCTGAATTCTAAGTTCCTATAGATGCCAATCACTCTGAGCTTCAATGGATAAAGTGAGATGCCAAAACTATTCAGAAGCAAAAAGCTACTAGTCCCGCTCATCTAATTAGAATCTGAGCTTCACTCAAAAACTCTGAGATATTATTGCTTCTCAACCTATTAGTCTTCTATTTTATTTGTCTAGTTGCTTGAGGACAAGTAACAGTTTAAGTTTGGTGTTGTGATGAGCGGATATTTTATACGCTTTTTGGGGTTAATTTCATATAATTTTGAGTATGTTCTAGTTAGTTTTTAGTTTATTTCCATTAGTTTTTAGGAAAAATTCATATTTCTGGACTTTACTATGAGTTGTGTGTTTTCTGTAATTTCAGGTATTTTTCTGGCTAAAATTGAAGGAGCTGAGCAAAAATCTGATTCAGGCTGAAAAAGGGCTGCTGATGCTGTTGGATTCTGACCTCCCTGCACTCAAAGTGGATTTTCTGGAGCTACAAAACTCGAAATGGCATGCTTCCAATTGCGTTGGAAAGTAGACATCCAGGGCTTTCCAGAAATATATAATAGTTTATACTTTGCACAAGGATAGATGACGTAAACTGGCATTCAACGCCAGTTCTCTGCCCAATTCTGGCGTCCAGCGCCAGAAAAGGATCAAAAGCTGGAGTTGAACGCCCAAACTGGCACAAAAACTGGCGTTCAACTCCACAAATGGCCTCTGCACGTGAATTGCTTAAATCTCAGCCCCAGCACACACCAAGTGGGGCCCAGAAGTGGATCTCTGCATCATCCATCATAGTTTACTCATTTTTTGTAAACCTAGGCTACTAGTTTAGTATTTAAACAACTTTTAGAGACTTATTTTATATCTCATGACATTTTAGATCTGAACTTTGTACTCTTTGACGGCATGAGTCTCTAAACTCCATTGTTGGGGGGTGAGGAGCTCTGCTGTGTCTCGATGAATTAATGCAAGTATTTCTGTTTTTCATTCAAACACGCTTGTTCCTATCTAAGATGTTCATTCGCGCTTAACTGTGGTGAAGGTGATGATCCATGACATTCATCACCTTCCTCAACTCATGAACGTGTGCCTGACAACCACCTCCGTTCTATATCCGATTGAATGAGTATCTCTTAGATTCCTTAATCAGAATCTCCGTGGTATAAGCTAGAACTGATGGCGGCATTCATGAGAATCCGGAAAGTCTAAACCTTGTCTGTGGTATTCCGAGTAGGATTCAATGATCGAATGACTGTGACGAGCTTCAAACTCGCGAGTGCTGGGCGTTAGTGACAGACGCAAAAGGATGAAGAATCCTATTCCAGTATGATCGAGAACCGACAGATGATTAGCCGTGCTGTGACAGAGCATGTGAGCATATTCTTCACTGAGAGGATGGGATGTAGCCATTGACAACGGTGATCCCCTACATACAGCTTGCCATAGGAGGACGTGCGTGCGTGAATTAGAAGACAGAGGAAAGCAGAGATTCAGAAGACAAAGCATCTCCAACACTCCAACATATTCTCCATTACTGCATAACAAGTAACCTTTAATTTATGCTCTCCTGTTTATTCGCAATTCAACTGATAAACATAATTGACTTCCTGACTAAGATTTACAAGGTAACCATAGATTGCTTCAAACCAACAATCTCCGTGGGATTCGACCCTTACTCACGTAAGGTATTACTTGGACGACCCAGTGCACTTGCTGGTTAGTAGTACGAGTTGTGAAAAGTGTGATTCACAATTTGTGCACCAAATATTATACTTCTTCACGGATCTCTTAAACTCATCCATGGTAGCAAACTCCATCCCAAGCTCCAGATGAACTTGGCCAAATAATGTTGTTGGATTTCCCTGTGACCACACATTGTGATCACTATCATAATCATCCTTGATAAACCCCAATTTTGTGGTTTATCTTGTGTTGAATTTAGGGGATTTTATCAACTTATCTCACACTTATTCACTAAAATAGCATGAAAACTCTCTTTAATTTGTGCTTAAGAGTGAAAACATGCTTTTTAGCATAGTTGTCAGAACCGAACCGGTGATCGAACCGGTTAGGTCACTGGGTCACTGGGTCATTGGTTCAACCGGTGGGTCACTGGTTGAACCGATTGACCCGGTCCTATGTAAATAAAAAATAAAATATAGTCATAAATTTAAAATTAAAATTTAAAATACATATTTTCACTAACATTTTAAAAATATCTAGCTATTCTAAAATAATATAAAACAAGAACAATAAGTATTTTGTTAATTTTACTCTATTATAAATATTTTTATTTTGTTTTTATATTAAAATAACTATTATTTTCGAATTTTCATAATTTATGAATTAGTTTATATCTATTATACTATTATATACTACAAGTATTTATTAAAAAATAATATTAATAGATATTATATAATTATAAAAAAATAAGTGAGTTTATAATTATTGTTAAATAAAAATATAATTAATTTAAAAATGAATGAGTTTATAACTAAAATTAAAATAAATTAAATAGAAGTAAATTATTTACTGAAAGATATTTATATATATATTAATTTGCATAAATGTTGATAACAAGCTTAATAGCCTAGTGGTGGTAAGTATTATGCTTTTTCTGGATGAGGGGGGTTCGAACCCCAACTTCAACATTTTAAAAAAATTTTGAAACTCAAGCGGTTCGGTCGAACCGGTCTGACCAAGTTTGACCGGTTTTGACTGGTTTACTCCGGGTTTGACCGGTTTGCACCGGTTCACTACCTTATCCGGTTAGATCATCGGACCGGACCGGTTTAGGGTCCGGTTTTGCTAACTATGCTTTTTAGGCCTTAAAATTGTTAAATTTAATTCACTTTAATTCCATTCGATGCCTTGATATGTTTGTTTGAGTGATTTAAGGTTTTAAAGGCAAGAATGGCTTGAAAAAAAATGGAAGAAAAGCATGCAAAGTGGGAGAACTCATGAAGAAATGAAGGAATTGCTAAGTTGTGAATCCTGACCTCTTCGTACTAAATCGATCATAACTTGAGCTACAGAGATCTAAATGAGGCGGTTCCAGTTGCGTTGGAAAGCTAACATCCAGGGCTTCAAAATGATGACATAGTTTTCTTGCAGTTAAGTGATGTGTACGCGTCGCCCATGTGTGCGCGTCGCAGGATCAGCGTGACTCACTTAAAGGCAACACGTGACCAGCGATTTCTGAAGCATTTTGGGCCCAATCCAACCCATTTCTGATGCTATTGAACCAGGGATTGAAGGAGGAATGACCCAAGTTTTCATAGTTTAGTTTTAGTCATGTTTTAGGTTAGATTTCTAGAGAGAGAAACTCTTTCTTCTCTTTAGAAATTAGGGTTTTAGATTACTTCTCTCCATAGATTTAGGTTTCAATTATTGTTTTGATGTAGTTTTCTTTACTATTTCTTGTTATTACATCTTTGTTCTCTAAGTTTTACTTGTTGTTTCCTTTATTTTGTTACTTTTATGTTTATGAAATCTTGTTAATATTGATTTCTATTAATGCAATGTGATGTTTTATGTTTCTTTGATGCTTGTTTGAGTTGTTATTATTGTTATTTTGCAGATGGTAGTTATAGATTTTATATTTCTTGCTATTTTAATATGCTTTCCTTTGATGCCTTCCAAGTGTTTGATAAAATATTTCGTTGGATTTTAGAGTAGATTTTTGTGTTCTTGGCTTGGGATGGTAATTTAGGTGATCTAGAGTTACTAATGTCCAAGCGATTGATAATTATTGCCATTAACACTAGTCTCACTAGATTAATTAGTGAATGGCTAGGACTTATGGACTAGGATTGATAAAGCTCATTTGACTTTCCTTCACTTCTTAGAGGATGACTTAATGGGATTGATCCTTGCAATTATCATATTGTGGTTAGTGACAAGGATAGAGATCATTAACCATCAACCCTTACTAAGACCTTTTTACATTTGAGTTCTATTTACTTTCTTGCAATTTACCTTTCTTGTCCCTTATTCAAAACCCTAAAATATACAACCCATAGCCAATAACATGTACACTTCCCTGCAATTCCTTGAGAGACGACCCGAGGTTTGAATAATTTGGTTTATTTTTATTGGAGTTTGTACTTGTGACAAACAAATTAAACATTAATTGAGGATTGTTGTTGGTTTAGAACTATACTTGCGACGAGAATTAATTGAGAAATTCTTTACTGACAAAAATCCTATATCAAGTTTAGGCGCCGTTGCCGGGGAATTGCAATGGTGTTATATTATTGGCTATTGTGAATATGTCCATATTGTGAATATTTCTCTTTTGGTTATTTCTTGGTTTTGCTAGTAGTTAGGAGTTTTTTTTTCTTTATTTCTTATTAGTTTTTATCTTTGTTTTCTCTTTTCACTATGAATTCTCATCGCTTTGGCTATGAGTTTGATTCTAACTATGTTGTAGGAGATGAAAATTGCAATGACAACATGCATCAAGGATGGAACAATCAAAGATGGGAGGGGGCTCAAGGACTTGATCAACCCTCTTGGCAACAACCTTACCAAATGTGCTATGAGCAAGAGTCATTCCAAGATGCATACCAATCAAATGGCTATGGTGGACCCCCTTGTGATTATCAACATCCACCATCATATGCCTATGAACCCTCTCCATAATATAGCCCTCAACCATCATACTCATAAGCCCCATACCACCAAACACCTCCATATGACCTTCACCCATACCCACCATACCAACAACCTTATGAGCCATACACACCATACTTAGAACTACCACCATTCCAACATCAATACCCTCAAGAACCACCACCTCCATACCATTACCAAGAGGAACCACCTCCCATGTATGAGAACTTTCAACCACAAGAAGAATTTCTCTTTCCACCACAACCCTCCATGGAAGAACACCCATATCCATCCATCCAAGAGCAATATGATCCTACTTATGTTAGTCAAGTGGAACAAGAGCCAACTGGATCGTCTCAAGGAAGTAATGGATCGTCTTCAAGCAATCATCCGTCAAAAGGAGCAAGAGGAAGCCCAAAGGAGGCACGAAGATATCATGGCTAACCTTGCCAAAATTAAAGCCACCTTGGACTCATGGGATTCATGCAACAAACAAAGAATTTCCATGGATGAATATGGAGAATCAATCAAAGAGCGGAGCATGAAGGAGATTTTAGAATCTCAACATGAGAAAAAGGAAATGGAGTGTGTTGTGCAACAAGTGAAAAGGACGGATATTGTTGAAGAAGAAGAAGTGGTGGAAGGCCTAGGCGAAGTTAAATAAGAGATGGATTTCAAGCTTGATGACACTTCCACACCAAGCAATATTATTGATGATTTTGTGGAATTTGTTGAACCTTCTTCCATTGAGCATGAATTTGATGTTGATGAGGATAATGTACAACCTCTTGAGCATATTGTGGATGATAAAAAATTGGAAGAAGTTGAGCAAGTGACAAGTCTTACTATTGAAGATGATTCCACACCAACTAATGTGCTATTTGAGATTGTTGAACCTTCCTCATTATGTTGTGAAATTGAAGTTGAGGAGACTAGAGCACAACCTCCATCACATGACTTGAGCAATGAGGAATGTATAGAAGAAGTTGGTGAACAAGGATTTGAAATTGAAGAAGCTTGTCAAGAGGTGGATGTCATCCAAGAAGAGCACAAGAGAGTGAAAATTGCCTTGTCCAAGTTATTGGAGACCTCCCTTCCTAAGTCACCATCCAACATAACATTCAAGTGGGTAAAATTCTTATCCCTAACATTTACTTTCTCACTTGAATATGGTTTACTTGAGATGGATGGGAAACTTAGAGTCCTTTGTGGATTGAAAAGTAAGAGAGAATTGTGTAGTGGTTGGCAAAATGATGTTAGGCTCATTAAGGTTGAACCCTCAAGGCATAGGTCCCATGGTTGGAAGAGTGCTAAATTGTATGGGTCTAGGAGGAGAATTTGGTGCTCCAATGAGAATTCTACGTGTCTACCACCCGAATGGAACAATGATGATCAATTAGAAGACGGGTGTGAAAATAAGATATGGGATCCCGGAACACATGAAGGCCAACTTTGGGAGCTCATATCTTGGGAAGAACTTCACCCAAGCTTGGTGAAGTCGGTTGGGAATTCTGACAACCGTTTGAGAAGTAAGCATCCTTGAAAGTTCAAGGACCAATACAAGCATAAACCACCTTGAAAAGGAGCCTCCCAATTATCCAACTTAAGGACCATAAATAAAAGTGTTAGGTGGGAGACACCAAACCATGGTAAACTCTTTCCATTCTCTCGTACTAGCAGAAGACCCATGCAATGTACAGGCGAAAAGTTTCTGTTGCTAAGATTTATCTCTTCAATCTACAACTCACAAAACATAAGACAAAAAAAGTACCACACAACTTTCTTTTTCTTCGTTAATTAAATATTGAAATGAGTATTTTTAAATAGACTACTTTAATATGTAATAGATTTTTATTATAAAATTTATATAATTCTTCTTAGACAAATTAATTCTTTCGTTCTTCTAACAAAATTTTTAATATATACGTTAAAAATTAAGTCTTTCATAAATTAAATAAAGTTGAAACTAATAATTTTCAAACAATAACTTTTTTAAAATTCTCTAAAAGAACAAAAATTTATCCAGACAAAAATGTCTAATTTATATTTTTTAATATTAAATTGGTTAAATTACTTTTTTTAAATAAATTTAAAATTTATTTTAAAAAACAAGTTAAATTATATTAAATACTACAAAAAAAAATTCATTTATCGGAGTGAAAAAAAGGCGAACTTCAACTAATTATGATCATGTTACATTAATCTAATTAATACACAAATTGAAGTATTCTATATTTAATTAAAAAATTTACGATAAAAAATTATTTATTTTAACCAAATAAGTATTAAAGAATAATTAAAATCTTTTTATAATACTTAAATAAAATTCATTCATAAATATTAATGTATTGTCAAATGATTATTAGATTTTTGAAAATTTTTCTGATTTTTTATTATACAGCCATATAATAAAATGCGTTCTTTTATATGTGCATTAACACGGTCAATATGAAAAGATAATTATTTTTACTGATTTGACGTTACATAACTGAATAAACGTGTAAAACTACTTTATACTAAAAGAAAATTCTACTTTATCACAAATTAGGTCCAATTATTTCTCTTTAAAAGAGAACCACACTTTTTCACCTATTTTAAAGAACTTTTAGAATTTTCAACCCAAAATAAAAATTCCAAAGAATACACCAAAATCCAGGACATAATGGCAAGAGATGAACTTGTGTATTAATGTGAAATTGACAACCTTAACTTATTGCATGTGAGAAAGAAAACTAACTAAAAAAACATAAAATACCAAATACAAAATTGAAAGTGAATGAGAAGTTAAGTAAGTGAAGGTAATGCCCTCGTAACTTTCAGGTTCAATACATTCTAATTAGAAATCAATGGCTTCGTATGTATGGACAAAAAACGTTCATGAATTTCTACATACATTTGGCATAAATGCAATAATGACTAATGAGAATGAGTAATAGTAGTATAGAAGAATCTATATGCATGTATATGTGTGTATGTATTATTTTAATTTATGGTCCCCCACCATGCAACTGATTGAAAATAGTCAGTGTCTCAAACACATTAATTTTTTCTTCTCATACACCACTCAAGCTTAAAATTAAATCTAAATAAGATGATTTTATCTACTTTTTGTCACCATATGTATTCAACCATAAGTCATAAGTTGAATATAACACAATTTAAAATTATAAATTTATTTTAACAATCCAAACACGTTGTAGGTCAGTACAAGCATATATACATGCATTATTAATGTAGTGCTATGCTGCTTACTGTTGTCATAGTCCGGTAGGTGGTGATATTCCCTTCCAAAACACACATTTCTTGCTCTAATTCATACTCAAGAATCTCTCTAAAACAATTTCAACATAGATTAAATGCGAGATTAGACTATATATATATATATATATATATATATATATATATATATATTAGAAACTCTAAGGAAAGCATTTTTTAGAAAATTTGGTTATTCCTTTGTTTTGGATCAATGTTCTTGTAGAGAAAAAAGCATAAAGTAGTTGATATCAACATTTCAAACATTGTCATATTCTAGAGAGAGAGACAAGTTAAACGAAAATTCACCATAAAGAATAAAAATGATTTTGAGAACTTTTAATGAGGCTAAATAAGTGTTTATTCAACTTAAGTGACCATTCCAAACGACTAAAGCTTTTTAAAACTGGTTTTACCGTACAAAACAAAAAACAAAAAAGAACAAAATGAAAATAGAAAACAAAGGACAAAGAACAAAATGAAATGTTAGCCCTCTATAGATCAGTTGTGATAAGATATTGTTCAACTTCATATATTATGTGACAATAAATAAAATATAAAGTTATAAACAACATAGTCCAGAACATAAACCTTGGTTAGTGTTCACACCCTGAGTCGAGCTATCCGACCCGAGATGTTCAGTGACAAAGCGACCGACCTCTTCAGATCAGGCTATCTGACCTCTTCTCAAAGAGGTTGGCTAAATCGACAGGAAAGCCCAATAAAGGGCCCAAATAAAGGAACACGACCCAAATCCAAAGGCAATCCAAGCCTATAGAGATAAAGGCGGTTCCCTTGAAGATAAGCTGACTTAACTCAAAATAAGATAAGATAAGATAAGATAACTAACTTATCTTATCAGAAAGGTCAGCCTGCACTACTATAAATACACTGGAGCACCCAGGTATAACTCATACTCTGATTCTACTAAAAACCTGCTCAATACCCATGCTAACTTAAGCATCGGAGTCTCTTGCAGGTACCCCCTACCCTCCGGTGACGAAGGATCAGCAGTGCAGCTAGACCAACAAGTCGAACACGACAGCTCCAGCCGCCACTCGCCGGCCGGACACATCAGCACCGACCAGTACAGAAGATCTCGTCCGAGATCGACCTCCAGTTTTAGGTAACCCTCGGAACATTGGCGCCGTTGCCGGGGAACCTGGAAGTCATCCCATCCCCATGGTGGACGACCATGACAATAACCACGATTCAGATCTAGAGGACAGAATGCCGCACAAAAACGCGGACGCTACACCAAAAGATGCTCCAGAATCTAACGGAGACAAAAACTCATCAAATCCAGGAGTAATAGAAGCACTTCAAAATCATTTAAAGCAACTTGAAAAAGAAAGCCAGCATCAACGAGAAGTTGGCAAGGATCTACAAAGAGAGGTAAGGCGACGTCGAGAGTTAGAAGATAAAATCCTACAACTCGAAGCCGATCTCAAAGCAAAGGCTACCCGGACCACCCCTGAGGACAATTCACGCAAAGATCAAGATCCATTCACTAGAGAAATCATGAAAACTAAAATTCCTAAGGACTTTAAACTCCCGAATATGACTATGTATGATGGCACTACAGATCCCAACCATCTCCTCAGTAACTTCAAAAGCAGAATGTACCTCACCGACGCCTCAGACGCTGTTTGCTGCAAAGCTTTTCCAACGAATCTCACGAAGACAGCAATTAGATGGTTCGAAAATTTACCTCCTAAGTCCATTTCAAGCTTTGACGACCTAGCCAAAAAATTCCTGGCCAGATTCTCCATCCAAAAAGACAAGGCCAAGCACGCCCCCAGTCTACTAGGAATCAGGCAAGGAGATCGGGAAAGTCTTCGCAACTACATGGAGAGATTCAACAAAATATGCCTAGACATACAAAGCTTGCCAACAGAGGCCGCCATCATGGGCCTCATCAATGGCCTACGAGAGGGACCTTTTAGCCAATCTATATCGAAGAAATATCCCACATCTTTGGATGAGGTGCAGGAGCGAGCAGAAAAATATATCAACATGGAAGAAAACTCTCAGTTGGGAGAAACCTCAAAATCTGGATTCTCCTACCGAGACAAAGATAAAGAATCCAAAAAGAAGGAAGATCAACAAGGGGAGAAAATTAAAAAATATCACAATTACACTCCTCTTAGGGTATCCCTGGTAGATGTCTACAAAGAAGTCTGCCATACAGAAAAGATACCCCCAGCTCGACCACTCAAAGGCAAAAGAGGAGGAGGAAATCAGAACGAATACTGTGAATATCATCGAGTCCGAGGGCATTCCACCAACGAATGCTTCGACTTAAAAAACGTCATAGAAAAATTAGTGAGAGAAGGATAACTAGATCGGTTTCTGGCCACCCGAGATAATGAGCAAAGAAAGAGAAGAAGGGATGAAGATGTCAGACGAATCGAGCGATCACCTCGTACGCCAGAAAGACATGTCCATATGATACATGGAGGATTTGCAGGAGGAGGAATCTCCAAATCATCCCGCAAAAGATATCTCAAAGAAGTATATCATGTCGAAGGAAAGGAGGAAGCACCTGACATCCCTGCAATCACATTCACCAAAGAAGACGCATCCGGTATCATCTCAGGACACGATGATCCCATGATCATCACCATCATACTGGAAAACGCCAATCTCCACTGCACATTAATAGACCAAGGGAGCTCCGCCGACATCTTATTCAAAACTGCCTTCGACAAGCTCGGCTTAGAAGAAAAGGAGCTTA